>NC_136061.1:137521986-137987368 GCF_964261635.1 Lissotriton helveticus
AGGAAGCAGCATAGAGTGGTGTGTATGCAAGGGAATCAGTGAGAGAACAAAGCAAGGAGGTGAATATACAAGGGGCGCAGTAGGAGAATAATATGGAGTGGCGAGTATACAAAGGCGTGATGGGAGTACATCACAGAAGGGTGAGTCCCCACGTCAGCAATAGAAATGCAGATTTATGAGGTGAGTAAGCAAGGGTAGCATGGAGGAATGACTACAGAAGGGGAGCAGTGGGTGTACAGCATGGAAGGGTGAGCACACAAGGGGAGCGGTAGGAGTTCAGGACAGAGGGATGAGTACGTAAGCCAAGCAGTGTGAGTCCAGCTCATAGGGGAAGAGTAAATAAAGGGAGCAATAGGAGCACAGCATGGAGAACCAGGGTACACAAGGGATGTAGTGAATGCACTAGGAGTACAGCATGGAGAGGTGAGTACACAAAGGGCGATGTGGGTGAACAGCATGGAGGGGTGAGTACACCAGGGGACGCGTGTGAGTATAGGTCAGAGAGCGGAGTACTTAAGGGGAGTGGTGGAAGTACAGCATAGAGGGGTGAGCACTTAAGGGGAGTAGTTGACGTACCACACAGATGGGTGAGTATGCAAGCAAAGATTCCGGAGTCCCGCATGGAGGGGTGAGAACACAATGGAGGCAGTGGGAGTGCAATTGAAAGGGAGAAATGGGAGTACAGCAGAGAGGGGTGAGTAAAGAAGAAGAGGAGTGTGAGCACAGGTATATGAGTCCTCAAGGGGGGTGGAGGGAGTACAGCACAGACGGGTGACTACACAAGGGGGGCCATGGGAGTAAATCACGAAGGGGTGACAAATCACGCTGCTGCTGTGGACGCAAATTAGAAACCGAGAGGTTAGGTAATGAGGATTCTATTACCCCTTTCATATGAAGCCTGTTAAACCCCCTCAACTTGACCTGAACTGCGCCTTATTGAAGCAGCGCATCATGACCGAATGTGTGCTTCCTAATGACAGCTTAGTGTGCCCTGCATTGCACTGTGAAACACCCGCCATACTCGTCATTCTGTCTTTAATTGGTATGACTGGGCTGTGTTCTGCTCCCTCAGCATGCCAAGCATTGCACATTGTTCAAAGCCTCTGAACATGATTAACACTCAAGTTGTCACCCACGCTTAACAAACCCGGCACTGCACAATATTGCACCCAATTAGCAACCTAAACGTGTATTTTACATTGCAAAACCAATTCCACGTACGTGGCTGATTGCACTCAATTACACACTCTGACATAGAATGCCTCGCATTTCATTACACCCACTCATCGTAAGACCAGCGTTTTACAATTTGTCACAGAGAAAAAAGCCTGTATGTTTTCCACATGGCTCAGCAACATGATAATTGTCTTTAAATCCCCCTACCCCCACTCCTCCCCATCCCCCAATCAATACAGGTGTTATTGCAAACACTGATAAAAACTCGAGGTAAGTTTAAAATCACAAATCCTACTGCACAACACTCACCCTCACAATATCAATGCATGGAATCACAGGGCTTGTCGGCTTGAATAGCACTGTGCCCACTGGGCACCCTTTCTTGTCAGTCTTGGGTCTTTCACATTCAGGAACAACCTCAAGACCTGGCTCTTCGACTGAACAGAACCCCCCCTCCCCCCCCCCGCCCCCCCACCCACCCCTTCAGCGTCCTGAGACCATTACGGGTAGTCACGCTTTACAAGAACACGGACTAATTGATGGACATAAGGGTTGTATAGGCTGCATGTTTACTAAGGGTCTAAACAACACCTTTATGCATCCAAGCAACAGATGTCAGAGTTCAGGTCAAGGGAGAGGTGTGTCTACACATATCAAGCTGCTTCCAGCCCCCAGCTCTTGGAAGATGGAGTGCATTTGCTGCCCTACATCCATCAGCATTGCACCAATAATATATCCCTCCCACCAAGTAATATTTTTTGTATGAATGCAGTAATTGTATAATTTGGGATATGAATATACTCATTCGCATGTGAGTAAATTTCCAACGCAGTCTACAGCTCAGCGGCTACCACTGCATTCTAGAGGTGGGGGAAAGCATAAGTTCGACACCATGGCTACTCCTCTCCTGGCCAATTAAAACGTTGCACTTAAAAAAACTTTGACCCAGAATTACTGAGGGCCTAGATAGCGAAAAGAGACAGAATTCTAAGCATTGTATCTACTTTCCAGTGCCAATGTAGTTTTGTGCTAGAACTATTCCCTATTCTTGATTCAAAAAACCCTTTACACTGCTAGGGCGTCAAGGTGACAATGCTGAGGCGGTACTTGAGCAGATCCGTGCAAACGACCGCAGTTTTTGAAGCAAAGCTCATCTACTAAGATAACCAGAAAATGCTTTGAATGAAAAACTAATGCCTTCTTCAAGCAGGAACTAGCAATAAGAAATATTCTCGTTTCTCCTAAAAACCCACACACTGCATGTGTGCTGAAATGCGCTGCATGGGCCTCATTTATGAAAAGTGACGCATCGCTGCGTGAAAACAGCGATGCGTCACTGCGCTCTCCCTGCGACATGATTGATGCGTCATATTTATAATATGACGCATCATGTCGCAAGGAGTTACAGATACGTCAGTATTTCTGACGTATCTGTAGGCGCAAAAGTGACGCATTGCTGGAGTGTGTCACAAAAGTGACGCAACTCCAGCAATGCTTCCTTTCACATGGGGAAAGCCCCATGTGAAAGGGCTTGCGTCAGTCTTACGCCTGCTGTGAGGCAGGCGCAAGATTTTGACGCAACAGCGTCCTAAAAGTGACGCAGTGAAATCTCATAGATTTCACTGCGTCACTATTACGAGGCTTTTTGCGGGTGAACGCCCCCTCTACATACATTATCCCTGATGCAGGTATAATGTAGCGCAGGGGTTTACAAAGTGACGCATCTGCTTAGATGCGTCACTTTGTAAATAGTGCGCATCAAGAGGCATGTTTTACGCCGCCGATGCGTCACAGAAAGTGACGCATCGGAAGCGCAAAACTCACGCACGGCCTCATAAATGAGGCCCCTGAAGCGCAAAACTCACGCAAGGCCTCATAAATGAGGGCCCATGTATCTAGTGCGTGGGATCCTTCTTTGTTTGTCTAGAGAGCAATTTGTACTGTTATGCTTCCAGTACAAAATTCTATACTGCGCAGCAAACAATGACAACTGCAAGGCTGTGCTTCAAGAAGTTGGTTCAGTCGGGCCGCGGTGGTGACAGACTAGGTAGTCTGCGGGGAGTCGTCAGCTTGAATATATGCGACGTGAAAAAAAAACCCTACCGCGCCAGCCCATGCAGAGTGAATATCGTCTTCCTCTTGTACCTGACCCTAGCAAATTGCTGATTGGGTCTTAACGGCTTTGGGCCGTGAGTATAACTAAAAAAATAATGTCTTCTTTTTAACACTAATATCCTCACGGCAGGGTGCACCTTAGGGCCTGCATACCACCGGAGGATCACACTAACTGGTCCTGAAGAAAGCTGAGCGACTCGGGCTCCCAAAAGCAGAAACATGTCGACCAAATTTGTTTAGTATTCACTGAGGACTAGGGGTCTCTAATAGATGAGACTAACCCTATGAGTCCATTCATATTTGCTTTTAATCAGTGCTGGTTGGACTATTAATAAAATAGTTGACAGTCACGACTTCACACTTTTTATATTTAACACCTTTTTCACTCACTTAGCACAATCTGGCTTTTCTATCACCTCAACAAACACAAAAACCAGCTCCGCTGTCAACAGGCGTTGTAGCACACTGGAAGGACATTAGGTCCTTCCAGTGGGAACCCAGTGATTAAGCATGTCACCACTAGGTTGGTGAGTGAGGGTACTTAAACATCTCTCTATTTGTGTTGTGTTTCCACCCACCTTTCCCTTCTATTTAACCCTTACATATTTGTTTGAGGTTACTCTTTGTCTTTTCACTCTCCTGTTGTTTAAAAATAATTTAGTAGGGGTAAGAGAGTGAATAGTCATACCCTTACTCTCCTGTTGATTGTTTGTGTGCTTCAAGTTAGCCTTTTTAGATCAATGGCGCAGGGGATGACAGAAGCAACAAACCCATCTCAGTAGATATGTCTCTGCGCCGTATTTCCCCCTTGTGCAATGCAGTGTAGCAAATTTGGTTACAGCAAAATCTGCATATTAGTCCCCATTAGCAGGGATACGCTCGTAATTGACAGTTATTTATTGGACCCAATAAAATCTGACCCGGCAGAGTCAGATTTTAATAGCTCCCATAAATTCCTGTATGCCTGTCTGACAGAGCTTTGTCACCTTCGGCCTGTGTAGCTGGATGTTCAGCATGCCAACATACTTGTCCTATAGCCTGCAGCACATTCGACATTTCTGGGAGCACACAGCGCTCTCTTCCTTTGGGCATTTTTGTTATTGCTCAGTATCTTCTCTTATAAATTAGGCCATTACACAGTTGATGATTGCCAAAACCTTCTCTCCTCTGGGTCTCAAAGGTCTGAGACTGAATGAAAATCCTAGAGATAGCTTGAGAAAAACTGGAGACAAAACCCTCCTCGTCTAATGCGACTAAAGTCAGGGCTGCCAAACGAAATCTCAAATCGTACATCTTAGGAGCTATAATTAGCCACATTAAAAATCTTTACTCATCGCCTCTGAAAAGTGTCCAAAACTTATATTTGAGACTGACTCAGGAGGGGTGGGTATGCTGATTAGGAATTCCACCCACTTCATTTTGCATAAGGCCTGGGTCGACCACAAGGAAACTACATGGCACAAACGGGCACCTGGGAAGGAATTCCGATGAACTTGTGCTCCGTCTATGTTCCTCCATGGCTTCATTGCCTTGCACGTTGAGCGAGGTGCTGCTGCAGCTACCAGAAGGGGTCTTACTCCTTGCAGGGGATTTTAATGAGCTACTCTCACCTGACTTGGACAGGCACTCCCAAGCCCACTCAACCAACTGGGTCCTTGCGCTATCCAACTATGTCACTGCCCTCGGCCCAGATGACACCTGAAAGACCGCCAAAACACCTTCCTGTCTGGTGTTTATCACAGTCTTTCCAGACTGGATTATAGCTTCACTCAAGTTGTCCACTTGGCTAAGGTGGCCGAGGTACGCCACTTGGCCAGGAGAATTTCAGACCACTCCCAGGTGTGATTGGAGCTATGCAAATGTGCTAACACAACTCGAGGTCCATGACCTATCAACGCCTGCCACCTCTGGGACACCAAGTTCATTAGGGAGCTGAATCAGGCCGCAATGGCCTATTTTGAAAATAATGAGGGATCGATCGCCTCCTACCTAACACTCTGGTTGGCCTGTAAGGCAGTCATATGAGGCAGAGTATATTCACTAATAGTGGGGCGACAACGGGAGACGGAAAAATCACTCCTTGCGCTGGAGAGCGAAATGAGAACCTTGAAGAAGGGAGACAAAGACTCAAATGAAGACCACCTACACACACTCCGTCTAAAGCAAAATGACGATAGAGATTAAATGGAAGATAGGGCGAGAAGCTCATATACCCTGTCCCAACGACACCTATATGAAGTGCGCAACAAAACCGGGAAACTGCTCGCAAGGCTCGAAAAGAGGGATCATGCGAGTGAGTGGGTGCCCCAAGTCATTGCGGAACTTGATGAAGTGATTTCCGACCCCGAGGGTATAGCGGTAACATTTGCGCAATACCATGAGAGCTGTATTCCCCCAAAACACAGTGGTCACCCGCAGACATTCATGACTTTTTGAGAGATATCAAACTCCCTGCTCTTTCAGAGGATCACCGCACTTTCATAGAGGTGGATATTACATCACACAAAGTACAAAAGGCAATACGAGCATTGAACTCCGGCAAGGCTATGCGAGGCAATGGTCTCACCATTGAACTTTACAAATGCATCACTTCCAGATTAGCTCCCCAGATACTCCACATGTGGAGGGAAGAACGGGGCGAACACATACTCCCAGCAGACCAACGTTTGGCCATGATAGTCGTCATACATAAGCCGCCGTAGAGATGTAGTGGCTATCGACCCATCTCCCTCCTTAATGTTTAAATTAAAGTCTTAGCTAAGCTACTCGCTAACAGGTGATAATACCTACCTTTGTCCAACCTGCAATCTGGCTTAATGCCAAATAGAGGGACTCGTCTCAACCTACGGAGTAATGGGGAGCTCACAAAATGATGTAGTAACCACTATGGTCCTATCAATGGACGCCTCAATGGCATTCGACACCCTGGAATGGACTTACATGTGTGGAGTGCTCGAAAGCATGGGCTTCCGGCCCATTTTTTGGGGTTGGATGTACTTATATAAAGATCCAATGGCCCAAGTCAAGGTGAACGGCATTGTGTCCCGTAATTTTACAGATGAAAAGACAGGGATGTCCCCTCTCCCCATTGATTTTCATGCTCGCCTTAGAACCTTTGGCAACATGGGTCCGACAAGACCCGATTGTAAGAGGCATCACTTGG
Source organism: Lissotriton helveticus (assembly GCF_964261635.1). Classification (NCBI taxonomy): domain Eukaryota; kingdom Metazoa; phylum Chordata; class Amphibia; order Caudata; family Salamandridae; genus Lissotriton; species Lissotriton helveticus. The sequence continues at coordinate 137,528,441 of NC_136061.1, forward strand.
GGGAAACATTGAAAGAACGCATATCTCTATATGCGGATGATATCCTCTTCTATGTAACCAGCCCCCTGCGACAATCACCACTCACATTTTGCGAAATTTTGGCCAATACACTGGATTCACTATACATTGGATACACTATAAATTGGGACAAATCCCTCATGCACCTAATAGCAGATCCCATGCCCACGTTGTCCGGAGGTATTGACCTCCCCTTACCCACTGGGTATTTCAAATACCTAGGCATACCTGTTACCTGGACCCCACCCTATTCTATAGTCTAAACTTAGCTTGTCTCCTTGATCACATTGCATCAGATGTACAACACTGGAAGGGGTTGTTTATCAAGTGTGAAAACTGATATTGAGTTGGTCAAGAGGCATATAGTGACACCTCCGCCCCCAAAGACTACATCGAAGTGGAGCTGCACGATAAATCCTTGGTTAAGGGCCTAGTGAATTTTTAAATTTTATTCCTGCCATTTGGCAGATTTTGGAATCAAAATAAATACATTCTCCCCACCCTTGATGACCTCTAACATCCTACGGCCAGTGTCTCAGTTTCCCCACAGCAATCAGCCAAGTGTGCGGGTCCTACTTACCAAGCAAGATTAGCTGTTAGCTGCTTGGACTCGAATGACTGACTGAGAGGATAAGATAGAGCTAGTAAAGGCTGAAATACAGTGAAACATCTCTATGGCAACTCAGGAGCAATACTCTGTATACTGTACAGAGTAATTTTGATGTCTCTAAAGCTCTTAACATGCCTCTATCTAGTCTAGTAAGAGTTTCACCCTAGCAGCAGGGAGGTGCAATTAGTGTGTATTCAACGTGCCCTGCCCAGAAAGAAGGGTTTTCACTGATTTCCAAGAATCTGGCTGGGATTGGGTGCAAGCTTACGAAGCATGAATGGATATCATTTATAGGGAGACATGATGGTTGTTTATTTCAGGAAACTAGACTATAGAACTGTATTGCGGTCTTGCAGGATGCATAGAGAGTAGTACAGGGGTTCGCTTATTTTATTTCGCCGCGATTCTTGCTACTATTTCTTTTTACAAATTTTTATTGTTGACTGATTTTACTGCCATTAGAGTTCACCTGCTTACTTGCACTATAAAATAAAACTTACCTTCACCACCTGCTATTTTAGCGTGGTCAGAACCCCCGGTCAGCTATTGCACCATTTTGGTTGAGGTAGGGTCAGGCTTACTGCCATCTCCAGGCGCCATCTTGGGAGGCGCTTTAAATGCTCGGCAGCTTTTACAGGCCAGTATATTTAAGTTGGGGAATGCAAGCGTGCAGCGCGCGCGCACGGCACGGGCGCGCCTTTGGCGCACCGGAGGCGCGCCAAAGGTAAGCCCATCTGCGGCGTCCGTGCTCCGTAGGCGCGAGGCGCCGCCTGTTTGGATGGTGCTCGAGGGCGGCTAACCTATGATAGAGAACAACTTTTGAAGCTAGGTAAGATAAAATGTAAAGTTATCTCTATCACGGTTCCCATGAGAAATGTCAGAAAGACCCTTATTGGTGGGCTGATTAACAGCCGGTCACTTGTTAAGCACTCCTCTGTGGTCTCAGGTCTGATAGAGGATATGGGACTTGATGCTCTGTTTTTAACTGAGACTTGGACAAATGCAGAGTCAGCTGTAGAAATGGGATGTGCTTGTGCTAATGGCTATACAATTCTTCACAAGCCTAGAATCACGGGCAGAGGAGGAGGAGTGGGGGTGATTTTTAAAGAGGAGCTGGATTTTAGACTCTTGCAGATAGATGAAGTAGAGGGGATAGAAATGCTGGGCTTCTCGTTACAATCTTCTAGCGGGAACCTACTTACAAGACTGTTGGGTTTTAGGCCTCCGGGTGGTGCCACACAATATCAAAATCTTTTTGATATTATCACTAATCTTACGTTGGCCCACTCCAGAATGATTATATTAGGAGATTTTAATCTTTGGGAAGACGGGAATGTTAGCAGCCAATTGCGAGATTTGAGGCATACATGTACAAACTTGAATCTCTCCCAGTTGGTGAAAAGTTCAACACATCAAGTCCACAACTAGGGTACTAAATATAGTGCCTCAGAATTGGTCTGACCATTATCTCGTTCATTTCAGCATTGTGGTGTTATGCTCTGGGGACAGCGCTAGTCAGCAAAGGTCCTATAGGAGAGGTAGCGAATGGGCAAAACTAGATAAGACCAGAACTCTTGCATTTGCCCCAGATGTTACCTACTTTGTACCCACGAAGACCGTAGAAGAAAACTATAAAGTTTATACTAGCCATATAACTGATATCCTGGATCAGGTAATCCCTATTAATGAAATAAAAAACAGGAGCAAAATCACGGCTCCTTGGTATAATGAGGAGCTGAAGCAGCTCCGCATGCTCCGCAAGAAGGCGGAAAGGAAATGGAGAAAGAGCTACCGTGAGGAAGATAAAAAAGACCTGAGATTGATACAATTGAAATACAAAGAGCGTATTCTCATGTCTAAGGCAGATTTCTATGCCAGTTTAATCATACAAGCACCAAACGGGACAAACACACTCTTTAAGATTATCAAGGACCTTTCCTCCCCCACATGTATGGAAAATAAAGTGGCAGCATCCCAAAAATTATGTGATGAGATTGCTCTACATTTTCAGGACAAGATTGCAAAAATTGTGGATACTCTCCATGTTAATAATAATGTTGAACAACGTAATCCTGAACAAATGATAGATGAAGTTCAACAACAGCCTGTATCTCTGGATAATTTTCAGACTCTAACAGAAGCTGCTTTTGACAGCCTGGTGGATAGCGTATCCTCAGGATCCCCCCTTGATCCCTTCCCCCATAAAATGTGGAAGTCATTTGGGCGAGATACCTTTCCATGGTCCATGGAAGAATGAATGGTCCCAGAATGCTGGAAATTGGCAGTGGTGACTCCACTGATTAAAAAGCCTTCTTTGGACCCGTCAACTCCGGCAAACTTCAGACCCATCTCTCTCCTACCTTATCCGGCGAAAATTCTAGAAAAAGCTGTCTGTAGGTCACTGTCATGCTTTTTGGAGGAGAATCATCTACTTGATAAAGATCAGTTTGGTTTTCGCCCAGGTCATGGGACCGAGACGGCTCTGGCCACTATGTTGGATAATCTGTGTATGCGAGCTGACAACGGGAACGCTACTGTTCTAGTGCTTCTCGATATGTCGGCCGCATTCGACATGGTGAACCAAACCATTTTGGTGGAAAGGCTTAAGAGGATAGGAGTGAAAGGTCGGGCATTGCAATGGCTTCAATTTTATCTAGCAGGAAGACAGCAGGTGGTAACCTTAGCACCGTTCTCCTCGAGCAAATCCCCAGTCATCCATGGGGTGCCGCAGGGATCTGCGATTAGTCATATTCTTTTTAATGTTTATCTGCAGCCCCAGCTCCCCATTATTAAGTCTTCTAGAGTCTTCCTAGTCAATTATGCAGACGACACACAATTGGAATTCTCTTTAGAAGGTGACCATGCATTATCTCTGGACATGTTCCAGCAATGCATGCGGCGGACGACAGACTGGCTCAGAAGAAACTCTTTGCAATTTAATAGTGGAAAGACTGAGGTGGTGTACTGCTCCTCTGGTAGGATGCCTAGACAATTTCCATCTGAGTTTAGACTTACTCCAGAGGAGGAACCACTAACCCCGGACAGTAAGGTACGTAATCTGGGGGTGCTGATTGATGACGATCTTCAGATGGAATCTCAGGCAAATAGGACCGCCAGCGTATGTTACGTAAAATACTCCCTTTACTACCCAAAGAGTCACGCTCACTGGTGGTAAGAAGTACAGTGGGAAGCAGGCTGGACTATAGCAACTCCCTGTATTTGGGGGCCCCATAATACATTTTTCAAGGGTTGCAAAGAATCCAGTCTGCAGCAGCTAAACTGGCCCTTGGTAGGCAATGAAGCTCCTCCACAACTTTGGCTCTGAGAGAGCTACACTGGTTGCCTATAAGGAAAAGGGTTCACTTTAAGTCCCTTTGTTTGGTTTTTAGAGTGGTGCATGAGCAAGGTCCTGTCCCTCTGCAGGAAAGGTTTACTTATTATCAACCCACAAGGCAGCTTCACTCTTCTAGTGCCGGCCTACTGATGGTCCCTAGATTCAAACGGTCTAGGTTAGGAGGAGTGGCATTTAGCGTGGTAAGTGTCCGTCTGTGGAATGAACTCCGTGGGAGCCTTAGACAATTCAACTCCCTGCTAGAGTTTCGCAGGAACCTAAAAACCTGGCTCTATCCCAAGGCCTAAGCCCCTGCTCTTTTTCTCTCTGTTGTGACCTGCCTCCACTCTGGTCAACCTTACTAGTCTGAAGCGCCAGGATACCCGTAGGGTGACAGTCTGCGCTATAGAAAGCTCTAAAATCAATCAATCAATCAATCGAAACCTTGGCAATAGATAATGTTTTGTGAATGGGTTTGTCACCTACAGTGTAGAAGCGGATCCTCCCAGGAACTCTGGGTGGGCAATTGGTGTATTGATACATTTGTTTAAGAATGATTGTGAATGCTTGTATGAGCTGCTGAAAATAAATTCAACTGATCTAATGGGCGTTCAGCAAAAATTTCCATCAGGTTTGATATTGGTGTTACTAAGGGCCCGATTACGAGTTTGATGGTGTGGGAGCGGTGTGGAATTCGTGGTTGGGCTGTGTGGCGGACCCGTGGCGGTGCAGTAAAAAGGCTAAAATGTGAGTCTTAATGCTGCGGGACAGGCACAGAGCCTTCCATGCTGGTACTACAGGTGCACGTACACAGGGGGGTACAACATGTTCACCCTGTAGGGCCCCCTTTGTTTCCTGACCACCAGCAGTTTCATGCAGTAAGAACCTCCATGAGACTGCTTGTGGTCAGGAAACTGATAATATACAAGACGGTGCTGCAGCAGCACTGCCAGCATATTGTGAGCACCTGACTGCAGTGCCACCACCAGGGATCGCAATTCCCTGGTGGTTTTGGCGGTCTAATGGTGATCAAAGTTGCGATACGTCGGCAGGACCGCTGGTGCATCGGTGACCGGACCGCCATGCTACTGTGAGTTTCCCGGTCCGCGGCATGCTAAAATCATAATCAGACCCTAAGTGTTTATGCCAGGCCCATGCAAGTCAATTGTGATTCCCCTGTTTCAACTAAACTGGACAACATGGTTGATGTGCATCAGGAAAAAGCCAATAAAATTGTAGCTGGAGATTTTAATACCTCCTTCAAACCATCATCTCTTATAAATATGGTAACTGAGAAGGAGGACGATATTTGGGGAATCCCCAGTCTTGTTGGTAAGCCAGATTACCATTCATCTAATGTCACCCTGCAAATTGCATATATTGTGGTGGAATGAAAGTTGCGGGCATGTAAGGACTCGCTCAGACTCAGAGCAACCACGTTTAAGAGGGGGTGCTCAACCAGTGTTTTTCACTATATATTACTCAACAACAACCTCTGGCAATTGCTTTATGGTATGGTAGTTGTACCACACTATGACATTGAATACAACCCCTTGATTGTTACTTTAATTGGGATAGAATTTGTGAAGCAAGCACTTACTAGAGCTAGGGTGGAACCAGAACCCATTATGGCGAATAATGTTTGGAGAGTGTCAGCCTAGTATAATGGGAAATTTAAACCTGTATGCTGAGATTTACTTTTGGTTTGAGCATTATTTGTCTAAACACTGAAAATCGACAAATTCGATGAGGGATCCTAGATGGTTTACGCCAGAATGTGAATTAGCTAAACAAGAAATGAAAAAAGTTGTCAAGGGATAAGATTGTTTATGCATTTGTGCTGCTTGCTTGAGATATAAAAAACAAAAAACAACAAGTGATGGACTGAATGTGGATCAATGTCACACACTCCCCCAGTCAAAAGATCTGGGCCAAAATCCATCGTTTTTTTGCACTCCACACCACCCTGGGTCAGATAATGGCTTTATGCAAATCAGCTCTGACCCTGTTGCCCCATGGGAACAGTCCAGTCCGAACTACAACAGCCATATCTTTCCCAGACCGGAATCAAGCATCCGAGGACCGGACCGGTTTCGAGGTAACACCTCTCTTCAGCCCGGCTAGCTTGACTCCAAGTGGTGTGGAGTGCCTGGGACCCACGTCTGGGCATCCCCAGCGCACTTAGGGCGGCAATTGCAAAAAACAACAAGTGATGGACTGAATGTGGATCAATGTCACACACTCCCCCAGTCAAAAGATCTGGGCCAAAATCCATCGTTTTTTTGCACTCCACACCACCCTGGGTCAGATAATGGCTTTATGCAAATCAGCTCTGACCCTGTTGCCCCATGGGAACAGTCCAGTCCGAACTACAACAGCCATATCTTTCCCAGACCGGAATCAAGCATCCGAGGACCGGACCGGTTTCGAGGTAACACCTCTCTTCAGCCCGGCTAGCTTGACTCCAAGTGGTGTGGAGTGCCTGGGACCCACGTCTGGGCATCCCCAGCGCACTTAGGGCGGCAATTGCAAAAAACAACAAGTGATGGACTGAATGTGGATCAATGTCACACACTCCCCCAGTCAAAAGATCTGGGCCAAAATCCATCGTTTTTTTGCACTCCACACCACCCTGGGTCAGATAATGGCTTTATGCAAATCAGCTCTGACCCTGTTGCCCCATGGGAACAGTCCAGTCCGAACTACAACAGCCATATCTTTCCCAGACCGGAATCAAGCATCCGAGGACCGGACCGGTTTCGAGGTAACACCTCTCTTCAGCCCGGCTAGCTTGATCTTTTGACTGGGGGAGTGTGTGACATTGATCCACATTCAGTCCATCACTTGTTGTTTTTTGCAAGTTTATGGTACCAGTCCGGCCCTGACCTGTCGTGCGCCAAGAGGCCCCTTTGCAGAGTGGCTGAGAAAGGCGCGGGGCCTCCTCCATCGTATCAGCAGTCCCGCTGTGGGGGGTCTTTCTTGTTGGACAAATAGGGGTTCTTAGCCTCCAACAACCCTCAATAGTCAAGGGGACTTCATTAGGGGTCACCGAGCAATACTCCTACCGTTCACGAACTCTGCGGAATTTGGCGGAGTTTTTCATCACTTCCGTGGAATTATTTTTTTTTTTTTGTTTTTTTTGTTGGTTGTTTATTAAAACAATGTCAGGATAATTTTTTGTAACACTTTTACCAACTGTATCCAGTTTCCGTTTGTTTACACAAACAATTTTGATTTTTAAAGCAAAGAAGCGCAACTTTAAAAATAAAGATTAAAGAATAGATATTTTTTCCTTCAATGCTCCGGATTTAATTGTTGAATGGGGAATTCTATGGCGTGAAACTCCATGACCTCTGCCAAGTCCTAACGACAAGCAGAAAACTTCTCCCCTACAGGCCGTGTTCAGCACGTAAACTAGTACCCTGGACCAAGTTTTTAAGTTTTCCCCTCTCTTTTGGAAATATTGTCCTTGGTAGTTGTTAGAAATTGGGGTCTCTAGTTGCAATGGTTTGCACTTTTGTTCGTATAGGGACCCTTCTTCCTAGTCAGGGTAAGGGGGGATACACTTCTAAAATAACCCCTGCCCACCCCCTTGGTAGCTTGGCATGAGGGGAAAGGCTTATCTCAGACGCAGTGTGTAAAGTATTTGTGCACAAGTGCAGTAATACAGTGAAAACACTACAAATGGACACCACACCAGTTTAGAAAAATAAGTAATCTATATCTAAACCAAACAAGACCAAAACAACACAAAATCCACAATACAGTAATCAAAATATGACTTTTAAAAGATAGAAACAGTTCTGTCCATAGCAAACTATAGATGCAATACTTTCGACACAAAGTACCTTGGATGAGTCAAAATCATAAACAAAAACAGCTGCAGAGAAGGTGATTTGTCGGTTCCTTATGTGCAGGGAAGGTGATGCGTCGCTTCCTTACTCCAGGGGAGGTGATACGTCGGTTCCTTTCTGCCACGCAGTGGAGGTGATGCATTGGTTCCTTACTGTGCGTGGCGGTGATGCATCGGTTTCTTACTGTGCGGGAAGGTGATGCATCAGTTTCTCACTGTAGCCCCTGCGTTGATGTAGACTTGGCACCCCGGTGCGATGCGTGAGGATCAGGTATGCGTTGGTTCTCGATGCGGAAGCAGCAATGGCGCTTCGTTGGTTTATCCAGCCGTGGTCCCACAATGCATTGGTACTTGCAGCCGCACATCAGGGCTTGCGTCGGAATCGCTGTGGTGATCACGGACTTGTAGATCAGTGCACTCTATGTGGCGTGCTGCGATTTCTCCCGCCGCGGGCAGGCACTGCATCGGTTTCTTCAGTGATGCATGGAAAACAGGTGCGGTGGTGTCGTGCTTCTCATCGTTGCATTATTTTTCAGCTCCCAACAGCAGGAACAACCTCCAGAGACCCAGAAAAGACACAGGCACCTCTTGGCAGGTCAGAACTCCTAGAAAATAAGTACAAGGGAAGTTTTTGTATCCCTGAGACTTCAAAACAGGAGGCCAAAAAGCAAAAAGAATGGGGGGTAAACCTGCTGGAATTGCCAGGCCTAACAGTAGTAAAAAGTTATTTGTGGCATTCCTTGATTTGTGAGCCACATTTAATTTGGTAACACACAAGAAACTTTGGGAAGTACTAGAGAACATGGGAACTCCTGACGGCATAATAGATCTTTTAAACAGACTACATGAAATACTTTATGTGCAGGTTAGAAGGGGTTCTCATGGCCAATTAATGAAGCGCATTCCAGTCTCCTTAGGGGTGCGGCGGGGGTGCTTGCTTGTACCGACCCTGTTCACATTACATAGGAGGCAAGATGGCGGCCGCCTTGGACGGCTGAACGGCAGCACGACTGAAGAGATGCCGGCAGACGATTTGACCCGCATCGTTGCTTAAACCTGCATTCAGCATCCAGTTTCTGTACAAACATACGAGCGTGTATCCCTGCGGTTTGTAAAGGCCTTGCTCCGGAAAGAAAAAACGGTGATTGTGAACTTGCCGTATGCCCCGTATGCCCCTTACCTGTAATCGACCGCTAAGGCGGCTCCTACGGGAGCTGACACAAACTGCGAGGAGGGTTGCGTCAGGAGGCGCAGCAGGGGGAGGTTTGATCGCGGAGCTCACGGAGTTTGCCGATTGGAAGCGGAGCTTGCGAGGAGGACGGCGCTTGCTTCACAGATCTCGGCAACAGCTCCTGAGAGCAAAGAAGAAAACGAGCCCTCAGGGGGAAGGAGAGCCTAAAGGATTACGGAGCAAGCTGGAAGCTCCTAAAGAAGAGGAGGGAAGCGATCAGGACTCTGAAGCTGCGGGTAAGGGGGGTTTTGGTGTTAAAGAGAGGAGAAAATTGATAATGGCTCCTAAAATGAATGCTGCAGCCAAAGCGGCTGCAAAAAGGAAAGCTGCTGCGGAGCAGGCAGGGCTGACATTGGAAAAAGGGGGAGATGGAATGAAAAGGAAAATTCAAAGTCCAATATCCCCGGTTAAAAAAGCAGCACAGCAAGGAGTGGCGAAAGCTAGTCACGGTACTACCCCAATTACGAACATCTTTCAAAAGATAAGGAAAGACAAGGAGATTATTGGCGATGCGCTGGAGGACTCTGAATTAGGGTCCAAAGAGAAAGATAATTTGAAGGAGGAAATGACGGGTGTACAGGTCTTAGGTCTTCAGAGTCAGGTGATGGGCTCCATAAACAAAGAGGAGGGCGGTAATGTGCTGCCATACGGAGTGGAGAATACTGAAAATCTGGAAAACTCTATTCAATCTGTATCCCAACCCGAGCCTAATATATGTACTATGCCGGTGCTAGAACAAGCCACTAAAATCCCAAATCAGGAGCTGGAGGGGGGAATGGAGCAGGAGCAGGAGCAGGAGCTCAAGGAGAGTGCAGAAACTGCAGAGAATACAGAAACTTTTGAAGATAAAAAAGAGGCTCCTAGCGAGGCCTTCTTCTCACTCTCTGAGGGAGGGGAATGGTCGGATGAAGATGAAGGGAGCTTGGATCAAGAGGAAAGTGGCTCTGCCTCAGAAAGTGACCCTGATCGGGAAGAGGCTTTACCCTCAACATCAGCTGGAAAATCTAGTATAGGACCTGGAATACGCGGTCAGAGACATGATCAGCCTCAGCGTAATCCACTAATAGAGAGCCCTGGTGGAGATCTAGCACAGATGTCACTGCTGGAGGTAATACATCAAGAAATATTGGCGCACAGAGAAGAGGCTCGACAAGAGAGCCGTAAGTCACAAGCAGCAGCTAGGAAAATACAAGGAGCGGTAAGGAAATTGGCAAGAGTATGTACGAACTTGGGAGAACGGGTGACTAATCTTGAGGAAAGAATTGTGACGACAGAATCAGAAACGACTACTACCTTGCACAAAGTGGCTCAGCAAGGTGAGCAGCTGATTGACGTGCAGTGGAAGCTCGAGGCGTTGGAAAATAGAGCGAGACAAAATAATCTACGTATTCTTGGAATACCGGAGGGATCAGAAAATACGGACACAAGAGCCTTCGTGATAAAACTTTTTGAGCGTGCCTTCACTGAATTGAAGGGGTGGGATTGGCCGAAGGAGATACAGAGAGCACATCGTACCCCCGCTAGAGTTCATAAGAATGCTAAAGAGGGAGATAAACCCAGAGCGATTTTAATCTTTCTGGGTAATTTTAATCTGAAACAGGCAATTTCAGAAAAAGCAAGACCGGATTCAAAAAAGAATATTGATGGCTTTTCTTTCTTTGTCCGACCGGATTTTTGTCATGTCACGGTGGAGAGACGCTGGCGGCTCAGGCAGATGATAAAACCATTTCAGGACAAGGGCATGCAAGTTTATCTAATTAATCCGGCACAACTCAAAGTAATTAATGGGGGCAGAACCCTGTATTTTTCCTCGGAGGTCAAAGCAAAAGAGTATCTTGATTCTCAAAGCTCTTAGACTGTATTTTGCACTGTGGTTGTACGATGGCTGTATTATGGATGTGACTAGATAGAATTGTACAGGGTGTTGGTGTAGGTGCTGGTGCTGGTGTAGGTGGCACATAGGTTTAGGGAGGTAAACGGGTCTACGGGTTCATGATGGTTAATATTGAATCTCTTCAGTTAGTACTGCAACCATCACATGCACAGACCACTGGGTCTGAGCGCCTCTGTAAGGGGGAGGAAGGGGAGGAGGGGGGGAAGGGGTGGGAGGGGCAAGAGTGTTGAAGGGGAGGAAGGGTGGAGCGGGGGGTTCAAGGGGAGGGCAGGGGGGGTGGGGGTGGGGAAAAAGGGAGAAAAAAATATTGAGATGAAAAAGGGCCAAATACCAGTTCGGGATGGTTTTGATAGATGTGTGTATACAATCAGGTTGGAATTGAAAAAAGATAATAATGTCAGACATTAGGATATGCACTATTAATGTAGGGGGCTTAAATGATTGGAAGAAGAGACAGAGACTGAATCAATTTGTGAAGTTTAACAATATTGATGTAGCTTGTATCCAAGAAACACACTTACCCTGGGCTAAAAGGAATTTATTGAGTATCCCTGGTTATAATCTATTAGGCTGCTCGTCCCAAACATCAACTACAAGGGGAGTTGCTATTGTAGGGAAACGTAATCTGGGGGGAGCGAGACGCACCAAAACAGATGGCTCAGGTAGATGGGCCTTGGTTGAGCTGGAGCTGGGCATTACTTTAGGGGTAATTTATGGTGCAAATGAGGATGACCCAGAAGTGTTCAATTTGATGGAGGAGGAAATGGCTAACTGGGGTACCCCTGTAGTGTTATGTGGCGATTTAAACATTTCGGTAAATTGGAGTCAAAAAGACAATTACAAAGGACGTAAACAGAAGGTGTATAGAGCATTGAGCTCTCTTATAGTGTCGCATGGTTTGTCTGATGTATGGTCGGAAAAAGTTATTGGAGACCCAGGATACACATACTTTTCATTTCCAGCTCAGAAATTCTCTAAGTTAGATTATTTTTTTATCTCTACGGGTGCATTAGGGAAGGTTAAAATTGCCAAAATGCCAAGATTGATCTCAGATCATAACCCCTTGATATTGACATACAGAGTATGTAATGTAGCTAAAAAGACAACCAAATGGACTTTTGAAAAGAAACTTCTAAACGATGAAAGATTTGTTACACATATAAAACAGTGGGCAAAGGAGTTTTTCGAAATAAATAGATATAGTTCGTCCAGGAATGGGGTTTGGGAAACTTTTAAAGCAGCTTTAAGGGGGGAAATCATTAGTTGCTCCGCAAGATTAAGAAAGGAGGACAGAAAGAAACTTGAAACGCTCCTCTTAGAGCTAACAGAATCAGAAAATCGGCATTTAGAAGAAATACGATTAGGTAATGATGGGAGGGAAACAGCTAAAAGTATTGCGCTGATTAAAGGGGATGCTCTAAGAATATTTACGCAAAAAGAGACCAGAGAATACCAGACATCGCGAGCTAAAAGATATGAGACAGGAGAGCAAGCTGGCAGGGTGTTGGCATTGCGCATAAGGCAAGATCTCAATAAGAATAACATAAAGAAGCTGGAAGAGAATGGAATAGGTTACACTGAGCCTAGTGAGATAATGGGGGTTTTTCAAAGATTTTACCAAAATTTATATGATCAAGAGGCCAGCCAGATACCATCTAGACTAGATTTCGGAATTCCTTATCCAGTTTTAGAGGAAAGGGATATAGAGCAGCTGGAGAAAGATATATCCCCTGAAGAGATCAGAGTTGCGTTACAAGAACTTGCGGCAGGTAAAGCGGCAGGCCCAGACGGGATACCTATTGAGTTATATAAAACTCTAGAAGAGGAATTATTGCTTATAATTCTAGATCTCTTTAATGGAATAGTTTGTTCAGGGAAGATTCCAGATTCATGGAAACTGACTAATATCGTGGTCTTCCATAAAAAAGGTAAACCAGAAGATAATCCAGGGTCTTATAGGCCTATTTCTTTAATAAATGCAGACACTAAACTGTATTCAAAGGTGTGGGCGAAGAGGATGGGAGGAGTCATTGGACAACTTGTCTCTCCTTGGCAGCATGGGTTTGTCCCGGGAAGAGGTACGACGGATCACATCTCGCGGGCAATTTCCATGTTCGATGCGTCAGCTGCCACGGGGAAGGAGATGGCCATGATTCTCCTGGACGCTGAAAAAGCCTTCGATCGAGTAGTTTGGAAATTCTTATGGGAGGTTTTGCTCAGTAGAGGGTTCGGAGGAAAATGTTTGAAAGCTATAGAAGCCATGTATGAAGATCCGGTAGCCCGAATTACAACTATGGGGTTACAGTCAGAAGAAGTGGTTATTAGGAGAGGGACGCGCCAGGGGTGTCCCTGTTCCCCTATACTTTTTGCGCTGTACATAGATCCACTAATTAGAAAAATTCTGGCTTCAGATCAAATCTCTCCGGTTAAACTCAATGGTCATGCCACTAAAATATTGGCCTATGCAGATGACTTGGCGATAACAACTACCAACCCACAGATGGCCATGACAGAATTGATTCAATTAGCTAAAACTTTTGGGTCTCATTCGGGGTACAAGCTAAATGAAGGAAAAACTATAATAATCAGCACTAAGAATATATATAAGGTTGATCGAAGCTATGTGGATTCTGCAGTTTATTTGGGGGTGAGGATTAACGCGAATGTGGAGAAAATTGTACAAGAGAACTATGTACCCTTGATAACATCAATAGATAAAGAGCTGAGAAGAGTAGACGTCCTACATCTATCATTAATCGGTAGAGTGAACGTTTTGAAGATGTCTATGTTTCCAAAAATTTTGTATCTTTTCCGGGCCATACCTTTACTGATAGATGAAAGTGTATTTAGGAAATTGGAAGCAGTTTTCTCACAATTTCTATGGCAATATGGGAAAATTCGAAGATCTTTAGCTAGACTATCAGCTCCATTGGAAGGTGGGGGTTTGACGGCACCAAACTTGAGATTATATCATTGGGTTTGTCTTATATTACAAATGAATGTTCTGTTTAAATATGATGATAATGAGGTCTTAAAAATACTAGATAGAACTCCAACAATATATGAATTATTAGTTGGCAGAAAAGCAGTGGGTTTGCTTACTCGAGAAATAAACTATAGGTATTTTAAAAGGAGTGGGAGTAGGTTGATGATGAGTGCTTGGGGTTTATGGAAAGCAGTAAAGAGATATTTGAAGATTCCGAAAATTAATTGTATTACAGATATTTGGCATGCAAAACCTTTTGAGCATCTAGGGCAGAATAGAAATAGTAAGCGATGGAAGGAAGCGGGGATTAAGTGTCTTGGCGATGTTATGGTAGAGGATGGAATTTTGGGCTTTGATGTGCTTCAACAAAAATTTGGTATACCAACTGACCAATGGTTTCTATATAGACAGCTAGAAGAAACAGTTAAGGCTGTTAGACCTAGGATTCGGATTCAGGAGCTTAACCCAATTCTGAAATATGTGAGGAATGGTGGTAAGAAGATAAAAATTGGCTACAGCTATCTTCTCCAAGGTTTGGGGGATGATATCAGGCGAGTGGAATCTGACTGGGCGGAAAGAATTAGTGATCCAGATGTGGATATTGATTATGTTCTTGCAATGAATAAAAAGGTGCTAAGAGCTTCAAATTTAAAAGCACAGCATTATAAAACTATTTTTAATTTATATTATACACCTGCCAAATTGTATAAATGGGGTAAGAGGGATAATGATAGATGCCCCAGGTGTGATCAAGGACCAGCAGACCTACCCCATATGTTTTATAAATGCCAGAATATGAATCCGGTCATTATGGAAATTGAAAGATTTATAACAGGGTTGTTAGAGGAACAGATTACCTTATCCCCTACGATGGTTTTGATCGGTAGGGATGCTAGTCTAAGATTAGAATATGAAGCGGAAGCCTTTATCTTTATCTCCATGGCTGTGCTGAGGATTCTAATCTCGGCTGGATGGAAAGATCCGGTAGCCCCCACTTTCCAGCTGTGGATTACTAAACTGCTGGGAATACACAATAGTGAGGAATGTTTATACGAGTTTAAAGGAAGAAGAATGAGGGAATTGGGTTTGAAGATATGGGCCCCGTTAAAGAAATGGAGAGAAAATAGATGAGTAAGAATGTAAGGATCATAATGATGAGATTTAAGTTAGTATTATTAATAGTATATGTTAGTTGCATGTCTTATTGTCAGATTAGGTTGAACTTATATTTTGCTGT
Organism: Lissotriton helveticus; assembly: GCF_964261635.1. Taxonomy (NCBI): domain Eukaryota; kingdom Metazoa; phylum Chordata; class Amphibia; order Caudata; family Salamandridae; genus Lissotriton; species Lissotriton helveticus. The sequence goes on from NC_136061.1 coordinate 137,543,601, forward strand.
TTTGTGTACTTTTTTTTTTTTTTTTTTTTTTTTGTATATCTGATTTGTACTTTGGTAAGTTATGTATGTACGTGGTTTTCTTTTGTTGCCCTGAATTTTCTCAATAAAAAAAAAAAAAAAAAAAGAAACTTTGGGAAGTACTAGTGAACATGGGAACTCCTGACGGCATAATAGATCTTTTAAACAGACTACATGAAATACTTTAGGTGCAGGTTAGAAGGGGTTCTCATGGCCAATTAATGAAGCGCATTCCAGTCTCCTTAGGGGTGCGGCGGGGGTGCTTGCTTGTACCGACCCTGTTCACCATATATATAAATGACGTGGCAAAGGTATTAAGAAAGTGTGCAAACAACTACTCCTCACTGAATGGGCTAACATTCCAATATTGTTGCTTGTCGATGATTCATTATTAATTCCTAAAACACCCATGGGTCTCCAAATACTTGTGGACAAATTCTTAGAGTTTTTCAGGGAGAGGGTCTAGAGCTCAATAGGGATTAAACCATGTATATGGTTTTTGGGAAGAATACTACCAGAAGCCATGCTGCCAGGCCTGAATTACAGGGACTTAAAAGGGTTTTTCAATTCGACTCTTTGGGCGTGACATTGTGTGACAAATTTAACTGGGGGCCCCAAATTAATAAATGTTCTCTTTTAATCGCCCACAGATTCAAAGCTATCCTACGCATTTTTTAAAGTGCATATTCTCATTCTGTCTCCTGCCTTGCAAGCCTATTGTGCCAAGGCCCAGAGAGCCGCTTTGAATGGCGCCGAAATTTGAGGTTATGATGATACTCAAAAGCTTCTGTGGCTGAGAATAACTTCACTATGGCCTTGGTTTCGTTACCAGCCAGCACTCTCCTTATTCCTATTTATTATGATCTAGGTCAAACGTGTACCTGATTTAGCTACATTGAAACCGTTATTATTCTGGATAGCTTTTGGATGAACCCCAATGTTAGAGGATTACAGACATTTTCTAAGAGATCTAATGGGTTTGGACTGGTTTTAAAAGCTCCCTGCTATGATTTATCTCTGGATGGTTCAACAACTGGGCTTGTGTTTGGAGACCTCCCTAAACTTAATTTGTAGGGCTGATAAGCCAGTGTTAAAGATGCTATACTGGTCTTTTGTGCATGAACAGAGAATTAGACTCTTGACTGTGAAGTTTTGGGATTTTAAGCCAGTGCTGGTCTTTGACAAAGACCAGAATGAAATTACACAGGCTGGGATAAAAGTTTATATATACGGTTCAGATTTGGATGTTTACCGACTAGGCAATTCTGTAGTAATTGGAGGGCGGATGAGGTGACAGCGAAATGATGGTAACCCATTGTATAGAGGCTCAGCTGTGTGGTATTTTTGGTGTGCCGCTATCTGTTTAACATCTGTCACCAACGAGATAAGATCTTGAAACAAGTGGCAGTACCCCTAGAGCAGACCCCTGTGTGAACTATCTTTTTGCGCGATAATTATACTTAGGTATCAAACACTCCGGTCTATGAGATTATTGTTAGTGTAGAACCAATGTGTTTTTACCCCAACTAGTTTTTACATTTGTATAATTACAAATAGTTTATATCTAGCTTGCAACTGCTGAAATGTTATACTCTCTACTTATACCTTTATTCTTTTATTGCTTCCTAAATGAGGGAACTTTATTTTTTTTGATGTATTATGTCCTTAAATGACATGTCTTATTTTTTGTGTAATGAGGATGATTACTGGTTTCCTAGTTGATTTCTTTGTAAACACTGATGGTCAAGAAATCGAATAAAGTCATTCTTGATTGAGTTGTGGATTGCATACGGACAGTGGACAACGGGGCTTGGGTGTATGAAGGTATTTTTCTTTCTTGAGCAGGATGGCCTGGGGGTTGTGCCTCAAGCGATGCTGTCCCTGTCACTGACTGAAGTGCTCACCCTTTTGTCTTGATAGACAACATTGTCTCAAACCTAACGGTCAATAACTGGTTTGGAGTGTCCACAAGGGAGACTCTACCCATTATCGTAGCCACTTCTCTGGGTGGGCACAGAGAGCTCAGACCAGGGTAAGAAAGATTCTGCCATGTTCGATTTGCATGATTATCCTGTGGGATAAGTTAGAGTAAAACACACAGGAAGTGCTGTAAAAGTGAGTAGGGTTACCCCTTGGAACATCTGCCCAATTGGTTACAAAATGTCCAGGAGTTTTCCGCACCCACAAGCCTGCACTGGGCAGGAATGTGGCATCCCCAATACCTTCCTCAGAACACCCCAGGATCTGTGAAAATCAGAAGGAGGACTGCTCTGCTGTCTGAAAGGAAGACCGGATCTGCTAGCCATGAACCCAAGTCTGAAGAAGTGACTCCATGTGTCACTTGGCTAAACTCCTGCTTGAGCTACAGTGACACACCAAGCTTCAAGCGGCCTCTCTTCCTCCATCTGGAACTGCCTTGGACTCTGCTGCTGGCCTCTTTCGGAGTGACTCCTAACCCCAAAGTGGTGCCCCCCAGGTCCTGCACCCTTGGCAGGTATTAGAGTTTGTCAAATTTCAGCCAGGAAAACCAATGGAGACCAGGATACCTGTCGAAGCCTCAAGTGCCAACATCAAATAGCCAGTTGGCCTCAACTGGCTGGTATGCCTTGCTGAAGGAGATCTGACTTCCAGAAAAGTTTTTATGGCCAAAAATAGAGTGCTTGATCGGGACTAATGCCGGGTAGTATCTGACTGAAGTTGTAGCCTCCCTGGGCATGGACTCTAGTCTTCCTCCACTCAGAACTTTCCCACCTACATACGACGACAACACTGAGACCCTGCTCTTCTGCAGCCAGCCATCATTGAGCTCCACTTTAAATCCATCCTGCAGCTTGCCCTGCGAAAACTCATCAATTGCTATTTTTTATCCATAACTGTTTGTAAGTCCAAATGTACACTTTACACCAGGACAAACTTGGTCCTATATCTGAAAAGTGATCCATCGCTGATGGCCTTAACTTTTTACTTTTGTCAAGCATGACCAGGTATCTATGGTTAGTGCATTGTGCCTTTTAATGCTATTTTTAATGCAGATTTTCCAAATTCACATCTCCTCTTCTAGTTATTAGATATTTATCATTTTGGTGTCATTTTATTTATTAAAATCTACTCTATTTTTCTAAATTGCTTTATGATTTTGCTTGTGTTGTATTTTCACTATATAAAATGTACTCTACTTTTCTATATTGGTTTAGGATTTTTCTTGTGTTGTATTTTCATTTTATTACTGTTTGAGTACTGCATACATACTTTACACATTGCTTCTAAGTCAAGCCTTACTGCTTTGTGTCAAGCTGTCAGTGGGTTAAGCACAAATTTATTTGGGGACTTCTGTGGCTTACCCTCACAAGGATTATGATTATTATTTGATTGAGTTCTAACCCTGCCTCCACATACTAATACTCCAATTTCTTACACTAACCAGTCACAAACAGTGACATTAAGGAGCTCTACCTCTAACAAAACCAAACTTAGAGAAGTGATTCCACAGGGCTCTATCCTATTCCAAAACCTGATTAATCCATATCTTGAACTATTTGGAAACATTCTGAAAAAGTCTGGAATTTTTTATTTTCAGTATGCAGGTTGATACGCTGCAACACTCTAGACAGGTTTAACAAAAACATGGCTAACCACCACTTAAAACTTAAGGAAAAACTAAATTTTTTCTTATTCACCAAAAACATCTGGACTTAACGTAGAACTGGAATCTTTCTCTACCCTTAGCTGCAAACCAGCCATTCTAGGGAATGGCAAATCACTGTTTTTCATTCTTTACCTCTATCTGAGCCTTCGGAGGAAATTTTCAGCCATGGCTAAAAGCACCTTCTACCAGCATAGACTGCTCTGTGGCATGAGGCAATCAATCCTCAGCACAAGTTAAAATTTGTAGTCCAGAATTTTGTACTTTCCAGTCTGGACTACAGGAATTCATTTCTCCCCGGTCTCCATAAAGCACATTGAGCACCTGGCATGCATCTGTCTGCACTGAGACAGGTCACAATAAAACATTAATACTTTACACTGGTTCGCGATGGAAGCAATAGCCCAAGCATCAGTACCCCCCTATTGTATTAGAACACTGACCATTTCTGGCACTCCTACGGGACTGATCCCTCTTTCTCAAATCTCCAAGATTCTGGCAAGAAAACTGTTTCAAACAGACATTCTCTGGCAGTGAAACAAGAAACTGGAATTCCCTCCCACTAACTCTTGGCACAACCTCTAGACTTGCCACTTTTGAAATAGAATTGATAATTCTCTTATTTGAGAGACAGTTAGGATAAAGCAAGGATTGCTTGTCTTCATCTCCTTTATTCATTTTACCCGTCAATTCTGATATTAACTGTTTGCTCTGTTTGTTTGGTTTTCTTTGTTGCTTATCTGTTTTTTTATGATCGTTGTTAGAAATGCCAAATTTGCGTGGTCACCCCCGTTTGTTTACTGAATTTTATTGCTGGTTTTAAACTCTGCACACTGGGGCACTGCTGTCCAATGCCCAGTATATGTGCTCTGACCCCTAAAGCATGTAGAAATTGGCTACTCCATGATTGGCCTATTTAACTTTTCTTCGGATGTACACCCATGGCATGAAAAGTTAAATGTCACTTGTGGACTGTAGCTCTTATTGTGCCATCCACTAGTGTAACAATGGAAGACATGGTTTCAGAAGTAACATTCCAGCTTGACTGCTTCCATTTAAATCTGCAGTGCGACCTGTTAAAATACCCCTTTTTTATAGATACAAAATCTCCCTTTTAAAGATTAATAAAGTGACCTTTATGTAGAAATTGTATCCCACAAGGTAGGGTGCATGGTATTTAAAAATGGGACATGTAGAAAATGCATGTTACCATGTCCCTACGGTAACTAGGCCCTGAAACCTATTTTCACTGTGGCAGGGCTACCTGTCCTAAACAGAAAATCAAATTAAAGATTAAAATACCGACCGTAGGAATATGCCTCTTTTGCATGATCACCTCTATTTTCTGGACTGATGTTGGTGTTTTTTGACTCTGTGCACTGGGACTCTAATAACTAGGTCCCAATGTAGGTGCTCTGACCACTAAAACATGTTGAAAATGACTACACCCCTAATTGGCATATTTAACTACCTATAATAAGCGACAAGCTTGGAACCTATTTCCACCTCAAGATCAAAAACCTCTACGACGAGGGGAGGAGCTTCGCGCGATTCCAAGATGGACGCGTGAGCTAAGGGCTCCCGAGACCCCTTCCGCCTCCCGCGACTATCCTGTTACTGATCCTGATTATGACGACGGGTACTTTTTATTGATGCCCTGCTGATGCCAGCGATCCTTTCCAAAATCGATTTGGCCGTCGGATACCGGACTTACTGCACCCTGAACTTTGAGGCCTACATCGTATGCCAGCCGGGGGCTTGAGTCCCCGAGGTACCCAGGTGGCAATTGAACAACAACGGCTGATAAGCCACGCCCTTTGCCCCTGGTGTACTTTCGGTTTCGTTTCTGCTCCTTGTTGAGAACGGCCAATTCCCGATCGGAGTTCCGATTCTGCTATCGCTGCCAGCCTTTTACTAGTGCTGTGTCCCTGTCTACTCGCAGTTCCGAGCCTGCCACGACGAAGATCATTTTGACTGGATTCTGCAATTTCAGTTGGGGCTCCTTACACGTCATGACGGGCAGAACAGTCGTTGAGAGACGCGGCGCCAGAGGTTCGTCCCGAGGGGGGGTCACCCAGTCTCAGACTATTGATCGATTTACTCGACCGAGGGGATCCCCGGGCGGATCGAGTGGTGCCCTGGAAGAAGCTGGGGACGGTACTCCTGATGACGAGGAGCCAACACTGAAAGACGTTATGGGTGCTATTGCGAGTGTCCGATCCACCATGGGCCAGCAATATGAAACCCTGGCAGCTAAGATAGATACGGTGGCGATCGATGTCACCCTCATCAGAGCAGACCTTGGGAAAACCAACGAGCGTGTCAAATCTCTCGACCTCAAGACCGCTAGTTTGACCACGGATGTCTCGGAACTCCAGACCACGGTCCGCCATCTTCGGACTACCTGTGACCTGTTTGCCAATCGGTTGGAAGATTTTGAGGGCCTTGCCAGGGGCAATAACGTTCGCATTGTGGGTGTCCCGGAGAATTCTACCGACATGCCTGTTGATATCCTGGTGGAGGACCTTGTGCTCAAGCATCTGATACCGAAAGGCCTAAGTAAATTCTTCGCTGTGGAGCGGGCCCACCGTGTCCCGGGTGGCAAGCCAAAGACGGGAGCCGCTCCGCGGCCCATAATTGCTAGACTCTTCAATTTTCGTGATAGAGACGCTATCCTGCAAGCTTCCCGAAGCAATGGGCCCACTAAATTTGAGAACGCTTCAATTAGTTTTTACCCGGACTTCACCCAGGCAGTGCAGAAGCAAAGGATGGCTTTACGGGTGTGAAACGGCGCCTCAGGGACCTGGGACTAAAATATGCCATGCTCTTCCCGGCCCGTCTGAGAATCGAACATTCTGATCGTGCGCTTTTCTTTGACCGCCCTGAGGTGGTTAGTGACTGGTTGGACACTCTATCGACGCGACATGAAGGCCCGGAGGACACGAGAGACGCTGAGGGAGGCGTGGAGGACCAGGAGCAGTGAGTCTACATCGGCGAACCAGGATCCGCTGCAGTGGCTTAGAGACTATGTTTCAAGCATTGTGTGAATGCCCGGGGGTGGGGGGGGGTTCCGGGGATCGTCCTCCTCTGGGGACTTTTCTCGCTTTTTGTAGGTTAGTTTAATGGGGCGACAGGCACACTGCAAGTTGGGGTGGCTCTTCGGTCTACCGCAGGGGTGCAGGGAGGGGGGTTTGAGTTTGATGGGTTCACTGGGGGTGGTGGGGGGGTTCTTTTCTATTTGTTTGTTTCTAGGCTGTGCTTTGCTTTACATTTACTGTCATGTGACTGTTTCGAGATGGGGGGGGCGGCCGGTCTTCTTTCGGGATGGGGGGTAGGGGGCTTAGGGTGTTGAGCTGGAATGTTAACGGTCTTGGGGACAGGGTTAAACGTGGGATTGTGCTGCAATACTTGAAGAGGTGTTCCCCGGATGTGGTCCTGCTCCAAGAGACCCATTTGGTGGGCAATACATGTCACGCATTGAATAGAAGAGGCTATCGTTTGGTGGCTCATTCGGGCTTCACTACGGGGTCGAGAGGGGCTGGCATCCTGGTAAGGAATTCCCTTCCCCTGGAGATAGATGGCACGGTGTTGGATGACAGGGGCCGCTAAGCAGGCATTACGGGGAGATGGGAAGGGAAATTGATTTCCATACTGTCGATCTATGTTCCGCCTGGGCTGCAATCCACTACGTTTGCCGATTTGGGTGAGGTAATTCTGGGTTTGCCTGATGGTTTGCTGGTGTTGGGTGGTGACTTTAACTCTGTGGTGAATGGAGAGAGTGATCGTAGCCCCCCCCAGACTCCTCCCAACATCACAGTTATGATTGGGGAAATTCTTGGATGCCGTCGGGCTGGCCGACTGTTGGAGACAACTGCACCCTGGCCGGCTTCAGTATACTTTCCACTCGGGAGCCCATGGAAGTCTCTCGAGACTTGACAATATCCTCGTGCCGATGGTGCAGTTGTTCTCTGTGTGTGAAATTAAACACCTGGCTAGGGGGATCTCAGACCACTCCCCGATATGGCTCCACTTAGATATCTGTTTGGGGACTGGGGGCCGAATTGCCCCAATCAATCCATGGCACTTTTAGAATCCCATCATCAGATCTGAGGTGGTCAAATGCATGAATTTTTATTTTGCCGAAAATGAGGGATCGGTGTCTTCCCCGGTCTCCCTATGGGAGGCTTATAAGACTGTGATCCGCGGTCAGACTCTGTCCCTGGTTGCTGCTGAGAAGCGGCGTAAACAAGAAGAGGTGGTTAGCTTGGAGTCTGAGATTACTGGGTTGGAGGAACGGTTGGAGGCTGGTGTTACGCCTGAGATATTGCATGTTCTGGCCCTTAAGCAATTTGATTACAGGGCTTTGGTGACTGCCTCGGCTGAGGCGATGCATCGTATGCAGCAGGGGCGTCTATATGATGTGGGTGATAAAGCGGGGAAGTTGATTGCTTGGCTGGATAGGCGTGATAGAATGAATCGTGTTGTGCCTGTGGTTGAGATAGTCGATGGGGCGCGGTCGTGGACCCGGTTGAGATAGTTGAGGTGTTTGCCCAGCACTTTCGGGTCGTGTACGCGCCAGTTTCGGGCTTGCCGGAGGAGGACTCACGCTTGCTACTTCGTGATCTTGAGTTGCCCGGTCTCTCGGAGTCAGACGGGGCGTTAATGGAGACTGATTTCTCCGTCGATGAGGTTGCGCTCGCTATTCGCTCTCTTCGTTCGGGGAAGGCTACGGGCCCCAACGGTATACCGGTTGAGCTGTATAAGCTCTGCCCAGACAAAATGGCACCGTATTTGCTGCGTATGTTTGCGGCGTCGCGTGACCTTGGATCTCTTCCCAGGGACCAAAGGCTGGCCTCTATTGTGGTCATTCATAAAGACGGCAAACCCCGCGAGTGCTGCTCATCGTATCGCCCTATTTCACTTCTAAATGCTGAACCCAAGATATTGGCGAAAATACTGGCAAATCGACTGGCGACGGTGATTAGCGGACTGGTTCACCCAGATCAGTCCGGTTTTATCCCCCAGCGCAACACTGCCCTCAATCTTCGTCGTCTGCATGGCGTCATCGCGAGGGCGGGATCTCTTAGTGAACCGGCCATCTTGGTCTCTCTTGATGCCTCGATGGCCTTTGATACGGTCGAGTGGCCATATTTGTGGGCCACTCTCGCCAAGTTCGGCTTTGGTCCGAAATTTATTGCATGGATTACACTCCTGTATGAACAGCCGTTGGCGCAGGTGGTGGTTAATGGTAGAGCTTCGGAGCCCTTCGCTCTTGGGCGAGGCACGAGGCAGGGATGTCCTTTGTCTCCGCTGTTGTTTGCACTTGCGCTTGAGCCTCTGGCCGCCTGGCTCAGATGGGAACCTTCCCTAAAGGGTATTCGGTGGTCCCCTGGCTTCGAGGACCGTGTATCATTGTATGCTGACGACATCTTGTTGTATTTGACGTCCCCTCGTAAGTCGCTGGGAGTCCTCTTTGATGTTCTGCGCTCCTTTGGACGTAACTCTGGGCTGGTTATTAATTGGTCCAAGTCCTGTATCTTCCCGCTTACCGGTGATCCTCTTTCTTTGCCCCGAGTATGCCCAATCCCGGTTTGTACTGATGGTTTTAAGTATTTGGGGATTTTTATTTCTCTTGACCCTGCATTACGGTATGACCGGAACTTGTTGCCTCCGCTCGCCCGGCTTCGGTCGGACGTCGCGGCTAGGTGTGGTCTGCCCTTATCCCCCTTGGGACGGGCAGCTTTGTTTAAAATGATGTCTCTTCCCCGGTTCCTGTATGCTGTGCAAACACACTTGGCTACTTTCGCGAAATTGAGTGCCTCCAGAGGAAGCTAGTGTGGGCTGGCCGACCCCGTATTGCGTTGGCTAAGCTCACGCTGCCCTGGTATGATGGGGGCATTGCGTTACCTGATATACGACGGTATTACTGGGCATCTCAATTGAGTGCCGTAAATCATGCTATGTATGGTCCAGGTCCGAATCTGGCTTTCGAAATGGACCGGTGGCTCTTGCCTGGGGGGGATTACTACAGGGCATTTTATTCTCGAGGTGCTAGGAAGAATTTGACAGGACCCACTGGAGTGGCGGTACGGGTATGGGGCAGCGCGACTGCGGCTACTGGATGGACGGATAGGCTGACCAGAGCTACCCCTCTGTTTGCCGCGGAGAGGCTGGGTGAACTATGGACTTCAAAAGGGTTTGATAGATGGGACCTCATCGGGATCAGTAAGTTGGGTGATCTCTGGGTTAGGGATAGAGTGAAGACCTTTGCCGAGCTGCAGGAGGAATATGGTTTGAATGCTTCGGAATTTTTTCGATACCTTCAGGTTCGTCATGCCATTGGGTCGGTTTTTCCGGCCGGTTCTGACATCCCGGAGAGCTCCCCCCTGGAAGACAGGGTGCTGGACGGACATGTTCCGGACAGCACTATCTCCCTTATTTATAAGAAACTTATTAATACTCGATCGGACTTGCTTGTTCACCTACGTAGTACCTGGACTAACGATGGGCTAGAATTGGACGATGAGGATTGGCAAGCCGCGATATCCTCTCCTAAAGAGGTAGCGATTCCGGCGCGTCTGCGACTCGTTCAGCTGAAAATTCTGCACCGGGTCTATGTCACGGGTCCCCGATTGATGCATATGGGTTTCTCTGAGGATGGACTGTGTCGGCGGGGTTGTGGTATGCTTGCTACCTTCCTCCACATTGTGTGGGAGTGCCCGGAGGTTGTGTCTTTCTGGAATGGAGTACATGCGGTGATGGGTGAGGTCACGAATGTTCAGCTGCTACCTGAAGCCAGGCGCTGTCTATTGAATGTATGGGAACCGAATGATTGTAATGTTGCTCAGACTCAATGGGTGACGCTGGGGAATATGGTTGCGAAAAGGGACATTGCACAATTGTGGGGTTCCCAGAGGGCTCCGTCGGTCTCCAGGTGGGAAGACAACATGGATTGGTGCATGTTCAGGGAGAAGATTGTTTATATCTCTCGTGGCAGGCCCAAAAAATGGGGTAGGATATGGGACCAATGGAGCTCATTCCGTGGGGATGTATGCGACCCCCCTTTCATTGATCCCCCTGACGTGCCTTATTCCCCTTGACTATGCGTTTCGGCTCCTTCCTGTATTGTGTTATCGATAGCTCACTGGCTCTGGGTCCCCGTTCTCCCCCCCTCCCCCCTTTATTTGTTCTCCTGAGGGCTCTCCTGTCTTTTCATAATGTCTTTGGACTGTCTCTCCCCGCATCATATGGAACAGACAACGTAACTAGGGCATAGCCTTGTTTTTCTCCTCTTCGTTCTTTCTTGTTTGGTTGTTTTAAAAATGAAACCTTTCCATATCCTGTCGTTCAGGAATTGACTGATATCGTGCACCATGGCTGCCGGACCCCTGGTTGTCGGCTGATGAGCTGTGTAATTTTACGTTGATTTGTGATATTGTGCTAGCCGGCCCAGTGGGTTGTAGGCATATACCTGTCTTATATTTTTTGCTAATAAAGGTTTAAAAAAAACAACAAAAAAAAAACCTCTACGACAACTTCATCTACCATCCAGCAGGCCCCCGTAACCTCCAGAAACACCAGCCAGCCCACCATCTCCAACTGGACACCGATCACAGCCGAAGACACTGCCTCGACCATGAAAAGCATCCACTAGGGGGGGCCCCCACCGACCCCTGCCCCTCTCACATCTATCACAGAGCCGCAGCTGCCATTGCACCCAAACTACAACGCACTACGAACATCACCTCCAAAACAGGCATCTTCCCAGACGTCTGGAAGTGCGCAGAAGTCTGAGCCCTGCTCAAGAAGCGCACAGCTGACCCCACCGACCTCAAGAACTATCGGCCGATCTCGCTCCTCCCCTTCGCAGCCAAAGTTGCAGAGAAAATAGTCAACAGGAAACTGACTCGATTCATTGAAGAGAATGCTGTCCTCAATCCGTCCCAATCTGGATTCCGAAGCAATCACAGCACAGAGACTGCCCTACTTGCCACCACAGATGACTTCCGCACCCTCCTGGACCAAGGCTACTCTGCAGCCCTCATCCTACTCGACCTATCAGCGGCCTTTGACACCATCTCCCACCGCACACTAGCCACCAGACTACATGACGCAGGCATACAAGGAACAGCCCTGGACTGGATCCAATCATTCCTCACCAGAAGAGGCCAAAGGATCAGACTCCCACCCTTCCTCTCCTACCCCACGAAAATCACCTGTGGAGTCCCTATAGGGTTAATCCCTGAGCCTCACCCTCTTCAACATCTACATGGCCCCCCTTCCAGCCATCGTCCGACAACACGGCCTCAACATCATATCCTACGCCGACGACACCCCGCTCATCCTCTCCCTAACCAAAGACCCCACCACTTCAAAACTCAACTTCCAGAAAGGAATGCAAGACGTCGCAGTCTGGATGACCGACAGCTGCCTGAACCTCAACACCGAGAAGACAGAAGACCTCATCCTCGCTACCATCCCTTCTGCATGGGAAAGGACCTGGTGGCTGACCGCCATCAGAAGCCCACCTACCCCCTCAGACCACGCCAAGAACCTTGGCATCGTACTCGACTCATCACTCACCATGAACTGACAGGTCAACGCCATCACCTCCAGCTGCTTCAACACCCTCCGCAAGACCTTCAAGTGGATCCCCCTTGAGTCAAGGAAGACAGTCACCCACGCACTCATCCCCGCAGACTGGACTATGGAAATGAACTCCACGCCAGCATTAAAAGGTCCCTACTACGCAAACTCCAGACAATGGAGAACACCTCTGCCTGATTCGTCCTCGGCATTCCCCCGACACGAACACATCAGTTGACACCTACGAAGTCTCCGCTGGCTCCCCGTGGAGAAAAGAGTCACTCTCAAAATCCTCACTCACGCCTACAAATGCCTACACAACAAAGGACCCAAATACTTCAACAACAGAATCAACTTCCACGTATCCAAAAGAACCCTCTGATCTTCCAACCTCGCACTGGCCGAAACCCCGCGCATCCACAGAGCCAGAGCAGGCAGAAGATCCTTCTCTCACATTGCAGTCAAGACCTGGCATGAGTTACTGGCAGACATCATACTTGCCCCCTCCCTGAACATCTTCAGGAAGACCCTCAAGACCTGGCTCTTCAGCTAAACAGATCTGCGGATCCCCCCTCAACGCCTTGAGACCCTCACTGGTGAGTAGTGCGCTTTCAATTCCCTGATTGATTGATTGATTGATAAGTCGCTAGTAAATTATATGAGGAGTACCCAGGCCTGTAAGTTAAATGTCACTCATGGACTACCCAGGGTCACACGGGCGGATCTAGCGGATCTCGCGTACGCGAACTTGCGGATTTACGGATTCGCAATCCGCGAAGATCCGCGAACTCTAGCGGATTTGCGGATTTTCCCGTTTTTTGTGTTGGCGCGCGTTCGCGCCGATTTTGGGACAAGTTCGCAATTGCGAACTTACTTTTCGGCTCGCAACGGCCACGACTATGTTGTTTCTACGTCTGGTTTATCATCACAGGTTCACAGCACCCTCTGTTTCACCACTGCCACCCTCTGGGACACCCATGCCACCCTCTGGTACATCCTCACTGCCACCCATTAGGTTTATTTATCACTGTAGATTATGGTGGTTGAAAAAAGCAAGCACACCTGCCCTTCTTCAACTGCCATCAATTAATTTGTGTTTCATTATTGTGTCAGTAATTTTGAAAGTTCCAGTCTGGCTGGCACCTGCTTCCTTCCTTATCTGTAATTTGCTTTTTGTTGCAGTGAAATTTTTTTTTCACAGGACCTTTATGGTGTACTTGTAGCTATTCTATGAGCCTGCTGTTTGGGTCATAGCAGGGTCATAGAATAGTTGCAAACTCTGGAGGGGCCCATCAGGAAGCACTACCTTGAATGTTACTAATGTTAAGTTTGAACTTTTGCACCTGCTCATTGCTTTCAGTTTAGCTAAAATCGTTTTTTTCTGCAATTTCGCGCGTTTTTTGGGGCGCGAATCCGTGCGAGATCGATTTCGGAAGCCGCGAATACGTGCGAATACAAAATTGTTTTTTTTGCGACGTGTATGTTCGCGTGATCTTGCGCGTGTTCGCGAGGCGCTTCTAGCTATACGTTTGCCAAGTTACCCTATCGGTCGTACACGGGCGCGGCCATCTTGTTGGCGTGACGTAATTCCGTTTCCGCCCGCTATGTGTAATCTCGCAAAGTGTGCTGCTCGCTAGTACAATTTCGCGCGTACTCGCAAGGAAAATCTCGCGCGAACTTACCCACGTGGTCGTGAACGGGCGCGGCCATCTTGTTTATCATTCATTGCTATGGTTCTGGGCATGCTTTCTCTATCCTCTCTCAATCTCTGCCATCCTTTGCTTGTTTGAAGTTTTTTTGATCTAATTTTACTTATTATCTATCCCTCTATTTTTCTAGCTCTAAATTTTTGTGTTTTCTGCAGCTTTTAGTTACTTTTAAACTACTTTTTTAAACTCTTTTCTTTTCTTCTTCACTATTCTATTTCTTGTTTATCATTTAACTCTATTTCTGCCCAGACCATGGTAAAGGGAGCCGGGAAGCACCCTGAGAAGGGGAAGGGTCCCGCACCCCGTGCCCGGCTCCCGTGCGGGCGTTTAAGGGGGGAGCAAGTGGTCCCGAGGGAGATCTTCAGCGCGGAGGAAGTGGCGGCACTGATCTTCCACGTCCAGCGCCGCCTCCCCAAGACGATCCTGGGAGGCGGCAAGATCGCGACTGGCTATGGCATCCGGGAGCGTCGCAAGCGGTGGGAGAAGGTGTGCCGGGCCATGTACAAGATCTCTGGGGTCCGGCGCACATATAACCAGGCCACCCACCGCTGGACCGATGTCATGGACCGGGAGCGGGACTTGCTGGACGCGCTCGGCGTAGAGGTCCCCGGGCTTGGTGAGTAGTAGTAGTAGTAGTACATTTACTACTCTGTTTTATCCTGCTCTGTTATTTGCAAATCTTTGTTCTTTACCAAGAGCAATAATGCTGCCGATTACATTGAGGTAAATTATATTTCAAAATCTTCTATGCATTTCAGGTGCACTGCTCTCCTTCTCAGTAGCCTTGCTTGCTACTATGCTTCTTTGTTTTGTATGTTGTGTTCAGAAGCATTTCATTGGCCTGAGAAATTATGTATGAGTGTAGTGTAAAGAAAAGAACTGCGTAATGCTAGACAGTAAGGGTCATATTTTCAATTACCGGCGCATCCCTGCAAAGTAGCAGGGATGCGGCAGTAATTGTGTGCCATGCCACCACCACCCATTGGCCCAAAACGTCACAGAAGCCTTACGCATCTGTGCCGTAAAGGCAGCGCATTGCTGGAGTTGCGTGCCAACGATGGCGCAGCTCCAGCAATGCTCTGGGGTACCCTATCTCCCCAATGCTGCATCAAGCCGTACGTCGGCTTCAAGCGCGCAGGGTTTGAGTCATGCATCATTGTCCTAAAAGTGACTGATTGACATCTTGTAGATTTCCCTCAGCCACTTTTAGGATTCGTTCCTGCGCAGGTACGCCCTCCCTTGCGCCGGAACGCGCCCTGATGGCGCAGGGCTTTACAACGTGATGCATCGCCCATATGCCCATATGTGTTTTTTTTTTAATATATACGCCGCACCAACACCATGGCGAGTCTTTTGTTCTGCCGCTGCGTCCCAAAAGGCACGCAACAATGGAGGAAAATGAGCCGCAACTTCCGCAAGGGACTTCTAAATCAGCCCCAACAGACTGAAGTCCAGTCCTTCCTTTAGACACATGGCTATAAGAAGAAATAGTGGCGGTGGTGGTGGGTGGATTGATAGTTTGAGTATTCACTGATCTGCAAGCAGGATGGACTTTGTCTGTCACTTCGCGTGCTGCGCTCTGCTGCCTGCAGTGCCAGGCCTAGGCAAACCTCTTTAGTAGTCTGTTTATTGAGTTACATAGGAACTTTCTAAGTCAACGTTCCGCAAATCAGGCAATACGAATAACGTAGTATACCACATGAGATAGATCCCGTGGAATAGTGGTCTATCTATTTGCTATTTTTCCAAAATATTTTGTTATTGTTCTTTTGAAATGTTTGATTTGGTTGAAAAATCTCATCCATGTTTTCTGGTTTTTCTTTCTTTCATGTTGTACATCAGCTCCCCCCAAGGGCAAGAGGACACAGGAGGAGGGTGCTGAGGATGCAGGCCAGGATCGGGCAGGCGAGGGCTCCTTTGCTGGCCCCAGTAAGTTTACATTTTAATAAACAGTACCTATTTTTTCCTAGCGTTCCTCATTCGATTTTTTCTAAATCGTCTTTGATCTTCTTGTAGACTGGATATAAATTCTTATCCTGCCTCGAATATGATCCCTGTGGTATTACTAGACTATTCTTATTAGTCTGTCTGTGTAGCTAACTAAGATTGGACATTTGGCAATTCCATTGGACTCCCATTATATTCAGCAATACCTCTATGCACTGTCTCCTTACTGACTAGATAGTGTGGCAGAGTCATTCAGCTCCCGAAGTCACCGATTATAGATCCCCAATGATCTCTAGATTATCGTACGCAGGACAAGAGAGTAGTACGGAGTCACAGCACAGTCAAGAAGTGTCAGAGGCACTCATGCTTGCAAAAATTCCAAAACCTTTAGCTCATCCACTCTAGTCTAGAGGAACAAAAACCACAGAGTCTATTTAAGTTTAAAAGCTTTATTAAAAGTAAACACATTTATTAAAATCTACTTTGTCATAAAACTATTTAACTGAAAACGGAAAAGTGGTTAGTGCTGACGATTAATTGGACACATTTCTTGTGGTCGAGCCGAGCTCTCACCTTGTTTGAACTTGATCCTGGTCGTGTTCTTAGGAGTCAAGCTTCTGTCTGTTAGGAGAAAAAGTGGTGCGTGTTAAAAATCAAAAGCAAGCATTCATCAGTTGTGCATAAAAGTGCAGCAAGACAACAGCCTTCCCTGGAAAATGGGACATTTTTACTATGGAGTAGACAGTCACAAATTATTACATTGTATTCTGTTTTTTTAACATTTCTCCTAGACAAAATATTATATAGTAGTGAGTGGTGTATTCTAACATTCTTAAATGTACTTTGTAGGTGTAACATCTGGTGACGGGGCCAGCGCGGAGGTGGCTGTGTTGGGCGAGGACTCGGAGGCCTCTGGGGAGGAGGCGGTGCAAGAGCCGGCGGACGGTCCTGTGGGGGATCAAACGGTGGTGGCGGAAACAGGTAAGCTATATATTCCTTACTTATTGAGATTGAAGACTGCAAAGTGTGCTTTCTGCACGGGTGTATTACAAATCAACCAGGTAGTAGCCTCCTCGAAATGTACTCCGACTTAGCTGTGAAGTTTTTGGTGAGAAGAATCCCAATAAGTTCTTAGACGAACGTGATGGATGGGATGAACGAAAAGCGAAAGAAGGGTGTAAGTAAGTGGGACGCGAACTTGTATGATGGCTGGCAAAGAAGAACGATATGTGTTTGCTTGGCCCCCGAGGTGGCTGGGAAGGAAAGAATATGGTATGGTGCATGGCTGGGTCAATGATGAAGCAAGGATGGGTGGAAGGACAGCAGCCTGGGTGGGTGAAACAGAAACTGTATGTGTGCGTATACTTTGACTGAATGGATGCCTGGAGCATGGTATTCTCTGACTCTTAGATAGCACATGTGTATCTAGAGAGAGTAGATGGTCGCCAGGTGAAGTAAGTGTTACCTTGAAGAGCATGTACCACCGCACCCGCACGTCCGTTCCAGTGCAGGGAAGGCAAGGAAAAGAAATTGTAAATGTGTCCAATACTACCATGAATAGTAGCAGTACTTTGTATTGCGTTTGCAATCACAGCATATATCTGGTTATTACGGTGGACACTCCGTACCTCTCTTAATAACTTTAGTTTACTTGTAGTACGTCATTCATGTGTGGGTGTATCACTGTTCACTCAATATTAAGCAAAGCACCTAAAGTCATCTCATCTGTCATTAAATACGTCCCATGTGAAGTGATAGATAATCAAATTAGTTAGCTTCTTCATTTTCCTTTTCTAGTACTCATTTGCACTGTAGGGTGAAAGGTAAATTAATTAAGCAGTAGCCCTTGTAACAGAGTATTGTCAGTGCCACCTGTAATAGAAAAGTAATAGCTTCACCACCTGCATGTACTGGACCGGTACAGTAACGCAAGTCTGTCTCACTCATCATGGTGTGCAACTTTTTTTCTCGGTTGCAAGTTCACTGTGCTGTCCATGTCATTCTGCCGGCTTGCATAAGATAACGTACCAATTTCCCTAAACAAGAGAGAAGAAGAAGAATAAGACTGGTGTACTGTCATAGTCGACTGTAATGGAAGTCCATAGTGGTCGTAGAATTTGTTCATTAAACTACCACTAATGTTAGAGCAAGGATGCAGAAGTGGGAGGTTACATAGATACTGTCCTCAATAGTTATGTACTGTGCTTTCAATTTGCTACTTGTACTCTGTGACCCAACTTTCGGCTCAATCACTTTGTGTTATTAATAAGGAGCATTGGTTACAGACTATGTCTTTCTTTCTTCATATAGTTGCTCCTTCCAAATCAACAACAAGGAGGGAGCAGGCTAGATTGGCCCGGCAACGGAGGCTGGAGGCCACTGTCGCCGAATATCGGCGGCTGGTGGCCCTGGAGGAGGAGGAGGACACGCAGTCGAGCGGGGCAACAACGACATCCTCGACTGTGACCACTGCATCCTCCTCCGTGACTAAGCCAGCGGGACCGAGCCGGGCTAAGAAAGACGACCGCCACCGCCAAGCAACCGAAATACCAGCTGCCCCCACAGGAGCTGCAAGGACCGCCAACGCCGCCTACGAGTCCGCATGTCCAACTTAGAGCAGGAGGTCCTGAGGTATAAGAACTTGGTTAAGGGCCTCCGCTCCGAGCTTGCCACCCTCCGCAAGGAGTATGATGCCCATGCCGCATCATGCACCAGCACCAGCACCCTCCAGTAGTGGAGTGTCCCTTGCCCTTTTTTTATAGACTTTTGGGGGGTGGGATTTGGGAGTTGGGATCGTTTTGGGACGTTTCAAAGACAATCGTTGGGGTTAGGGTGGGTGAGGGAGATTATTTTGTTAGGGCTAAATAAATATATTTTTAAACTTTATCTGACCATACCTGTTTTTTACTGCTTTTCAGTCTGGTGGGTGGGGGGCGGGGGTGTAACAGTAACTTTGTTTTCCTGAACAGTCGTAGGACTTTAGTAGTACAACCATCAATCTCTTGTCTACTCCGAAATAATACTCCATTATACTACCTCCCACCAAACGCTTATCTTACCTGTAATTTGTGTTAGAAATTAGGGCTAGGCCCAGGGCTGGCTCCAGGTGAAATGGGGATTAACGTTGTCAATCCTGGGCGGGTGACATTTCCTCATTGCGGTGGTACTAGTGGTGTGACACAGTGGCAGTTGCATGCCTATGGAAAAAAAGAAAACGAAACCTTGTTTGTCCTCCTTACTGTAGCATTACAACGGTTACGGTACGATCGAGAAAATAGCAGGTGACAGTACACTAGAACAGTGCCATAATGTAGCCTAACAAATGGTAAAGTATTTGCTTGCAAGTATAACTAGTACTTGCGTTGAATTTATTTGACATTGGCTACTACTACTAGAAGATATAGTACTGAAGCTGAGTAAGTCTAGAAGATATCCTCATATTCCTTCACCAGCCTGTTGCTATGACCTTATCCTCCCCAGCAAGTGTGTGGAATTATTGATGTCATTTTAGTCAGACATCAAGCAAAACAACACAGCCCGGGGGAAGAGGGTTAGGGTTTGTAAAATGGATGGGAATGGGGGTTTCTTTTTGGGTAGGTTTTGTTGAGAGAAGAAAAAAAAAGCAGAGCATGGACAAACAATAATTGAAGATACAGACAATCTTTGGTTACAAACTAAAGGTAAGCACATGCAGTCACACTCATAGAATAAAAGACAACAATGGATACTGTATCTGTATTGCGTATGTTGTTGGAGTTGTCCTGTTGAATTTGGTAAGTAAGTTGCATGCAGCAAACAATTCCTCTTATTGGCGGCACTCCTCCATTCCAGCTGACGCTTCGTCCATCAATGTGGTGACCACTGACAGAAGACACCCTGTCCACTGCCTGCCTGGCGGATGTTGACTGAAACCCGGCCTGTAATTATTGAACGGAAAACAGGAAGTGCTATTACAATACCACTGATAAATAAATAAAAGGTATGTACGCTGTGTGGTTCAAAAAGTGACACTTTGATTTCCCTAATAGACAGTACAATATTTTTGAAATTGCGTGCTCTGTCTGAGTCACCTTTTTAAGGATCAATAAGTATGGCCAAAATATTATAGCGGATCTTTCCCCTCAAGGTAGGTGTACTACTGTGTTTTAGAACAAAATTTGACCTTCCCAGCAATGCTCCCACCAAGACCCTTACTAAAGCCAGTCGCAAAAATGTAGAAGAACCCCAATCATATCTCCAAAAACGATGCCTAGCAGAAAAATGGTTACAAAACGTACTTTGAAAGTAACAGTAGGCCCAAATACAGACCGTGGATTGTATTCAAACCACTTGCAAGCAAGCAAAAGTATCCATAGCCAGCATCGCTCCAACAGTGCTCTACAACAACAGAACTGCGTTGCAATAGAACCCCCCGAAACACATGCAATCCTGCTGCTAGGGCTAACCCTAACGAACCCTAACTTACAAAACGTGCCAAAACTGGTGTTTCCTTATGGATTTTGTCCAACAAACTTCTAGCCGGTATTAGACCTTCCCAGGAATGCCCCAGGCAAGACCCGCCAACCCACCCGCAAAAAAACACCCGACACAACACCCCCAAACAGCGAAAAAGCTAAATCTCATACTTACAATGTCTCTCGGCCTTCGGTCCAAACGCGGCGCTGTGCAGCTAGGTCATCATCATCATCAATCATCATAACTCCTGTTTTCCACCACGGATTTCCTGAAAAGCAAATGCAATCAAGATTAGACTGTCGCAGCAGTGCTTCGACAGAGACCCCGGCCGCAACCCACCCACGAACAGCAGGAAGCCCCCCAAAACGCTACATTGAGCAAGATGTCAGAAGAAATAGCAAAAAAAAGGCTGTTCCTTATGGATTTTGTCCAAAACACTTCTATCCGGTATTAGACCTTCCCAGGAATGCCCCAGGCAAGACCCGCCAACCCACCCGCAAAAAAACACCCGACAACACCCCCAAACAGCGAAAAAGCTAAATCTCATACTTACAATGTCTCTCGGCCTTCGGTCGAAACGCGGCGCTGTGCAGCTAGGTCATCATCATCATCAATCATCATAACTCCTGTTTTCCACCACGGATTTCCTGAAAAGCAAATGCAATCAAGATTAGACTGTCGCAGCAGTGCTTCGACAAGACAGAGACCCCGGCCGCAACCCACCCACGAACAGCAGGAAGCCCCCAAAACGCTACATTGAGCAAGATGTCAGAAGAAATAGCAAAAAAAAGGCTGTTCCTTATGGATTTTGTCCAAAACACTTCTATCCGGTATTAGACCTTCCCAGGAATGCCCCAGGCAAGACCCGCCAACCGACCCGCAAAAAAGCACCCGACAACACCCCCAAACAGCGAAAAAGCTAAATCTCATACTTACAATATCTCTCGGCCTTCGGTCCAAATGCGGCGCTGTTCAGCTAGGTCATCATCATCAATCATCATAACTCCTGTTTTCCACCACGGATTTCCTGAAAAGCAAATGCAATCAAGATTAGAATGTCGCATCAGTGCTTCGACAGACACCAAAAATTACCCACAAACACCCGGAACCCCGCCAAAGAGCACCTCAAAGGCAAGCAAGTCAGCAAAAACGGCAAGAAATTTCCACCTCATATTTGGTCCAAAACACTTTTGTCCATTATTAGAGCTTCACAGCAATGGGCCCAAATCCGTCAACTCACCCGCAAAGAAGTACAACACCCCCACAAGTGCTGAGTCTTTCTTCATTGGGCGTAATCCAGCACTCTGCTTGGAGGGAAATCGCAGTCTGGAGGAGGAGGATAGAGGAGCATGTTCTTCAGAACTTGTGAACCTGAGGAATGTAGACTGCGGCACCTTCAAATCAATAAGCAAACAAGTGAAGACAGTTCTGATGATGGTCTTGTTTTTGGGATTAGGTGATTAAAGTTTGAATTAAATTAACTGTGCAAAACAAAGAAAGAGAGACACAAAGCACACAGGAATAAAAGTGAATAAGGACGAAAAAGAAAGTTCTTGATTGATTGTCTCATTTTCAGGGCTCGGTGTCAGGGAATAAGAACAAGATTTCGTCATCATACTCTGCGAATTCAGGCTGGATGAGGTCAGTGACACCGAACAGAGAACAAATCCCCTCATCTACGTTGCCGTCCTCCTCGTCTTCATGCGGCGTGCTTTCTCGTACTTTGTAATCTGGTGGTATGAGGTGCTGATTCATCTTGATCATTGTCAGCCGCTCCACATTTTTGGGCGAGAGGCGGCTCCGTTTGGGAGTTACAATGCCACCAGCAGCACTGAAAACACGTTCAGAAGACACACTTGCGAGTGGGCAAGACAAATAGTTTATAGCCAGGTTGAAGAGCTGTGGCCACAATTGTTTTTTGCCATGCCAATACTGCAATGGCTCATCATTAAGAAAGACCACTGTTGAGTCATTCAGATAGTCCTGCACCATCGACTCAAGGTCAGCAACGGTTCCTCCACTTTGCTTACTTTTTGCTGTGGCTGTGACATTTTTTCGAGAACCATACCCAAGCAAACTTAGCCAATCCTCTACAACAGCCACTGTTTTTGTTGTGTGTGGTGCAGATGATCCAGTTGCCGGTGTCTTTAACGGCTGAGAGGTCACTTGTGCCCCAGCCACAGGTGCAGAAGTGGATTCTTGTGACTGGGGATGGCCTGCTGATGCTGATGCTGATGTACTGGCTTCTCCTTCAATAACCTGCCGTTCTTTTTCAAACCTCTTGGCTGACCAGGCTAACCAATGTTTGTACTTTTGAACATCTGCATCAGCAAAAGGAAAGAATGCTTCGCCTGCCAGCGCCTTTTTGTAGCGTGGATCCAGAATAGTAGCACAAATGTAATGCTGATCTGACTTGATCTTTTGAAGACGTTCATCACCACGTAGGCGCTCTAATAATTTCTCAGACAAAATGAAATGGTCTTTTTTTTTTTTCATCTTTTTCAAACTCAGAAGACACCGCCATCAGTTGGTGCTCCAGCATGCACAACAATGGGATAGCTTTTCCCAAATTACAGTCCTCCTGGCTGACTGCACGCGTGAAGAACTCAAAAGGACGAAGCATGTCTGTCAGGCTTTTAACTATGTCCCATTGCGCCGCACTCATCCGCAGGTCCTCCTTCTGAGATGTACCCTTTGTGAAGAAATAGTGATCGAGTACCGTATACTGCTCATACAGACGCTCAAGCATGTAGAAGGTTGAGTTCCAACGTGTTGCCACCTCCTGGATGAGTGCTTTCACTGGCATTCCACGTATAAATAGCAGTCTCCGCAGATGCTTCCGGGCCTTAAAAGAATGGCTGAAATGGTTGCACATTTTGCGGCAGGTGGCCATTACCTCGAACGCTGTACTGTCTTTATCACTCAAGAATTTTTGAACTACCAGGTTGATACAGTGCGCCAAACACGGCACTCTAACATGGTCACCTATCTGCATGGCCTTAACTACATTGGCGCCATTATCCGTGGAAACATAACCAATCTTGAGTTTTAGGGGGGATAGCATTTTCAAGACCTTTTTGTTAAACTCTTCCAAAAGGTTTTCTGCTGTGTGACTTTTCTCCAAGCCAAACATGGCTAGTGTTGCATGCTTCCGAGCAGCTTTGAAAACTTTGTCCGGGTCAACACCTGCGTTTAGCTTTGCTAAAACACCTGAAAAAGAGACCCAGTGTCCAGTGATGCACATGTAATCAGCGCCTGCGCCACTGGTCCACATGTCTGTTGTCAGATGTATTGTGTGAACAGCACTCTTCTGCAAAGCTGCCCCAATCGCCTGCAGCACATCTTCATGTAGTGCTGGAACCGCAACTCTGGCAAAATAGAACCGGCTCGGAACCTTCCATTTAGGGCAGAGCGTTGCCACTAATTCAAGAAAACCTACCGCTTCTACAAAAGAAAAAGGTAGAAGGTCCACAGCTAGCATTTTAGCCAGCTTAGTGTTATACAGACGCGTCAGTGGGTGGTTGCGTTCATATGGCACGTCTGAAGTAAGCATTGTTCTAATGTTGCCCTGGACCAAGCATTTACGGGCTGATAATGACTTCGTTGACCCAATTTTGCTCGCTGGTGAACTTTTGTGCGTTGGTGTCTCACTCGCTCCAACACTCTTAGTGTGCCTCACATTGGGTGTGCTGCTGACAGGGGTACTGGGTGTAAGGGAAGTGTTTGACACGTCTTCTTCCTGCTCGTCATCATCAGATGAAACATCAACGTTTCCTTGAATTTGGCCTTTCTTGATCGCATCTAGGTGCGCAAACCATTTGACAGTGTGCTGTCTCCTAAGATGACCTCTCTGGCCTCCGGTACCATAGTTGGTACCTGGCTTACCACGACTAACTGCTTGCTTACAAATGGTACAAATGGCAAACTTTGGATTTTTTGGACAAACAGTAAAGAAGTCCCAAACTGGGGACTTGAAGTGTCTGTGGGACATGGAGGAGGCGGCGATACTGGTGGTGGTGGTCATGAAGCTAATGCCAGATGAAGTGGAGGATGTGGATTGCCCAACTTTTGTACGTTTTGCACTTTCACCGCCACTAATTAAGGTCGAGGTTGACGGAGGTCTCTTCTTGCCCGAAAGAAATATGGAAGCGGGACGAGTTGGTGTACTACTTAACTCCAATGATTGTGGTGTTTCCACTGCCTCCTCATCGACAACATCATCATCACGCTCAGCAGCTCTTCGGGCTAGGGTCAAAATGTCTGTTTGCTGCATGCCCGCTGGGGCTGCAGTGACCTTTATGATGACTGGGTCGTCGTTGGCAGAGTCTTCATCAGCAGCAGTATCCGCCACTTCTTGTTGAGACTCATCACACTCCATAACTCTGAGACTTTGGACGAGCTTCCTTTTACGCTTAACTACCTTTGTTTGTTCCCAAGTTTGATCCATATCATCAGAAGGAGGTGTGCTTGAAGAGGATGTAGACACCACCCTTGATCTCTTCCTTGCTAGGGGTGTGGAAGACAATGAAGGATCATCAGGAGGAGTGGCTTCCTCAAATGATACCTCGCCTTGATTGTCGATTTCCTGATGTGCCCCTACTTCGGGAGGAACAACTATTGTGGGCACTTGTTGTGACCCTCCATGCACCTCTGCTTGCGCATCTCCTTGCGCTGCCTCTCCTTCCACATGTACTTGGGCTTGTACTTGCACATGTGATTGTTGTTGCGGCTGTGGTTGTTCAACACTCGTCAGATGAGCTACAACAACCTGTGTTGATTGAGGGACATTGCTGCTGCTTTCTTGCGATGAGCCAACATCACTGGTCGATGGTGATTGAAGAAGTATACTGGCTGCCTCTGCAGCACTCAAGGGCTTGGACTTAAGTTGGCGTGGTGGTGGTGGTGGCACTGAGCCCAATGGAGCGGGGGTGCTGCTGCCAGCTTGGTCCCCAGCAGATCCCGCTGCAGCTGCTGCAGGCATACTTTTCTTTTTACTCCCAAAAAAAGGGGCGGGCGGCACACCAGTGTCCTTGGTAACTTGCTTCTTCTGCTCCTTACTGGCACCTTTCTTGCTAGAGGAGCTACGGGTTACTTTTTTTGGGGCCATCTTCTTCAGAGCAGGTCAGCAGGCAGCAGTTGCACGAGTTGCAGAGGGTTCTGTGTCCAGACGTGACGTCGCGTGACGTTATGCTGCACACACCGCTGCAGGACTTCTTCCTGGCACTGGTGGTTCTATTGAGTCTTCTTGTGCACCTAAAAGCAATGGAAGACAGAGGAACATCAGTTCAGTTATACACCCCAAAAAATCGACAAAACACAGAAAAATGAGCACAATCCCATGCCATCCATGATGTTTACATTGAAGACACCCCACAGAAAGACTAGGGACATGCAAGTATGCAACACTCACTACCCCTGGGCATAAGGGATGAAAAGTAGGCAAAATAAGTGCAGGCCTCAGACACTGCCTCTCCTCAAAATGGCCCCCTTACACCCCAAGCACATGTTGCCTGTACCAGCCAGCACTCAAGATGGCCACCACCACCACCCACATGGCCAGTCCACATCAACAGTAGTACACCCACAAAAAACAGAAAAACAGCCAGAAATCACCACAATCCAATGCCATCCATGATGTTTACATCAAAGAGAGTGAGACCACACCACAGGCACACTCAGTCCATGCACCACCACCACCCCTGGGCAAGCAAAAGGCCACACCAGCAGCCCCCCAAAAACGACAAAAAACAATAAAATAAGCACAATCCCAGCCCATCCATGGCCTCAATTATGTTTAAAATCAAGAAGACACCCCACAGAAAGACTAGGCCCATGCAACACTCACTCACCACCCCTGGGCAAAGGGCCACACCAGCAGGCCCAAAAAAACGACAAAAAACAATAAAATCTGCACAATCCCAGCCCATCCATGGCCTCAATGGTGTTTAAATTCAAGAAGACACCCCTCAGAAACACTAGGCCCATGCAACACTCACTACCCCTGGGCATAAGGGATGAAAAGTAGGCAAAATAAGTGCAGGCCTCAGACACTGCCTCTCCTCAAAATGGCCCCCTTACACCCCAAGCACATGTTGCCTGTACCAGCCAGCACTCAAGATGGCCACCACCACCACCCACATGGCCAGTCCACATCAACAGTACACCCCCAAAAAACAGAAAAACAGCCAGAAATCACCACAATCCAATGCCATCCATGATGTTTACATCAAAGAGAGTGAGACCACACCACAGGCACACTCAGTCCATGCACCACCACCACCCCTGGGCAAGCAAAAGGCCACACCAGCAGCCCCCCAAAAACGACAAAAAACAATAAAATAAGCACAATCCCAGCCCATCCATGGCCTCAATTATGTTTAAATTCAAGAAGACACCCCACAGAAAGACTAGGCCCATGCAACACTCACCACCCCTGGGCAAAGGGCCACACCAGCAGGCCCAAAAAAACGACAAAAAACAATAAAATCTGCACAATCCCAGCCCATCCATGGCCTCAATGGTGTTTAAATTCAAGAAGACACCCCTCAGAAACACTAGGCCCATGCAACACTCACTACCCCTGGGCATAAGGGATGAAAAGTAGGCAAAATAAGTGCAGGCCTCAGACACTGCCTCTCCTCAAAATGGCCCCCTTACACCCCAAGCACATGTTGCCTGTACCAGCCAGCACTCAAGATGGCCACCACCACCACCCACATGGCCAGTCCACATCAACAGTACACCCCCAAAAAACAGAAAAACAGCCAGAAATCACCACAATCCAATGCCATTCATGATGTTTACATCAAAGAGAGTGAGACCACACCACAGGCACACTCAGTCCATGCACCACCACCACCCCTGGGCAAGCAAAAGGCCACACCAGCAGCCCCCCAAAAACGACAAAAAACAATAAAATAAGCACAATCCCAGCCCATCCATGGCCTCAATTATGTTTAAATTCAAGAAGACGCCCCACAGAAAGACTAGGCCCATGCAACACTCACCACCCCTGGGCAAAGGGCCACACCAGCAGGCCCAAAAAAACGACAAAAAACAATAAAATCTGCACAATCCCAGCCCATCCATGGCCTCAATGGTGTTTAAATTCAACAAAACAGTTGTATCATGCACCCATAACCAACCCTGGTCCTACTGGATACTGTGGCTACCCACAATATAATTTATTTAATTTTCTGAAAAAGTTCAAAAATTGTACTTGCAGCAACTGTAATGCCCCAAACAAACTTACTTGTGAAAGTTGATTTCTAATCCAAAAGTGATCCAAAGACAGTCAAAAAGGCCTCAAATCCAAATATCCAGCAGCACCCACAAAAAGTAATCCTTCCAGCTCCAGATCCAAATGAAAGTGACCAGGAGATGGACAAAGCACTGGGAGGAGCCTGCTGGACAGGAACAGGAAGTTGGAGACTGTGGGGCACTTCCTTCCTCCCCCCCCCCAAAATGGACTCCTTGCAAAAAAAAAGGCCATGCAAATGTCAACCTGAGGAGTGATTCTGATAAAAATCATAATTTTCTGAAGGTTTATCCTGTTTGCTGGTGATTTTCTTGTGCGAAGTTGCAAAATCTCTATTTCGCAAGTGCGAGATTGTTCCTTTCCGCCGCAACTACGTGTTCGCAATTGCGAACTCTCGCGAGGTGTGCTGTGCAAGGTGGCAAGCCGCGAGTACGTATTCGCGGGCGACAAACTCCCGCGGGAACACGCAGCAAGATCTAAAATGGCGCGTCACTCGCAAAGAAAAACAACTCGGCAAACGCTAAAATGACGGAAAGTGAACGCCGTGCACCACGCCGCGCGCCGCAACCAAGCAAAAAATCCGCCGCGAGCGGATTCACGGATTTTCGACAAATTCGCGAGCGTTCGCGGATTGCGAATTTGCCGAAAATCTGAAAAATCCGCGAGCGGAGCGGATTTTACGCCCATGCTTAGTCCCACCCACGACAGTGACATCGCAAGCATGTCTACATGCCTACAACGGTAGCCTATCTGCTCAGTTTTAAAACTGCAAATTTTACTTGTCAAAAAAAAACATTTTGATAAGCCTAAGCCCTCTTTTTAAATAATAATAAGTCACACCTAAGTAGGCCTGAATGATACATAAAGCAGGGTGCATGGTATTTGAAAGTAGGGCATGTAAAGGTTAATGATAAACATGTTCTTACAGAAAGAAATCCGTAAACACTATATTCACTGTAGCAGGGTAATATATCAGGATAGGTACTTCTAAAATGTTACTTGAAACCTGCCTAGATCCTCTAGAAGCCCATTTGCTTGAGCTTCAAACTGTTACGGAGGAGCTGGATAGCATCTTCACAAGGTATAAGCCTACTCTCAGGGCTGAGACAAACTGGCACATGCATCAACATTGAAGTTTGCGATTCCTTAATTGCGAAAAATAAGGAATCGCAATTAAGGAATCGCAAACTGCAATGCATCAAGAAATCGCTAAATAAATTGCGATTTCTTAAAATTCCTTAATTGCGATTCTCAATTTAAGAATCACAATTCAGGAATCCCTTCCCATTCATTCCTATGGGCCTAGAGGCCCATAGGAATGAATGGGAAGACATTCTCATTTTGCGAATCGCAATTAAGGAATCCCAAAATGAGAATGCAATTTCAAGGGTGCAGGGGGGGTCCAAAGGACACCCTGTTGCACCCCTGAAATTTGCTTTTAAGTACAGTTTTCACACAGACATGCCCTAAGGGCATGTGTGTGTGTAAAATGGCACATTGAAAAATGCACTTTTGTGCATTTTTCAAAGTTTTCGCAAATTACCATGAAGGTCAACTTCATGGTAATTTGCACCCCTTATTTGCGAATTCGCAAATTGTAAAAGTTTGATGCATTGCATTTAAGGAATCTCAATTTGAGATTCCTTAAATGCAATCGCAATTTAAGAAATCGCAATTTTGCGATTTCTTAAATTGCGAGAACAACAAAATGCATAATGTATCCCAAAAATGGAAATTGCATTCGCAAACGGCCAAACTGATTCGCACCGTTTGCGAATGCAATTTCCTTTGATGCATGTGCTCAAAAGCCCGTGGGTGTGTGGAGGTGTTCTTCTCTTCAGACAGGATGACCATGTGAGTAGTGCCTAGGAATCTAATCAACTTCAAGGAGGCCTACCCTGTCACAGCAGATGTAGCTAACACTTGGGCCTCCCCCATCTTTGTCCCACTAGTCATAAGGCACCAATCCCTATAGGTTAGGATCTACCTACAGGGATTCTCTCATTTGGACTTAGGGAGAGATGTGCACCTTGGGATTGTTTGCACGAGAACACACACAAATTGCTAGAGTGGAAGGGGTTAATCCTGGAAAGGTTTTCCATATTGAGTAGGGAGGGGCAGCAGCTGCCCGACCCACGGGCAAGAGCCCTGGACCCTGCTATGGTTTCTGCTGGAGTGAGTCTTAACCCCCCAAGTTCTGTTCCTGAGGTCCTGGGACCATTGACTGTACCAAAGTGTACTCCTCCTACAGCCTGAAAACCTGGGACTTGCAGACTTTTTGGCTTCGGGACTTGCAGACTTTTTGGCTTCGAAGACCTCTGGACGACCGAGACAACAGTCAAGTCAATGCGACGAAAGAGTGTTGTCGCTAGGCCAAAGATTCAGGTTGCTTCTTTGAGCTTTGTTGAAGCAGAAAATCTGTTTCAGCTGGATGTCACAGAGAGGGCACTGGGGTCCTGTTTAGCTACAGCTTTCAGCCTTGACCTGCTGTAAGAATCTGAGCTCCAAACAAGTGACT
Organism: Lissotriton helveticus; assembly: GCF_964261635.1. Taxonomy (NCBI): domain Eukaryota; kingdom Metazoa; phylum Chordata; class Amphibia; order Caudata; family Salamandridae; genus Lissotriton; species Lissotriton helveticus. Next base: position 137,573,735 of record NC_136061.1, read on the forward strand.
AGGTTCAAAAGTAGAAATCTTCACCTGGTGAAGGCACCAAATGTTTTCAGCAAACTAGCGGGGAACCTTTATTGGCTTTGTCCGACGGCTATGCAACCATGTGGAGGTCTTCTTCGCAACAGCCTGCAGCCTTACCCAACTGAGAATGTGTGAGTTCCATTTCAGAGAGTAAGTCAGAAGCTAAAAATTGTGACAGGGACAAACGTTTTTCTGTATTTGACCCACGCTCCTATTATAGTCAGCCTAGGTCCCACGCAAGCGCAACCAGATGATCGCAGTTGGCACTTAACACTCTTTGGTGCTATTTTCTTTTTAAATGTATAAAATTAATAACTCTAGTTTCTCTTATAGAATTCCTGTCATTTTGTTCATTAATTTATTCTCTATTTTTATAAACTGGAGTGGGATTTTTATTGTGCTATGGTTTTTAAATTTGTAACAGCTTGGTTCTTCTAAATGCTTTACACATTTTCTTAAATTAAGCCCATCTGCTCTGCTCCCTAGCCAGTAGGGGTTGAGATCAGGTTTAAATTACTGAAAGCTTTGACTGAGCCTAATAAAATTGTGACTTTATTACTTGTATTGTGCACCAATCCAGCCAACTAATCAACGACTTTTTCACATTGATTTTTATAAATAATTTACTTTTTGCTTAATTGTGAAAGTTTGTGTTACACAAAACTCCAAATAAAGAAATAAATGATCAAATGTGCAACATCTATTTTGGTTCCAGTTGCACTTCATGTAAGTTCCTGAATACTCTGTTTTTACAAATTGGTCCACACAGTCCCTACACCAAACTTCTGTCTCATCAGTCAAGCACCACCTTATATTAGAACACTTCCTCACAACACTACATGCATCAGCAGACATGTATACTCATTCACAGCACATGTGCCACATTCCACATGTCACTTGATACCACGCTTAAGCACAGAAACACTCAAACTAAGAAATAATGCATCTTCCTTGTTGCGAAGCAACAAAACACGTACTTTAATACTTTGGAAGAGCACATGATAAAGAAAAATACACAAACTGTTCCTTATAAGACTCGCAACTTATACCCTCTAGTCCACATTCCAAGATCAAGTAAAAGAGCACACCCACACAAGACTGAAAAAAAGGGCATAAAGGAAACATTTCTAGTTCACAGATTCCTCACTCGCCTAGGACGCAGGACTTTGAAAACTGCAAGTAGCCACCAAGTTTCACAAACTCCTAAACAATAAACAGTGGTGTAAATGAACTTAAGGAGACCACCCTGCATAGCATATAGAGTGGGCCCACACTCTTTGGACCCAGTCAAAAGCTTTCAGCCGCCACCCATGCACAGTGCCAGAGGGGGCCCCCAGGAGCTCGGGGGCACCTCCACACCATTAGGGCTGCAGGAGCTATTGTTACGCCACTAACCACACATATTAGAGTACTCTACTCCAACGTTGCAGTGAACACCCCAAGACTAGCAAACTTTCCCTTCAGAATGGATGTAGCAGCAAAGGAAGCATGCCAAAACTCTCAAAAATTCCAGACACACAATAGAGGACAGCAACATCACACCAGCTGCAACACACAAAAAGAAACTTTGGCCTAAAACAAAATAATCAATGTTCTGAACACTTGACATGCTGCCAAAAGCCCTAAAAACTGACTAAGGGCCTGATTTAGAGTTCGGTGTAACCCCGGGTGGAGACCTCCGCTCCACCCGCGGAGGGTGCAGAGATTTGCCTTCTCCACGTTCTTTGGAGAACACTGAGAAGGCAAAACTCCGCACACTCCACAGAGGAGCGGAGTTGGCCAGCCCCTGCTTTCACCCCCTATTAAGAAGTAAGTTAACATTAATTTAAAAAACCTTAAAACAACTTACCTCTGTACTGTGGCGTCCCCGCGCTGCGCTCCTCCTCTTCCTCGCTGTACTGGTAATACTTAAGAAAACTGTGCATGCGCGCGTGCCCGCACATGCGCGCACGCCCGGACGGGCTCCATTTGCAGTTTTCTCAAGCATTATCGGTACGACGAGGAAGAGGAGGAGGGCAGCCCAGGGACGCCGCAGTACAGAGGTAAGTGGTTTTAAGTTTCTTTTTAATTAATGTTAGCTTACTTCTCAATAGGAGGGTGGTGGCAGGCAGTGTAGCGGAGCGGAGTTCCACAGAGTTTGTTTGCAACTCAGTGGACCTCCGCGTAGCCCCGCTGCGTACACTACGTTGAGGTTAGTTTGGTGGATGAGTTACTCCATCAAAAACAGGACAGATTTCCGTTCGAGTATTAAAAATGCCATGGGATATAAAGCACTTGTAATACGATGGATGAAATATCCATCACATTTGTGATGATGTAGTCAATTTGTGATGGGGTGGCAAAATGTACCCCTCTCCACAGAATTCTCAGTCAATAGTAGCATAGTCCTGATAGAGGTTTCTGAGATAGCAATAAATGTAGCCAACACTCGAAGACAAATCATGGCTCACCAGGCCAGTGTAGTAAACGCAGGTAACATATTGTGTGCCACTCACTACAGTGCAGTCATAAAAGACAGTGGATGTATCCTCTGAAGTGAGCTAGTCATGAACTAGCTTAGACATGCCCAAGTTAGCCCGCTCTTTGAGGTACCTTGTCTCCACATAAGGGAACAGTGTGGTTACATTTTAATTTACCATTGTAACCATGTCAGAATGGTAAGTTACAAATAATGTCAGGCGTCAAAATGAATGCACATGAACCTCTTGGAATTACGCCTGGTCAGTGAATTCCGCTCTGTTTGCGGAGTCTGCGGGACAAACACCCGGCGCTAAAAATCTGCACAAACAGCCTGATCTAACGCACTCTGCCGCTTGCGAAACTCAGCATTGCGTCATTGAGTTTTTCGGTCAATACGTGGAGTTTCGCTATGTGGAACTCCGCGAACTCTTCCCAGGCCTACTAGGAATGGGTTTTGTTTAATACAAAACCCATTTCAAGTTTGCCTGCATCATAAGGCAGGCAAATTTGTGTAAGTGGGAAAATACATTCTGATGATCATCTGGAAATGCATGTTACCTTTATTACATGTGCAGCCAACTCATTTTTTAAAAGTCCACATGGCAAACTCAGTGTAAGGCAATGTTAGAATCAAGAGTGGCGTAGCTTCCATTAGTGCAGCTTGTGTAGTAGCACCAGGGCCTAAAGGCATTAAGAGGCCCAATGATACCTGATGATTGTTGTATTTATAATTCAGACTGTCAATAGTCTCACTTCCTACCTTTCACTAGGGCCCATTAGACACTGGGTATGCTACTGAGAATCAGGACTGGACTGGGGAACCAAAAGCAGCCCTGGCAGAAATACTCAAACCAGGACCGTTTCCTTTGTCGCCTTATGCAATCTCTCTCTTCCAATCCATCTTAGGTCTCGCCTATGCAGCGCGCATGCGTTGCATAGGCAAAAAGACCTTTAGCGATCGCTTTGGCTTTTCAGCCAAAAATGTGCACGCTTTCCATTGCCTTCAATGACAACTTGTGCATGTGTGGCGATTCACTTGCGGGAGCGCGTGGTGCCATATGGTAGCAATTATCGCTCCTAGCGCTGCTCGCTCTCGCAAGTGAAACCCTTGCACTTTTATTTATCCAGCACTCGCCCCCTCCTCTCGCACTTCCACCTGCTACCTTCTTTTAGCACGAGGAACGCGCTTGTTTTTCATGTTGATAGGTATCGCTCTTACTTAGCAGCATAGAGCAAGGGCCTTCTGCGGTCTACTGGCCTACGTTGTCTTCTCGTCGAATATGCCGCACAACACTGCCACATACCATGTGTAGGGCAATCCTACTCGCGTTCATTGGTGTAATTGCTCCCAGCAGCCAGCTGCTGCTATGCGCACATGCTTAGATTATTCTCAGGGCAATTAATAGTGAAGGCAGAGGGGTTTGGCTCTGCAGGCGGTCACGGCTGTCTGCCGCCAGTCAGGTGGTCTCACATCTCTCCGCTCACTGCAGCTCTTCATCTTCATTTCGCCGTGGACCACCTGGCCCAGCTAACACCACACTCCAGCACACAGCAGCATCAGGGCTGTTCCGGTACTCCCCTTCACAGTGGCTCCGCCAGCAGATCCCAACAGTACTGGCAGCTTCAGAAGCATGGGCAGGTACCACTTCCAGTCATGTGTCTGGCAATTTTGATCTCTGCGGCATCACATGCGGCATTGCACTCATGCGTTAAACTTTGCCTGCCACCGTGTAGGTTAATCAACTGGCATTGGTGCAAATTCAGGACAGTGTGTGTAAAAATTCAGGACTAAGGGTCAACATTCAGGACAAAAATTCAGGACAGAAGGTCAGAACTCAGGACAAACATTCTGGGCAAAAGGAATGTTTTACAGACACATCAGAGGAGGTCGTGCAATATTACATCAGTAAATAGACAACCAACACAAGTACAAGTCAAAATAAGTTTATATTTGGATGGGACAACCATGCATTGCATCTCTTGTGTTCACAAGTGAAACTTAAACACCTAGGTTAGCATATTAAACAAAAAATAAAGAAAAAGATCAAAGCTGAAGGATTCTCAGATCTTACATGCCCCATCTCCCCTATTAAAAAACAAGCATTTGCAATGCAATGGGTCTCTCATTTGTGAGAGTTTGAGCAATTAGCATTGTAAATGATAATTCCTTTTATTTACATATTTACAAAACCTGCAAGTGGTGCGTAAACACTGCTTGCATGCTTTGTAAATACATAAATAAAAGACATTATCATTTACAATGACAATTGATCAAGCTCTTGTAAATGAGAGACATATTGCATAGCAAATGCTTTTCTATATTCCCAACCTCCCTATGCCTTCCCACTCACTCCCTCCCTCTTTCCCCATCTCTCTCTCCGAGCCTCCCTGTGCCTTTTGCAACTATTCTCGGGTAGCGGGGGTAAGTGACAGAGGCACCAGAAGTGGCCTTGGGCTTTCAAAAGTATCCCTCAAGGTTTCCAGCTCACCCGAAAATTCCCGCTGCAACAAAAGTCCTATCTAGCCCTGGTTAGCATCTAGCTTCTACCAGTGGTGTGGCTCCTCTACTAAGGGGGAGGAGCATCACCCAACTTCTCATAGAGCAGTGAAAAGGGAAAAAGAAAACGATAATAACAATGTTTATTATAATTTTATATTGGGGGCTGCGGGCTGGGTTATGGTGGTGGGGGGCTAGGGGCTCAGGGTGGGAGGAGGAGAGGACTGTGCACATATAGGGCCAGAAGTATGAAGGTCCTGTTTTGAGATTTCCTAATTGCGAATACTTGCCATTCGCAATTAGGAAATCGTAAAACTGCATGCATGAAAGTGTTCGGAACACTTTCTGCGATTCCTAGGGGATTGCAATTGAATTACTTCATGAATAATAATGAGGTAGGTCGCAATTTACGACCCCATAGGAATCGCAAAAATAACAGGGATGGTGGCCTACTGGAGTCAGCAGACCACCATGTCTGTGATTGCTTTCAAATAAAGCAATCTTTTATTTTGGAAGCCTCCCGTTTTCCTTAAAGGAAAACAGAATGCTCTAAAAAAAAATGAAAAGTTCTCATCTCATTTTTTAAGAGCAGAGAGTGGTCTGTGGAAACACTGTCCGCTCTTAAAAAATGCTTTTACAAAAATTCACAAAAGGGAAGGGGTGCCCAAGGGACCCCTTCCCATTTGCGGAAGTTTTGTGACCGCATTTCGGTCACAAAACATTACTACATACCGATGCGATTCGGCATTAGGAAGGGACGCCATAAACACGCCCCTTCCTAATACCAAATCATAAACCCATTTTGCGATTCAGTAATAGGTTACCGAATTGCAAAAAAAGGGTTTGCTGCATCTGAAAACTCCATTTGCAAAAGGAAAAATGCTTGATGCATGTGCCCCTAAGTACGCATGACTGCTTGGCCAGCCGTTTTCGGCCAGCTTAGCAGTCTTGCGTACTTTGCATATTCCCCACCAGGCTGTAATGGACAGCCTAGTGAGGAATATTCACAGGCTCCCTGTTGTGATCTGAGCACTGATTAAAGGCACTAAGACCAATCACAATGCTGCATTTCAGCGTTGTGATTGGCTCAGGGGAGCCAGAGGGCGGGGTGCTTCCTGCAGCTTTTTCCGGAGCAGAGAAGCAGGGGAGAGACGTGGTCATTGGAAAAGGTGCATTTTTTTGTTTATATATTCCCCCACACCCCCCATCCCCGTTCCCTACCAGCCACCACTGGCTATTCCGGGTTTCAGTACAAAGAGCTCAGTTTTTTAGTGCAATGATACCACCCGAGGAAATACCATTATCCAGTCATTGGAAGCATATAACAAAGCAATACTACACAATACAATGCAATAGACATTTATAAAGCGCATAATTACTTACTCAGAGGCATCCCGCAGGTAATTGCAAGAGTCCAATCGCCATACCAAATAGGCAGCCCCACCCCAAATCAGGAACCAACCAAACAAGAATTAAAAAGAAAGATCTTCAAATTCTTTCTAAAAGCCATTGTTGATGGAATAACGCAAAGTCTGAGAAGAAGAGAGTTCCGGAGCTTAGAGGAGAGAAAGTCAAAAGATCTACCACCTCCCCTAACTTTGCGAAACCGCTGCAGTTGAAGAAGTTTTAGATTGTTAGATTTCAATATTCTGGCTTGAAGATAAGCCTTAAACCTTTTCCTTAGATAAAGAGTTCCTCTCTGTTGAAATAGTCGGCAGGCAAAATCTAGCGCCTTGAATTGGATCCACTTGGTGTAGTCTCCTTAAATAGGGAGTCACAATTGAACGGGACGACCTCTTCAAAATCAGGTGGACAGCAGTATTTTGAATCATCCGAAGTCCCAGAATCAAGCATGAAGGTAGACCCAAATATAGACTAATAGTCTATTCTACTCAGTATATCATTTGTAAAAAACATAAGTGCCGGGGCACTATCTCTGCTTAGGAGGCAGCTAGCACCAACCCATTTCTCATCTTAGGGCTGCCTAAAACAGGGAGGGGGGTCAGGATGTGGCGTAATGGATGTGACAGGCTGGGAAACCAGGTTCGAATTTCCGCGCGATTCTAAGAAATCACTTAGGGGGGTATTCACAAAGACTTATCTCTGATTCATCTCCAGCGTAATGTATCAAAAGTGGAGATAGATCTAACACCCCATTCACATGCTGGTGCAAACTGCAGACATCGCCAGGATTCCCGCGATAATTGCCTCAAAATTTATCTCCACGGTGGACACCACCAACTAACCATAATGAGAAGTAGAGTAGGCGTCCCCGTGCAAAAGCACCCGAAAAAAACACAACACCACTTTCACAACAAACTGCCAGATCCGCGATGCGAGTCAAAATCACGCGGTAAGCCACGGTATCAGCAGGTATTTAACACTGGCCTCCGGCACATGTAAAGCCGGATGACTACCTGCAGTAGGCAACAAAGCCCTGCACACAGCCACACCCGGAGAACAAACAACGCCATGGAGCTACTCATCATGCAGCTTGGAGCCCCAACAGGGCCACAACACTGACCGCCACCACCCCCAGGAACCGGACCCACCCCCCCGGACCACCACAGAGGCAGTGCAGAGTAAGACAGCGGACCTACCAAAAATGCAACAGTCTCACAGATCTAATGCCCGAGGAAGTCATTGCTCACTACAGGCTCAAAAGGACAACCATCATCCGCATCATGACCTAAATCGCCCACAGGTTGACGGTCCCAACACAGCGGAGAACCAACATCCCTCCACAGACAAAGCTGCTGGCTCTGCTGTACCTGTTCACCTCTGGTACCTTCCAACCAAACTGCCAGAGTCGGAGGAATCTCACAGCCAGCCCTATCAAAGTTCATCACACCTGTCCTGGATGCCATCCTCAGCTTCATAACCCAGTATCTTCACTACCACCACACTGCGCGGGAACAGCAGGAGGCCAAGCAAGGGTTATAGGCCAAAGCTGGATTCCCGGCCATGTTGGGGGCAATAGACTGCACACATGTCCCACTTGTGCCCCCTACGGATACTGCACACCACTACCACAACAGAAAGCACACGCATTCCATCAATGTGCAGGTAATAGTAGACCACCAGGGACACTTCACCCATGTCGTCGCAAACTACCGAGGGCAGTGTGCATGATTCCTACAACTTCCTACAGTCCATCATCAACCAGCGCTTCCAGGATGGCACATATGGAACTGGACTGCTCGTTGGTAAGTGCCAAATCAACACACCACACACCTCAATGCCACCATCACACAACGCACAACTGTGGGAATGCACATGTGACCAAACCACATACAACATGTCAATCAACATGCTCACCTACCAGACATGACAACACTACTCCATGGTGGTCCTGGGCTACCCCTGCACACAATACAGCTATATCATGGCACCACATCCACACAACAACTGAACATGTGTAGATGCGGAATGCAGCCATGTGTGAAGGATGCAAGTGACCCGTGAATGGGATTGCACTCAACGACAAGTGAGGAGTGGAAGTGCAGGACAGACATGTGTATGCAAACCACAGATATGTACATGCAGACCACAACTGCTGGTGACTGGAGAGTAGTGAACAGTGGACGCCACCATGTCACCCCAGGCAGTGGCTCAGATAACGGAAGAGTCGCTTGCTGCATCCCCCCCCTGTGTGCGTGAGCATAATGGGTTGGCCCTGAGTATGCCAGGGCTGCGCAGGAGTGTGGACAAAAACCCAGTGGCGCAGTACGTGGTTCTCTCCTGGAAAGGCCAACGTTACTGACAGGGCGGCACCTCGCAGTCTGCCACGAGGCCGATGCCATGAGCAGAGGGGCCTGCAACCCTGTGTGCCTGCTGCACCCCAGGACGCTGATACCCAGACCAGGCCTGCCCACCCCAGCGCCCCAAGGCCGCACTGCTCACCGGCTGACACAGTCGTGTTTCGAAGAGGGCCCACCCTTGCCGGGGCAAGCTGCAAGCCCCAGTCCCGTGACTTCTGCAGCCTCCGCAGACCATCGCTGGCCCCCACGACGCTGGCCCACATTACTCCTTTCTCCTTGACATACTCCACCGGCGTCCTCTTCGTCCCAGTAGGTCCCACATTTGTAACTATGTCCTGAGTCCTGAATGGCAATGACCCCAAGTCCAGGGCAGCGGCCACAGCACCAGACTCCCTTCGATCAGTGAGGCATAATTCCATATTGCAGGCCTGCGACACGTGGTGCCACTAACCCTGTTCAACGCAAGCCGACGAAACGTGGTGTCACTAACCCTGTTCAAAGCAAGCCAGCGACATGTGGTGCCACTAACCTTGTTCAATGCAAGCCATCGACACCTGGTGCCACTAACCCTGTCCAACGCAATCTGGTAAAACGTGGTGCCACTAACCCTGTTCAATGCAAGCCGGCGACACCTGGTTCCACTAACCCTGTTCAAAACAAACCATTAACACCTGGTGCCACTAACCCTGTTCAACACAAGCCGGCAACACATGGTGCCACTAACCCTGTGCGCCATGAGTGACCGTCAACCTCCGGCGGAACATCGTTGATGTCTGAGCCTGTGGCCTGGGGTTGTCATCAGCAACAGGCAGGTACGGACTTGGTGTCTGGCATGAGTCTGTGGCATTCATATCCGCCATGTTGACGGACACAGCTGGCATGTGCCGACTGCATCATGCCCTGGGGGCAGACCTCCCATTCTCCCCCGAGACACTCCGTGGAAGGCACCTATGATACATATGAGACCCTGCTCTGCCCTCATGACCCTACACCAGTCTCCCGCAGGTCAGCGTCCTGTGGCGGTGGGCCCATGTCGGACGCTGTGCATCCAGGGCCACTAACCCTGTGCGACTCAAGTTATCCCCCCTTGTTGTTCTGACATTGCATTTCTGTGTGCCTGATGACTGTTGGAGTTGTTGCCAGCACCAGCTACTCCCTGTGGGCCGGTTTACACTAACCCCACACACAGCCAGCACAGGCATCACTGGATTAGTGGGCCTGCCATCACATCCTGCCGAACCAAGTATTGCCTCTTTTCTCCCTGCACCGTCAAAGGTAATCAATGATATGCACTCTGCCCTTGGATGATGACACCCTTCCGAGACCTGAACACACCCACCCAGGGGGAGTACAATGCGGCCCACATACGCACATTCGGCGTGTTGAAGTCACGTTCCAGGTGCCTGGACGGCACAGGTGGAAAGCTCCTGTACAGCCCGGACATCGGGTGCAAGATGATCGTTGCATGGTGTGTGTTGCACAACCTCTGTGTACGCACGAATGCCCCATGGATCCCAGTTCCAGAGGTACTGATCGATGATGGGGACGATGGGGTTGGTGGCCCACATCCCACTGCAGTGGCTGAAGAAATGGCCCGTAGGGACACCATCATTGACAATTACTTCGGATGAGCATGTGACATTGTGGCTGTCCCTGGCAATCATGGGACAGTACAAAAATGTCCCAAAACACAGCACGTGTGAATAAAACATATTTGCAGGTTACCGGTTAAACTTGTACATTGTCATGTCACAGTCTCCAGCTGTGCCAGATGTGATTTGTCATGTTGTGCACATTTGCGGCACGAGTTGTGTCCTGCGTTCTGTTGTGGAGGTGTTGCTGTTTGTACCGGGCTGTTGTCAATGTCGAGGTGCACTTATACTTATATGCGTATTCTGCAAGGTGGGTGATTCGCTCCTCCGGCTCTGAATTGTCTGCCACTGGTCCCTTTCATGCGGTGGGCCTGTCAGTTCTGTCCGTCCACGGTGCTGAGATGTTGCCGACCTGGGTAATTTGTGCTCTTTGTCGAGTTGTGACTCTTGGGAATGGTTTGTCCACAGATGTGTCGTTGACTTCAGGGGTTGTTTGTGCAGGTGGTTGTGTCCGAGTGGTCCTGATCCTTTATGTTTGTGGTCCGCACTGAGCCACTTCAGTGTCATGCACATTTTCATGGTGATCAGACTGCAGCCATTCTACTCGTCATGTGGTGTCTCTTGCATTGTCACTGTGGCTGAAGTATATGCATGTTTGCTGTGTTTTGCACATGTGCATGTGTTGGTTGTGTGCTTGTTGATGTGTTGTGTGGGTGCCCCTTTGGGCATGTGGTGTATGTCGGACTACTTGGTGTTTGTGTGTGTGCTGTAGTATTCCCATGGGATCAGGGACATGATCCTGAGTCATTGTGGGTGTGCATTGTGCTCTGCTTAATTGTGCATGTGTGCCATTGTGCCCATCTCCCCCCGTCCACCTACTCCCTGGTTGGTGCGCACCCTGTTGATGTGGGGTTGGGTCATGTTGGACAGTGTCCGGATCCCTGACTCCTGTCACCATCTGTCGCCTGGTGACTGTGGCCACTATCTTCTCCATGTCATTCAGCTCCTGGTGTTCTGCTGGCCCCCCTCCTCCGGGGTGCATTGCTGCTTTCACGTTGGCAGCAAGTTTCTGCTTGGTTTTGCCATTCACATCAGTCCAGGGCCTCTTGTGCTCTTCCGTTGTCCTCCTCTACCATGCACCAGCATTCACATGGTCCAAGGTGGTGTGCCTTCTTTGCCTCTTTGTTGCCAATGACACGTTGGAGGTGAATTACAGTTGATGGTGGTGTTCTGGCTCATCCGTGGCAATAATCGGGTTTTCCTGGCGACTGCACCATGTCTTCGACTTCCACTTTTTATTAACCTCCCACAGGCCCTGTATTCCTGGGTGTTCCTCCGTTGGGATTGTGGGGTTCATGTTGTCCTCTGCAGTCGTTCAGGGTGCATCTGTGGTTCTCCGCAGTTGATGTAGTTTTTTTGTGGCATTTTCCGTATGCTGTTCTTGTGCTTTTTACCGCATTACGCGTGGGGATTGCTGGCCTCTCGCTGGTTGTCACTGTTTTCTTATCTAGTTTGGACACATCGCATCTTTCTATGCGTTGGGGTTTGTGTTTTTATCTCTGTTGCGGTGGATGTATCGAGGACATTGGCCACGTTTTCAGCGGACTATCGAATGGTACCGCCGTGTTGTGAATTCCACGTAAACACAGGGTTATTTTCCCGCAATAGGCTGCGATGTGTAAAGGTGCAGTAGCATTTTTTGGTGATGTTTAGCACATGTTCTTGTGACTATACCCCTTAATCTCCCTGTAAATTAATGTGTCCTTAACTGGTGCTCATGAAAAGCTCCCGTGTTGATGATTGAGTGCCAGAAACCACAGGCTCAAATTAAGCACTGATAGGAGACTTCTAGGTAGTGAGTAAATTATGTTCAGGTAGAGGGGTTGCCTCAGAAATCTGACATTATTCCTAATTAAATATCTTCTTTCAAGTGTCACCCCTTGTTAGGCAAAATGTGGAATTATTCCATACTTCCCCTCTTATTGCAGCTTCTACTCTACAATTAAGAAAAGTTCAAACGCATTTCGAGGCTTTCCATTTGCTTTTGCAACGCCTTTCTCTTTTGCGCTCTGATGTGCTCCAATGTGCTATATCCGTCGCCTGTAGCTCCAGGCTGTAAAGCAAGAATTTGTATTAAGGTCAGAGGCAGGGACGCGTAGGCTGTCAGACAAATTACCGAGAAATTTCTTCTCAGCATTGGAGCTCATCCAAGAAGTATAAAATGTAACAAGGTCAGGAGGTATTTCGGCTCTTATTCTGAGCAAAAAAGGAATCAGGGAATAAATGTTGTAAACACAATAGAAAATCCTTCTTGTAAGATCTCCTGTCACAAAAATGTGTAGGAGCAGTGGCACTTCTTTTATCCGCAGGAATTTTACTGTAGGCCCATGTGAACAAGAAAGCACACAGGAGGTCAGCAAAGTGTGTTGGCTGTGAATGTCCTCGTGACGTCTCAGTCCTTGGAATGCAGGCAAAAAGTGGCCAGAAGTCACAATCCCGCAGATTAAAAAAATCAAATTAAATTAAAAAATAAACATTGGTCAATAATCTCTTACTCCTAAATTTCAAATCTATTTCTATCAATTTTCTATCGACTTTCAATTCAAATGTGTCAATTGCATTATTTTTATCATGTTCCTCTGATTGTGCCACACATTCAACAACTATGCAATCTGTAACTCATGGGAAGAAACGTTTCTTCCGATTTATGGCAATCAAAAGCATTTTTATTCAGTTGAATTGCTCTGAATGTAAAGCATTTTGGTTACCTGTGATTGAATCATCATCGTCACCATATACTATTAGTTGTGGAGACAATCATTGATGTGTTCCATTTAAGTCTGAAGGGCCTTAGTCATACACTGGCGGGAGGGATGTTATGACTCCCACCAGACTGGTGACGGACCGCCTGCCCTATTTAAAAATCCTCACCTACATAGTGGGGTTCTCCGTGCCATGGCAGTTCCCCTTAAAACATTAAAGGTTTGCTGAGCCAATGCCATATTTAAAATAGCCACACTGCACTTTTTGGTTCAAGGAAAAAAAAAATCCAGCAGTTTCTTTACATAAAAAACACAAATGGCCCTGGTGCATTTTCCTCCTCTGTATGAAGGCTGTTTAAACATTTTCCTGCCCATGACTGCCATTGGTATCATCCTCAATAGGATGGCATGACTATTACTGTGACCTGGTGGCCCTGTGGCACATTAGTCACAAGGTCAAACATTTGCCTCATCAGAGCCAGCGTAGGAAATAGAGCCACTAGTTTGGCCAGTGTTGCACTGCCCTTCGGGCACTGACAGATGAGCTGGTTCCAAGGAACCAGTTCTTTAATTCTGTCGCAGCCCAGAGTGCCAAAAAAAACCAACAACTTGGCAATACCAGAATAACAGGCTGCCCGACTGCCAAGTCCAACAATGAGTTTGGCAGCGCGGGAGAACAGCTTTCCCGAACAAGCGCTAAAGACCAAGCCAGAGGCATCAGATGGACCTTATTCTCTACCCTGGAGGACCTTGTCTATGCCGATGACTTAGCCTTGCTCCCTCGCACACACCAGCAAATGCAGGAAAAGACTTCTCACCTCAACATTTATATACAGCAAGTGGGCATGAATATCAACATGAAGAAATCAGAAATCATGCCACCAGTGGCGACCGGTGGTATGTCAAAGAAGTGGGGCCTAAAAGTTGAGGGTGTAGCGAGCGAGCACGACTAGCAAAAGGGAGGGTCGGGGGAGGTTCTTTCATGAGAACATTTTGAAAAAAAGAGGGGGCAAATTGTGCATTTTCAAGCAAATTTGAGAAAGCAAGAAGACTAATAAAGCAATTGCGAAAGTGTAGTTATGACATCAATAAAGAGATTTCATATGATAATGTAGGTAGCTGCCTATTCAGTATAACCACAGAACTTAATAAAAGACTTGGAGATAACAATGAACAGTATAAAATATGCTGCTTCAGAATTCAGAAAAAGATTTAGGACAAATAAGTATTTCCAAAATATTCATTTTTTGCAGGCTATACATAGCACATGTCTTTTTATTAGCTGTCTGCACACACTTCACAGCCTAGCTGGTAGCTCTGTTACAATACCCCTCAAAAAGAATCAATGTGCATTTGGAAGCAATTATTTTAGTAACTGTCTTTAAAAAGTACACTTTACATCGTTGGTGGTAGCTCCTTAAACCAATGCCTCTCATAAAGAATAAACGTGTATCAGGAAGCTCCAAATAATTCCATCAATTAAAACCCACACTGGCTTACAGACACCCTTTACAATTGCAGATTGATTGGTTGTGCACCCTTACATTTCTTTCTGGGCAGCAGGTACACTGTCAGAAAGCTTGTTTGGCTGCCTGGCCCTACCTCGGTTTCACAAGACAGGAGTGGAGACTCGTGTCCTGCTTCAGGTGAAGGCTGGAGCATTTACTGTCGGGGGATGGTTGGCTGTCTTTTAACCTCGAGCCCTTCCGATCCTGGCCCATATGTTATGCTCCATGTAAATATATATTTTTTCTACAATAAAAAATTACATAAATAAAAAAAAAAAAGAATGTGACAATAGGGCTCGGCCGCGGAGTCAGAACAAATGTGACTCTAGCCTGGCCACAGCAGAAGCCAAGAGGTGTGGCCTCCACCTGGTCTCCTAAGTTTGCACCCTTGTGCAAACAATTGACAGCTTGGCGCATGAGGAGGGGAGAAGAGGCTGCATGCTCGTCCTCAGCCTCTGTGGAGGGTCAAGATTGAAGAGTGCAGGCAGCTTCTTTTGCAAAATCCACAGGAACAAAAGGCATGAGGGAGGAGATGGGGAAACAGTGCTGGCTGGCTCGCGAGTTTAACATTTAAAAAAAGAATAACAGCGTTGAGAGATATTCTGCATATTACATAATGACAATTAGAGGGATTCACTTAAAAATGTGATTAGCATCCATCTGATTGACTGTAATTAGCCAACTTGTGCTGTGGTGGAAGTGGAACACGTAGCAGTAGCAGCAGAGCCAAGGGGTTGAGCACGCCTCATGGTTGTTGCTGAGGAACTGAGGAAAGCAGCGACCTAAATATGGGGTGGTAGGCAGGCTGGTTTGGAGTCTGTCTGACCCTTGAGGTGTGGATCTCGAACCTGGAGTGGTTTGCCAGATCTAAAGTCGGATTAGGAAGCACTGTGGAGTAGTGTGTTGGGTGCCTTTTATGTAATGTGAAAACCAATCACCCGGCACCTGCACAAAAAGGATCAAGAGATTTTCACAGTTCAAAACGTCTTTATTTCGATAAAATTCATCATAAAAGACAACATACAACATCCTTCTCACAAACTAGGTTAAATAGTCATCCAGTTTATACATACTAAAAACACGATAATTTAAATAAATAAGACAGTATTAAATTTAGCATATATAGACGTTCTAAATATACAGTACAATTAATGACATCAAATTACTGATTGATTCTCATGTGACAATTTGGTACCTTGCTCTGATAACCCAAATCCACCGGAATTGATGTTATAGTCCTCAACCTCCACAATGCTTCCTGGCCCACCCGTGTACCTAAGTTCTTGCAAATTGGTTTTAACCATTTTCTCCTGGGGGCTAGGTATGCTGGGCAAACAAAAAAGACATGGCCTATCAATTCTATCTGATCACAACACCACGGGCAAGTCGCCAAAGACTGTCCCACCATTTGTGGGTAAATGATCTTAGAGGTAGTGCCCGACTCTAAATTGATGATACAGTTTCCTATCTAAACTCTTGGTAATAGTATCCCAGTAGATTTCAAACCGGGGATCAAGCTTGTGAGTTAGAAACAAACCAGTCAGGGAAACTGTATCTGACTGAACAATAAGCTGGTTTCTTAAAGCCGCCCAGTAAAGATCCTTAAATGCCTTTTTAGAAGGGAAAACAGATCTTCCAGGGTCCAACCACAACTCACAAAGGCCAATAGTCTCCAATATAGATTTGAGACATTTGAACCACGGTATGTTTCCGGAGCCCACTATTGATCTCACATCCTGGATTTCTTTCGCAAAGGAGGCAAGTTCTGGAGTTATCCATATCCTCCTCCAAAGTGCGACAATTCTAAAGCGTGCTGCATCCTCAATTGATTGGCAACCAAGATCTAATAACAGGGGTTTCATTGGGGTAGATTGGGGCAGGCCAGCCAAGCAACGTAAACATTTATTTTGCACTCTGACTAGATGAGACAAGTCGGCATAACCCCAAAGGTCCGCACCATACAAAATTGCCGAACTTATTTTTGCATGATATATTTTGAGTGCTGGACCAATTATTTTTGTTAAGGAGGTTCTCTGTTGCTTAATAAGACAACCAGTCAGATGGGCAAACTTCAGGGAGAGGACATCAATCTGGGCTTTCCATCTAGCTCTATATTCTAAGACGACCCCCAGATAAGTCATTGTTTCCACCTGCTCTAGCCCTATCCCATTTAGGCTAACATAACCCAACTTAGGTCTATTTTTAGTCAACACCATAAATTTGATATTGCTTACATTAATCTGAAGATCATTATTCTTGCAAAATAACTCAAATGTATTCAGTGCTGTTTGTAAGCCCTTTTGGGTTTTGGACTGAATAAGGGTGTCGTCAGCAAAGATAAGAAGAGGGAACTTTGTACCTCCCAACACCGGAGCATCCGTCGGGGTGGCCGCAAAAAACTGCACCACTCTTCACTTTCACTTTAATTAGTCTTTATTCGATATATTTCAATCATCAAAGACATTTTACAAAATAAAAATGTGTTGTTTTTTGTCCCACCCCTCCCCCCCACCCCACAGAAATACAGGATCCACATGAGTTAATACAATAAATAAACAAAAAATAATAAGGATCTTCCTATCTCATACTATTTACACTATTACACAATCTTAAAATATCCTATTTACATCTTTACACAATCTTAAAATATCCTATTTACATCTTTACATAATCTTAAGATATCCAGCTAAGTTCATTAGATGCCAATCGAAAGAAAATAAGAAGTAACAACTACTTGTTGTGGTTTACATAGTTTATCACATAAAAATGTATACTAAAAAGAAATTTAAATAAATACAAACTGTACGACATGAAATAGCAATCCTAAACTTATTCCAAACAGATTTTGCGTGCCCGAATTATCCACATCCAGTGGAGGAATTTTGCCATAGCTATAACAACAGGCTGAGAGGAATCTGTTCTTAAGATCCTGACAGCCTCGTTTGACGTTTTTAAACCTAACTGGATGCAAATTGGTTTAAGCCATGATTGTCTAGGTATTCTATATTCAGGGCAGGCAAATAACACATGTCCGATGTTTTCGTTATGGTCCGGACAGAAGGGGCACCTTGGAGTTTGTACCTTATTCCATTTCACCATTAGGGCATTTAACGGAAGTGTCCCCACCCTCAACTGATGGTACCTCTTCCGGTCCCCTGGGACCGTGATCCAATCCCAGTAGGATTCGAGGGCCGGTGAGTGCTTGAGCTCCAAATAATCATATGTAAAGGAACGGTCAATATGATTCCTAAAGCACTTAATCTCCACCATACTCCAGTAGAGTTCACGAAGTGTCTTTTTCGGTGGAAAAACACTATTTAAGGGATCATCCCACATTTGGGATAAACCCAGTGCCCTATATAGAAGTTTAGCCTCTTTCAACCAGACTATCTTATTAGCAGTATCTAGGGTTCTCACCTCCAGGAAGCCTTGGGCATACTGGAAGAGTTCAGGAGTTACCCATAACCTTCTCCAGTAGGCCACAATTCTATACCTGGCTATGTCCCTAAAGCTATAAAATCCCAAATCATACTTTAAAGGTATCAATGGGGTTGACATTGGTAACCCAGTAATGTTGCGGAGAAATTTGTTCTGTGCTACCGTCAACTTGTTAAGATTACTGGACCCCCAGAGTTCTGCTCCGTAAAGAACAGCTGCTCCGACCTTGGCATTGTAGATTTTTAAGACAGGTCTAATTGGTTTGGTATAAGATGAAAAAAGCTCCTTTGTGAGAACTCCTGCAAGTTGAGCATGTTTTGTGTCTAATTCATTTATATGATGTTTCCAATCTAGATTGTATGACAGATTGATACCAAGGTACTTGAAGACCTGGGTCTGCTCGAGCTGGACCCCATCCATAATGACTCTACCTCTAATGTGTTTCCGCTTGTGCATAACCATAAATTTAGTTTTGCTGGTGTTAATTACAAGACCATGATCAATGCAAAATCCTTCAAACACCCTAATGGCCTTTTGAAGTCCCTGCTGGGTCTTTGATATCAGCAAGGTATCGTCCGCAAACATCAACAGGGGGATCGGCCTTCCTGCCAACCTTGGGGCATCCGTGGGCTGATGTTCAAAATAACCGATCACCCTGTTGAAGTATAACGAGAAGAGTGTTGGTGCGAGCACGCATCCTTGGCGTACACCCCTCGCAATGGGGAACTTCTCAGTGGTACTACCCTGCTGATTCCATCGTACTTGTGCAAAACTGTTTTCATGCATCCTGATCAATAGAGACAGGATTTCTTTTGGCATACCCTGATCATGTAGGATATTCCACAGTTTATGGCGGGGAACTAAATCAAAAGCTGATTTTAAATCAACAAAAGCTGCAAAAAGCATCCCGCCCCCTAATAAAACTGTACGCCAGTACAATAAAACAAATCTAAAAACTTGATCGATAGTGCTGGTATGACTATGGAAACCAGCCTGCAGGGGAGATAATATATCATGATCATCTATCCACCCATGAATTCGCTGTAATAATAACCTTGCCACAACTTTTTGTATACATGCAATCAGGCTAATAGGCCTGTAATTGCCTGGATCCGAGCATGCCCCCTTTTTAAAGATGGGGATAATCTCGGCTCCTTTCCAGGTCTCAGGAATAGGCGAGCCCTTTGCAATAGCGTTGGCTAACAGCTGAATATAGGTGGCCCATAGGTCCTTGTCGTGCATAAACAAATCTGCAGGGATAAAATCTAGGCCCGGGGCTCTGGCTTTAGGTATACAGCTCAGAGTTTTTAGGATATCATCTTTGGAGAAGACTAGGGGGCTCGCAAGAATATCTGCTAAAGCTAGACATTCCTCTTCGCCTTCATCCTCAGCAGCAAAATGGATAGAAAAATGGGATACCCAGGCTTCTGGTAGCACATGGTTAGTGGGTTCTCCTCTATTAGACCCCCTTCCCCATTTAACAATGTTCCAGAAGGGTGTCATAGATCTTTCCCTACTGGCATCGAGTAGATCCCTCCAGTAGCCTTCCTCCCAGTCCCTTTTTGCACTAAATTGCACTTTTTTGTACATAGCTCGGGCCTCCCTTATTTTGGTTTTGTCTCGAGTTTTTACCGCATCTGACAGGAACCTATAGGCAGTCCTGCAGGTCTTGTCATACCACTGATCCTCCTTTCTTATCGGTCTACGTGGCTTTTTCTTAGCTTTCTTTACAAAAAATGATTTTAACTTATTAAAAAATTTGTCGTGGATCCTGCTAATTTCAGCTATCGGGGTATTTTTATCATATATGTCCTGGACTTCATGGATGGCCAGAGTTGTTAAGTCCCTTATGGCTACCATGCTTTCCTCATTTGCTGCACAAATTGCCCATCTGATGTGTCTTTGATCGTTGGAAAGGTTTATCTGAACGGTTTCCCTCTCTTCCTCATTTGTCATCAGATCGAACAATTTAAAGGTTAAAATCAGTGGGTCGTGGTCACTTTCCACCCTTGTCTCAATCCTCATATCAAGAACATTCCCCCAGTTCTCTTTGTTAGTCAATATATAATCAATACGACTTTGAGTAGTACCATTAGAGAAAGTAGGGGCACCCTGCTTATCTGATAATGTTCTTCCGTTAGTGGCCCTCAGCCCAGACTCAACACATAATACTTTTAACTGTAATGCAGCCTCAGACCATCTTTTGATAGGTATCAAGGAAAGCTGTGGGATTTCCCAAATGAAGTCCTCTTCAGTAGTGAGGTCAACATCCTGGTTATCAAGTGGTTCAAAACAACAATTAAAATCACCACCAATAATAATATCAGCATTCAAACAGTGTTGGTTTAATAGAATATCCAACAGTTCAACCGCCTTAGTGGGTTTACCACCCGGTAGGCCCCTTGAGTAGATGTTAAAAATAAAGATGTCCCTACTTGGCGGTCGCTGTAATTTGACCAATAATATATCAGGACTATTGGTATCTATTTGTAACACTGAGTAATCATTATTCTGCTTAATCCATGTTACCAAGCCACCTTTTGCCCTTCCCCTTGAGTTCGGGGTGGCTGGAATGAAATAATGTAAATATCCCTGAATTGGATCCGGTTCTAACTGCCAAGTCTCCTGAAAGAGGATTATATCCTTTGAATCCAGGAAAGTTAGCAGATCCTGTGATAAAATCTTGTTTTTTAACCCTGCAACATTCCAGGACATCAAAGTACGTTGTATATTAACATTGTCACTGGTAGATTTTGTACTATTGGTTTGACCTTCACACTGTTGCTGGGTAAAATTATATTCACATGCGTTACCATCTATAACAACCAATTCAGGAGATAAAATCTCATATGACTCAAGTATATCATTATTAGTAGTAAGTTTGGAACGTTCAATACGCTGGTGAGCATTAGTCATATTACCAGACTCGACCTGTGTGTTGCTTACATTAGTCAAAGCATCAGTTAATCCAGTATTTAATCCAGTATTTAACCGGGTGCCCATTTCCCTGACCGCATGAGTGACAACAGGAATTAGAAGGTTTTCAAGTCTATTACCCAGTCAATCACAATCATTTAGCCCTGATAAGGCTTCATATCTATTACCTAAAACCATACCCCAATCGTTTAGGGGAACCCCTTGGCCTCTGTTGTTTCTCACAGTGTTCCACATAGGTCCAGGAGTCCTTGGAAAAGTCACATTCTCTTGCTCTCCATAGAAGAATTTTAACGTAAGAGGAACAACAGATCCTGATCTTCTTTGGGGGGGATTGATATGGTTTAGGAGATTTGGCAGAACACCTGGATGGGAAAAAGTCACTATAACACAATCTCCCTTGAATACTTTCGGTCGATTTCCAATCCACGCCACCCTCTTAGTGGATTTAATCTCGGATGCAAGTTGATATTTTCCTCCTGGTGCCATTTGCGTATTATTTGTTAGCCAATGGAGGGCCTTACTAAACAAAGATGCTGGTGTTTCGGATTGTGCATCTGCTGGCGGGGGGACATTGGCCAGAACCAGGACCACAGGAGAGGCTTCCTCAATAAATTGGAGGGGATCTATTTCCTGACAGTTTATTGGCACGTTACCTTTGGGTCCTGATACCCCGGCGGTGTTCAGAGGTCGAATAATGGGATGAGTTTCATTCCCGACTGTACTTTCTGGGAGCATAGGACTGCTCTCTTTTTCTATAGAGCTCTTTGCCTTAGGTTCAATTGGTTTCGCCATTTGTGTCACTAAGGTATTAACCATCTCAACCCCTTCCACAGCTTTGACTTGAAGACCACTCATCTTTTTTACCTCCGCATTCAATTTGTCAATCTTGGCGATTAAAGGCTTAATGATGGTTTGAATTTTGGAGTCAATAATGTCTGCTATTTTCTGAAGCAAATCGTCCTCATTATAGCTTTTATCGTGATTGCTTTTATCAAGAACATTAGTGTCACCATCATCTAAAATTTTTGCCTTGTTTTGCCCTGTCGGAGTAGCATTTTTCCTCCTATTACTTGAACGTAACCCCATCCGCTTTTGATGAGTTTTCCTGTTTTTTCTCGAAGGTCGAGTTTCCTGCTCAGGAGATGGCAAATCATCAACATTATGCACCAGAATCTCGTGGTCATGTTCAATATTTATTCCTTGATCTAGTGGCATAACATTTGCGGCATCATCCAGGATAAGGCTATTCTGATCATCCAAGTTTGGAGTAGGATGGACCGTAATGTCTCTTAGGTTAGTGGAGTCATCAAATACTAGAGAGCCTGAATGTTGAGGACTTTGGATTGGGCTTAGTAACTGTAGGTCAGGCGACTGACTTAGTCCTAGTGATTCTCTTCTGTCTTTATTTATTTTGGTTATGACTTGGAGCATGTAGTTTTCTATGGGCTTAGAGTTAACTGTAGGCTTAGAGTTAACAGAGGGCTGTTTTTTAGTATTTTTTTTAGACATATTAAGATTGTATTGTTAATTGTCCTGAGATTATATGGGCTTTGCCAGTAGACACCAGATACTCGGATGAAGCGCGTGTATCAGTGAGTTTCATTAAGAGCTCCCAGGGAGCCTTACGTGATGACGCTGCACAGTAAAGTTAATAAAGAAGGGAAATTTCTTACTTGCTTGGGTTACAGATGTTAGAGGGGTTGCCCAGTCCAGTCGCCGCCGGTCTAGGACTGTCCCGCCCTTGTCCCGGGCTTCTCCCGCGCGCGCGACTCGCGGGGCGAGAGGGGGCGTCTCCCTTTTCAGCGCCGCCTGGCGCTCCTCTCGCGTCACGAGCGCGTCACCCCTGGTGCTGCTGGGGGCTGTAGTGCGCTCTCAGCGTGACCCGCTGGTCCTGCCGTTCACCTCACGGCTTCCCTGCCCGATGGCTCACTGCTCCGTTTAGCTGTAAAGTTTTGAAACGCTCCACGGTGCTCCAGCGGCGTCTCCCTTTTCAGCGCCGCCTCGCGCTCCTCTCGCGTCACGAGCGCGTCACCCCTGGTGCTGCTGGGGGCTGTAGTGCGCTCTCAGCGCGACCCGCTGGTCCTGCCGTTCACCTCACGGCTTCCCTGCCCGATGGCTCACTGCTCCGTTTAGCTGTAAAGTTTTGAAACGCTCCACGGTGCTCCAGCGGCGTCTCCCTTTTCAGCGCCGCCTGGCGCTCCTCTCGCGTCACGAGCGCGTCACCCCTGGTGCTGCTGGGGGCTGTAGTGCGCTCTCAGCGCGACCCGCTGGTCCTGCCGTTCACCTCACGGCTTCCCTGCCCGATGGCTCACTGCTCCGTTTAGCTGTAAAGTTTTGAAACGCTCCACTCTGTTAATGAATAATAAAAAAAGGTTGGGTGCCAGGACACACCCTTGGCGGACCCCACGGGTCACTGGAAATCTCTGGGTAACCTGTCCCTGCCTGCCCCATCTAATTTGTGCAAAATTCGCTCCATGCAGTCTTATGAGCAAATTCAAAAGGGCACTTGGCATACCCATGTTGCCCAGGACCTCCCATAACTTAGCTCGGGGGACAAGATGGAATGCAGACTTTAAGTCTACAAACGCCGCATGGATGGTTCCTCCACCCAGGGTAACCACCTTCCAATAGATGAGGAGAAATCTAAACACCTGGTCGATGGTACTGACACAGGATCTAAAACCGGCCTGCATAGGGGATAAGATGTTCTCAAAATCCATCCAGGCCTGGATTTTAGCCAGCACCATCCTTGAAATAATTTTTGGGATGGCATCTATCAAGCTAATAGGACAGTAGTTCCCCGGGTTAGAGCGGTCCCCCTTTTTAAATATAGGAAGAATCTCCGCCCCCTGCCAGGAATCCGGGATCGAAGCCCCCCTTGCTATTGCATTCGCAAGAATGGTTATGTACAGCACCCATAACCCGTGAGCATGCTTAAATAAATCTGCCGGGATACAGTCCATACCTGGGGCTTTCCCGCCTTTAGTTAGCCCCAGCACAGTCTCAACATCCTTGTGCTCAAAAACAACGGGGTGACCCAGCGCCCAAGGCAATGATGTAGTTTTCTCCAGGCCTACAATGGCTACAGTTTCAGGGCCCCTAAACTGCGATTGGAAGTGTTCTACCCAAACATCGGCAGCAACATGGTTAGTAGGGGTTTGTAGTTCTAGACCACTACCCCATTTGACAATCTGCCAAAACTTAATCTGGTCAGTAGACAGACTAGCCTCGTATAGGTCCTGCCAGTGGCGATCGTCCCACTCTCTCTTTGCCTCAAGCAAAGACTTTTTATAATCTACCCTTGCCTTCCTAATATCTTGGCTAATACGGTGTGTTAAAGCTGTATTCAGGACTCTATGAGTCTGACGGCACTGTTTTGTGTACCATTTGTGGCCTAGTTTAACTGTCGAGGTGTTTATGGGTTTGACTTTTTTTTAAAAAGGGCTTTCAGAGAACTAAAAAGTTGATCATGTAATATACTTAGTTGCACCAAGTTATCCTCAGAATCAACCAATATTGGCATAACATGCAAAGTATTTAAAACTGTGTGGGATATCTTGGCCAATACTGCAGGGTTGCCACTATCCTGCTCCACCTCACCCTTCTCATATTATTAGTTAGAAAGGTCTCTGCAGTAATACACTTGGTGTCATGAGTGTGAACTGGATTGCTTTCAAGCTCCAGAGTAAGCACCAGGGGGTTATGGTCACTCTCCGGGCGGGTAAGAACAGACATATCCACCAGCGATGACCAGCATTCAACCTTCAGTAAAATATAGTCAATTCGACTTGATCTAATATTATTGTCGTAAGTGACTCTACCGGTTTTATCAGAGTGCGAGCGGCCATTTACAGCTCTCAGCCCCCATTCAAGGCAGAAACCCAACCAATGGAGGGCAGCTTCAGTCCCTTTCTTTATTGGTGGTAAATCTAGGGGTGGGACATTCCAGAGCTTGTCTTCGTCCAATGTGAAAGCCTCCCCACCATTTGCATATGGCTCAAAAGTGCAATTAAAATCCCCAGCCACAATAACAAACTTATCCCTCCCTATCGTCCTAAGAAGAGAGTCGAGCTCCTTTAAGATAATCAACGGACTCCGCCCCCCTGGTAACCCACAGGCGTAAATATTAACAATGAAGATATCTCGATGGTTGGGTCTAGTAAGTTTTAACCCCATGATATCCGGGTTGTGGACAATCAGCTCAGTGGGCCTATAGCTAACCGTCTGCCTTACCCATATGGTAAGGCCACCTGAGGCCCTTCCTTTACTCACCCTAATGTCGGGTTTAAAAAAGTTCAGAAATCCTAGGCGATACAAAGGTTGAATTGCCCAGGTTTCCTGAAATAAAACAATGTCATGTAGATCCACGAAATCGGCCCACTCAGCAATTTCTAACCTACTATTCAACCCTACGATATTCCATGAGACTATTTTAAGAGGAGCGACCTGACTGTTCAACTCGGATACAACATTATTACAGGCATGAGTACTATCTACCTCCAACGAGATTTCACTACCTAACCGTACAATATTACTGCCGCCTACGATAGCTGGCTCTCCCTGGGATGCATCCTCTGGTTGTAAACTACCCAGTTGTTTGGACAGGTTATTGTCAACTTTATTATCGCCAACTACCTTAGGGAGTCAGTCTACACCCTCCAGATCTGTGAGGGGATCATACCTGTTAGACACTGGGAATGGATGTACTATCCTATTAAACGGATTAGCACCCATGGGTCCTCTCTGGCAAAAGTTAGGGTGGGGAGTATAGCGCCCATTATTAATACCTGAATAAAAGTAATCAAGACCCTGAGATTGGATATCACCTTCTCGACCAAACCTGCGTTCTCTCCGAATATAATCTATCACCCAGGGGTCCCTAAAGTTCACTACAATACAATCCCCCTCTAGGTCTTTAGGGTTGTTTCCCCCCCAGTGCACCCTTCTAACACCCAAAATCTCGGTGTTCGAAGAGGGGGGAAGAGTCCTATTCCTATTTAACCAAAAAAACACCTTGTTTTTCAAATCCCTGTGAGATTCGGATTTTCCTGCCCCTAGGGCTCGTACGCCCACCAATACAATTGTGTAGGGTGTTGACTCAGGGGGAAGATTTAAACTAGGAGAGTGAACTTTGCGCACTTCCTTGTCCTGCTGAGGTTTCCTATCAGGCCTTCTACCAGCTATTAGACCGCTAGATGCAGGCTGCGGTTTGGGGACCGACTCCCTCACCCTCTCACCAGTCCTAGAAGCACCTACTTGTTGTTTCTTCGGGCATGATTGTATCGGTATACCTTTCGATTTTTTTTGCTGATACCTCAACGGGCGCCCTAACAATGTTACTAGGGCCCGAGCCCTTTGTAGTAGTATCGGGGATTTGGTAATGACCATACCTTTTGCCAGGTCGGCTAGTACAAGTGAGTTACCTCCGACCTGTTTTTCGATCTGGTCTAGCTTAGAATTGATCATCCTGGTTCTCTCTAAGAGTGGCAACATCAGAGACTTCACCAGGATTTCAATTTTTCCCAGGAGACCACCCTCATCAATAGGGCAATCAGAGGGGTGAGTAGCTACTATAGGAGCCCTAGAAGGGGTAGGGGGCTGGACAACAACGGACAGGGCTGGATTAGGAATCTTCCTTTGTAGTTTAGCATGATGGCCCTTCAGAGGGCTACCCCCTCTTTTCTTACTATTGGGTTCAGTCTTATCTGGTGACCCCTGGGTCGGGTTAGGGGGGATAATATGGGTGTCCTTGGAGAATTATATAGACCAGTGTTACCACAACTAGGGGTCAAACTCGACGAAGAAGAGTTTATACTAGAACTATCTAGATCTTCACCAACATCCACCAGCCTAATTTCATCCCCTTTAGGATTTGTAGGTACCGGGGAGACCACCGACCCTATTCGGCCTAAAGAAGATCGCTTCCCCGTTATTATATCCAGAGACAAGCGCTTGCTTCTCTACATAAGCAATCTCCTTTTCAAGTATAGTGGAGGCTCTCTTAAAAAAGTGGTCCAGGGTACCTGTGGTCACCCCACTAGAGGAAGTAAGTGTAATGTGTTGATTCTTTCCAGACCGTAAAGACATAGTGACTTCAACCACAACCAATCCAAAACACTTTACATTTAATATCACACTCGTGCCTGTTCACACAAATATTTAACTAAATATGGAAGTAACTACGGTTTATGGGCAGGATACAAATGAAAAAGGGGGGGCCTGGCCCGGCCTTAACCGACCTTGGACGGCCTTAGACGGCCCGCCCTTTGCCCGGGCTTAGCCCGGCGCCCACCCGCGCGCGTCCAGCGTGTGCGCACAATTGTGATGTTTAAATAAGTAAAAGGAGGTTGGGGGCGGGAAGAGGACCAGCTGCGGCAGATCAGCGCCGCACTGCACGCTGGTCCTCGCAGTCCCTGCAGACTATCCAGGGGTCAGACTCTCCCTTTGGCAGCAAGTCTCTTCCTCACGCTACACAGAGCAAGCGGCGCCCGCGAGAAGTTGGCAGTTTCAGCGAGGAAGGTCCGCAGCGAGGAAGGTCTGCAGTATCCAAAAGTCCCCGGCAGTTCCACCAACTCTCCCTCCAGGCACAAGGGACAAGCAGCACCAGGTAAGCGCAGTCAGCAGTAGGATTTATCTGGACAGGAGGTCGGGGCGGGAAGAGGACCAGCTATGGCAGATCAGCGCCGTACTGCACGCTGGTCCTCACAGCCCCCGCAGACTATCCAGGGGTCAGACTCTGCCTTTGGCAGCAAGTCTCTTCCTCACGCTACACAGAGCGAGTGGCTCCCGCGCAGCGGGGGCCGCGAGAAGTTGGCAGTCTCAGCGAGGAAGGTCCGCAGTATCCAAAAGTCCCCTGCAGTTCCACCAACTCTCCCTCGAGGCACAAGGGACAAGCAGCACCAGGTAAGCGCAGTCAGCAGTAGGATTTATCTAGACAGGAGGTCGGGCGGGAAGAGGACCAGCTGCGGCAGATCAGCGCCGCACTGCACGCTGGTCCTCGCAGTCCCGCAGACTATCCAGGGGTCAGACTCTCCCTTTGGAGGCAAGTGGGTCTCTTCCTCACGCTACACAGAGCGAGCGGCGCCCACGCAGCGGGGGCCGCAAGAAGTTGGTCGTGCAATATATGCAAATTAAAAAAAGTTACATTCTACTGGATTTAGCAGATATGATAAATGAACTCAAATGCCTGCATTACACACCACTCGCTACTCAAGACTCACCTGGGATGAACTAAAGATTTCTCAGAAGAAGTTTGGCTTAACATAACGCTATACATTTCCAATATGGTCCAGTAGAAATCGTTGGTCAACTGGAAATGCTCAATATAAGTAATATGGCAAAACCTTGTTCAAAGTATTAAAAAAAAATAACCTACCCTTCAGCCTGTCCACGTTCAGCAGCACGAATGACTACATCTGCTGCCTTAAGTCTAGTGTACATGAATCATCAGGCACCCAGCTCTGACCTGAATCATACTCACTCATAAAGATGGACTCCACTCGGGGAATTGATCAGAGATCTGATCTGTGCTCGGTTTAGTTATTATTTGTCACACAAGACGAGTCAAGACCAAGACATGGTTTACTCTATCTCCTTATGGCCTCTCACTCCTTTGCAGACAAAGAGGCGTAGAGACATTGGCAGAGCAGCCCGCCCCACCCAGTAAAAGCAGAAATGACCAATCACTACATGGCTTCACAATAGCCATTACAGTGATTGGTCATGCTGCGAGGGCAGACCCTCCCCCGCGGTCCATGCATTCTGCGGCAGAGGCCTAGACTAGGCCTAGCACAGCGTCTGGCACTGGCAGACAATCCAGGCTCTGCTCACTTGCTGTACACAGAATTAGGGCAGCTCCAGGATTGGCTTGAGCTACCCAATTTACCACTCAGACCGAGGGTTGCGACTTTGATCAATCCCCGGCTCACTAATGTGCAGTAAGGAGCGGCCTCCAGTGTAGATGCTGGGCTGGCCAGGGAAGGGTAGTCATCCAACTGGACATCTGGGCCTACTGTGCCCTCGCTCTGTAACTCAAAATTGAAATCCCACCCACCACTTCACAGCACGCCCGCCTGGCCCACGGCTGAAGACGTCTGCTGTGGACGCGGGCACATGAAAATTAATAAAGTGTATTCTGAATTAAATGTAATAAATAAACACATAAATGCTGAGTCAGGGGGTCCTAAATATCGGCGAGACAATGCTTTAATGCCCTCATGCAGGAACACTGCCCGTGCAAGCCACTCAACATTGCAAACTCTTCGCCAATCAAGGTAGATGGCGAAGACCTAGCCATGACTGAAGAGTTCACCTACTTAGACAGTACTATCAGGCAGTGACATCAAGAGCAGACTAAATAAGGCCAGGAAAGCCACCAAGATGCTAAACAATGTGTTGAGGTCATCTCAGTACAGCACGAACACCAAACTGAAGCTTTGCCAGAGCTGCATTCTGTCCATACTCTTGTATGATGAAAAGCGGCATCACCAAACTGTCAGATCTCCACACCAGCAACCTAAGAAGCATCTTGCAAAGTTTTTGGCTGAGAACCATGTGCAACCAGGAACTGCTCACCAGACACAAGCAAGAGAGCATGGGCCCCATCATTATGAGAAAAAGATGGGGATGCACAGGACACATCATCAGAAGAGAACAAGACCCCATTAAAAGATAGGTCTTTTCTGGATCCCAGAAGGCAAGCAGAAGAGAAGAGGGCGGAAGAATACCTCAAAGTGAACTTTGGAAACAGAAATAAAGACCCTGAACCACGGCTAAATCACCATACAGAAACAAGACAGACAGAAGTAGAGGTCCTTCATTTCTGTCCTTATCTGCAGTCTGTGAACTGGGCAGTAACTAAGTAGCTTTACACTTTCTCTCTGCCTTCCCCCTCTCTCCATGTCTTTCTCTCTCTTGATGCCTCCCTGTGCCTGCTTCGATTACCCTCGGTGAGCTAGGGAAAGTGACAAATGCTTCAAAACTGTCCTCCAAGTGCTCGCTGCTAAATGTACCTAGTGTGCGTGTGTGAACGTGCAATTGTATTTTTGCATTTGTTTAACATGCAGCACTTTGTGCATGTGCATATAAGTTCATGATTCATGCACACGAGTTCATCTGAAGTGCATTCGTGAGTTGTCACTTGTAGCAATACTATTCTCTGCCCCTCAGATTCCAAATACAGAATGTAATTTATTTTGGTGCGCAGCTGAGTTTTTTCTCTAGTTACGCCCCTGCTGAGTGGCTAACACATAATGTGGTCCGTTGCTAAACTGGATCTAAACTGCAAATGTTCTTACAGCAGTTTCCCAGTTCATGAAAATTGCGTCGGTGCTGCATGGTTTGACCAGTCAACAGGGCTTCACAACCATCAAAAACTGACCCCAATGAAGCTTGGCACAATGACTGCAAAAATAACCCAACCTAAGTATTGTAGGTTATTAATCAGTTTGTCTGGAAACAAAAGGCACAATCACATACCAAGGAGTATTGTTATGTTATATAACCAGCTCCCAGGTACTGCAGAGGCAAAAAACTGTATCGCTTCTGATGAGCCTGCACTCTCAAGTGTCTTTTTTTTTATAAAAGGCAGACTCTTAATACATTTGGTGGTATTGAATGCCCCACAATACCTCTTTTTGGTTGCTGTGCACAAAGATGCCACGAGAATCAGTCTCAGTTGATAAGGTGGAATATTTGCCTTGAATCCATATTAACCACTTATGCCCAACTGTTGAACATAGAGTACCCAACATTTGTGCACCTTTAAATATTAAATATTTCTCAATGAGAAACACTATAAATGTGTTTGGACCGAAAATGGCAAAACATAAACACAAAGTGCCATGGACAAATACGTATAGGGGCATATGTACAAGCCCCTATCGCCACCACAAAGTCACTTTTACCGACGTTGTGGTGGCGATAGGGGCTGTGCCTTATTTACAAGGCAGCATTAAGCCACTTAACGTGGCTTAACGCTGCCTTGTAAATAAGGCCCCCTGTCGCGCTATTGTTAGCATAAAAGGGGTGAGCAGTGGGTGTTGCGCTTGGCATTCCACCACAACATCTATTGTTTTTGATGATTCCCCCTATGTCCAAGGGGGGGGGGGAGTACACAGGAAGCAGCGTCAAAATTAAGACTAGGAAAAACCTGTTCTTAATTTGGCGATACGAGGAGAAAGCATTATTTCTCCTAATTTTTGCTTTTCCCATGTGTGCTGCCTTGTGCTGCACACATGGAAAAAGCAAAATGCCTTGTATTGTTTATGTGAAGTAATGTGTCCCTTCTTACACATAATCAATCCTTAGAAAAATGCAATGTTGTGACTTTTATGTGTGCTGCCTGAAGCAGCACACATGACAGTGACAGAATGGCATTTTAGGATTGTTTATGTGCAGGAAGGGACACCTTCCTACACATAAACAATCCTCCCCTGCAAGCAGGCACCCTTACACTAAGGTGCAAGAATGCCTGCATTGGCCCTAAGCTGTTAAACATAGCGCCATCTCAGGAGGAAACGCAAGGCTGCACTGCATTCTTGTACATATGGCGCAGCCTTGCGTTTCAGAAGTGGCGGAGAAAGGCGTTAAGCCATGAAGGCTAACACCTCTTCCGCCCCTTCCTTGTACATATCCGCCATATAATATTTTAACATTAGCGTTGTTTGTCCTGCAGTCATTTTCCTACACCTACACCATAAACAGAACTGTCTCTGATAAGGCCAATGAGCCCTGTGAAATTGCATCTTTTTATCTAGACAGAATCTTTTTACCTATAAAGTTGTACTGGTGTTCAGTGTACACACATGAAGTAAACCTGATGCTGGCATTTCTTGCACCCTTACTGCTTTAGGACTCTTTTCTCCCACTGACAATGTGCATGGGCTCACAACACATTGCTTTTTATGGCTATTACACTTAAAGCTTAGTCGCAAACCATTAATCAATTACTAATTTCTCAAAGAAGGAGGTAACTGATACATAAAGGGGCTGCCTTTATTTTTAGTAAATTGGAACTTGCCTAATTAACATTCATTAGGCAGGTAATTCTGCGACCAGAGATTTTGACATGCGACCTATTAGTATAAACTTCTAAAAATTAGCGAAATGTTGCAACAAAAAAACTGGTGAACAATTTGGGATAACTGAGTCCTGCCTCTTAGCGCCTAGTTCTCAAAACCTGCTGTTTGCTTGGTATGTCACTTAAATTATCTTGAGGCATGTATTGTTTCACTGCATTTAAACAGAGGATTTGAGAAGGAGCAGCATTCAACCAGAATACCTCAAAAGAAAACTACTCAAAGAGAGATATTATATGACACTGTTTCACACCCTGTTAATTATATATTGCTATTTTTCTATATTATCTTTATGAATTATTTATTTCCAGTGAGAGAACTTGCCAGCTCTGTTACAGTATTTTCAAATCCAATATGCAAGCCAGGCTTTGCCAGTGCTTGTTATACATTTGCTTCTATTTTCAAATTTAGAATTCTGTGCACAGAGGGTGACTGTGTAAGATACTGTGCAGGTGTACTGCCTGAGGCTGTAACATGAATACTAATAGCGTGAATAACCTGATGTGATGTGATTTTGTCTTGCTTTTGTGTGCTTGTCTTCTGACAAGTCTGTTCACCTCTGTGCTGCACCACACGCAGCATGCTGTACAGAAACCAGTCATTAGTGTAGTTCAAGTGTTTATGTTTGGATATGAAGCACCCAATCCTGCCTATTTCCTGCACACAAAACATTTGCCTTTTTGTTATTGTATTTAGTTTTTGAATTAGTGTTTTAGAATGCTACAGCTAAAGCTGTCATCCAGACTTCAATCAGACCAGAATATCAAGCTGTGGTTTAAAGTATCTAATGATCTGCACTACTCTTCAGTCAGTGGAAGGGGAATCTACATGCCACAATCTCAGATCAAACTAGGCAACTGCACTACAATAACGGCAGTCAGCTCTGCACAGGCATGTCAGCTTTGCATCACTGTCTGCTCTCTGGGAAGCAAGATTAGGAGGAAAGGTCCGTCAGGTAGTCAGGAAGGCAGCCACGGTTTCAGGTCTGTGGGGCCCGAGGGTAGGCCAGCCAAGGCCTTGTGGCACTTGGAGAGAAAGACCAGAAGTCCCTCATACCTGGCCCTTTAAAATCCAGAGGAAGGCTGCCTGCCTTTCTTGTACTCCATACACACTTATCTAAATGGGGCCCTTTGAGTTAACACATCTGACCTCTCAAAGCCCTGGCTGGGCTTAGCTTGGAGAATCAAATGAGCCATCTTCTGGACTTCAGGCCGGTCCGACCATCACATTCACATTATGGTGGTGGCTAAAATGCCTCTCAGCAGTCTGCCTTGTACATGGATGTCAGCCTCGCATCAATACCTGCTCTCCAAGCAAAGGAGAGGCCTGTCAGACTGGGCGGGAAGGCAGGTGCAAATAGAGGCCCCTGGTGGGCCCTATTAGGCCCTAGTGGCACTCGGGAGAGAATCACTATCAAGAAGGGGGTCCCAAGAATCCAGTCACTACTAATCTGGAGCTAGTCAACCCCCTTTCTTGTAATCTGTGCACACTGAGTGTCAGAGGGAGCCATCAGAGAAAATACACCGACCTCCTGGAGCCCTGTCTTGGCTCAAAGAGTCAAATAAGCCCTCATTTGGACGTCCATGTCAACCAGGCTACCTAGGCACATGATAAGAATGCATGGCACGTGCCCAGATGGAGGGACCAGATGGCCGGACTCGAAAGAAGGCCATCTGGTTATACCATGACTTCTCAAAAAGGTTTCTACCCACCCTTGTGGTGGATAGGGAATCTGAGCCAATCACTGGCATCCTAAGTCTCTATCCCAGGACCCCGTTAGTGCCCCGGAACCCGGAAAAGCAGGGAAGACTTCCTCTGGCCTGCAGGACCCCATCCAAGTCGCTTTTAAACACTAGGGGGCCTGAGAAGGGTGCTCAGAACTTACACCACCAGACTACCGGTGCTCTGGTCCTGGGGCCGGTTAGAGCTTCTGAACCTAGCAGTGGAGACCTCTCATTGATTGCAGGACCCTGCCCTGGGCAATTTGTGAGATGGCAGGCTGGAGAACCGGGCCGAGGTCCGGGGGCTTCCACCCCTGGCCCACGTCAGGGCTCTGACCGAGGTCTGATCAGAACATCTGAACCATCCCTGTCACTTTGCGACACAGCAGGCAAGAGAAGGTAGCCCAGGGCTTCCTCCCTTGGGCCAGCTGGGACTCTGACCTGGTCGGAGGTTCTTACCCTGAGCAAGCAGAGGAGTCCTCCTGGGCCGGCAGGTCCCCCTCTCCCACCAGGACTTTAACCCAGCGTCCAGTCAGAGCATCCAGTCCAAAACATGCAGGAGGGGCCTCCTTTACCTGCGGGTCCCTGTCCTAGGCTCCAAGTGACACTGTGGGGCTTTCACCCCCTGGGCCCACTAGGGCTCTGATCTGGGGTCTGACCAAAATGTCTCATCCCGAAAAAGTAGGGGAGGCCTCCTTTGCCCTTCAGGATCCCTGTCCCAGGCATTTTGCAGCATGGCACATAGAGAGCAGGTCCCTGAGGTCCTCACCCTGGGCCTGCCAGAGCACTACTCATTTTTGTGATCTCTGCACACCATCGGCCCAAAGGGGACATTGAAGAGAAAGTGTCTGGCCTCCTGTAGTTCTGACTGGGCTTCAAGCTTCAACTAATTGGGACTTCCAGGACAGCATGAAATTCTGAACACTAAGTCTCATGAAGGAAGTTACGTGTTATATTTATTTTAAGTACAAAACATTACCAGTTATATTAGCATGGCATATTATGTACCACACATGTCGGTGTGGTAAAGGATCCCTAGTATGAATTGCACCCAGCCCTAGTAAATAACTTGCTATTAGTGAACTCTACTCTTGAGGTAAAGGCACCAAACCTAGTTTGTGAATCATGTAGGGTTTTAAGAGATCAATCCTAATCCCACTAACCTCTAAACCCCGCATTCTTGCCCACTGATATTTTATACATACCCTATAGTCACAGGCAGGTAGTACAGATGGGGTTCCTCAATCCTAAACTGTTCGTGGAAAACTCAGCCTCTGTTTATAGGGATATGCAGAACACTGGGTGATCAGAGAACAACTAAAGGATTTGGCCAAAGCGCAGCAAGGCTGCGCCAAATATCAGTTTGAACAAAACAAGGTGCCAGTACTGCTATATCAGTTGACTAATTTCATGCACAACGACTTTAAACTGTTGCTGCACTAAGACAAACAAATATCAGATTTTATCTTTTTTTATTTTGACTGTTTTTTTGGTTATTTACACAAAAGAAGGATTTTTTCAAAATTTAGCATAGCGGAGGGAGAGGGAGGTATCTTAAAAACTGGTTTATCTAAACGTGATGTGTAGGGGTAAGAGTATGCACCAAAATGAAAAAGACCTCAGTTATACAGACTCATTTATACATCAACATTCATTCCGTGAAAAAAACCTTTCAAACACTTCTTGCTCACTCAAACAGCCATGCAGGTGAAAAAGAAAAGGGTAAGGACCAGTGTGGGGATACCCTCGTCTAAACACAGGGAATTCTGTTTTAGTCATGAATAGAGGGGTATTGAGGAGAACGTTACTGTAATAGTTTTACCAATCACAACAAATAATGCAAATACAGGCCGTCAAACAATTATTTCAAAAGCAATCAAAAACTCTTTACAAATAAAGTGACACAATGATAGGCCTGGACAAACGACATGGGGTCGACGCATTTCGAAGCCCCTTAATTGCGGAGCTTCTCTTCAGGACCTTGGGGGTTCACTCCTTATCTTCTTTCCATGGAAGAAATGGTCAAGCTGGCGCGCGGCGCGGCGTCTGTCAATGGACCGTCGCAGCGCGACGGTCCATTGACAGACGCCGCGCCACGGAGAGGAGACCCGTTCCCGAATAAGGATTTGGTTCCATGACGAATGCTGATTCGAATGTAAAAATTTCCGAAACAACAACACAAGAGATTGTTAGAAGGAAGAGCCACGTGTTTTAGTCCACGATTGGTACTTCAGTACACAAGACATTTGGATTTTTGCTTTACAAAACTGTGGGAATTTGAGCTTGACCATTTCTTCCATGGAAAGAAGATAATGAGTGAACCCCCAAGGTCCTGAAGAGAAGCTCCGCAATTAAGGGGCTTCGAAACGCGTTGACCCCATGTTGTTTGTCCAGGCCTATCATTGTGTCACTTCTATTTGTAAAGAGTTTTTGATTGCTTTTGAAATAATTGTTTGACGACCTGTATTTGTATTATTTGTTGTGATTGGTAAAACTATTACAGTAACGTTCTCCTCAATACCCCTCTATTCACGACTAAAACAGAATTCCCTGTGTTTAGACGAGGGTATCCCCACACTGGTCCTTACCCTTTTCTTTTTCACCTGCATGGCTGTTTGAGTGAGCAAGAAGTGTTTGAAAGGTTTTTTTCACGGAATGAATGTTGATGTATAAATGAGTCTGTATAACTGAGGTCTTTTTCATTTTGGTGCATACTCTTACCCCTACACATCACGTTTAGATAAACCAGTTTTTAAGATACCTCCCTCTCCTTCCGCTATGCTAAATTTTGAAAAAATCCTTCTTTTGTGTAAATAACCAAAAAAAGAGTCAAAATAAAAAAAGATAAAATCTGATATTTGTTTGTCTTTGTGCAGCAACAGTTTAAAGTCGTTGTGCATGAAATTAGTCAACTGATATAGCAGTACTGGCACCTTGTTTTGTTCAAACGAACACTGGGTGATGGCACTCTATGACAGATCAAAGTCAAAGTCGGAACTTATTAAGCTCACAAATCACCTGAACGGTCTCATGGCACTTGCGAAGACGCCATACAAGCTAGCAATCAGATCCAAACAACATTATTGATGGTCGAAATACCATGTTTTTAGTGCCCTCCAGAAAAGCTTGTGATCAGAGATGGAAAGAAGCTGAGACAGGAGTTTATTCCAGAGGTCGGGCATGAAAGGAAAACGTTTGTCCCCCATTTCTGGCAGTGCAAATTCGTCGCTGATCTACAAGAATTTACAGTGTGTCTGTGCAACTGGCCAATATACTGTAGTTGAATGGTGTACAAAGTGCCCAGGACGGGGTACCTCCGGCCCATGGAGGCCTTTCCTGCTTGTCTTGGTTCAGAAGCTCTGACTGGGCCTGGGGTCATAGTTCTATGAGGAGCCTCTATTGCCTCTTGCCAGCTTGAGCTCAGAGTTGCTGTCTTCTTTCAGGGCAAGGAGAATCATATTTTGAAGACAAAACATGACAAGAGGGATGTCCTTTGAGTCTGGGACATCTGGTAATGTGGCATGTGCTTCTATGGCACTCCCAGTTTGCTGGGCTACCCTGGAAGTTCTAATGAGGCTTCATTTGACTCTGCGATCCCAACCAGTGCTCCAGTAGGTTGGGTGAATTTTCTATGATGGCCCCCTCTGTCACTTGGTGTGTACATATAACAAAAAAAGGAGTGTAGCCTTGCTCTGGATAAGAAGAACCAGGGTACTTGGGAACACTTTTCATCCGGTCGTTCTCACTCGGGACTCCCCGGGTCTGCGGCTGCCTTCACACCCTGATCGATAGTCATTTCAACTAAGCTTTGCATCCCCAAGAGCAGGCAGGGAAGTGAAGCTGATATCCTTGTTCATGTTGGCTTCCTCTGGGTTCTTTAGCCAGCACTATACTGTGATTGCCATAGCAGTGCTGATCTGGAAGTTTTGATGAGGGCTCATTTGACTCTCCAGGTCCAGCCAGGGACCAGAAAGTTGGATGTATTCACTCCAATGGCTGCCATTTACACATTGTGCATGGTGAATAAGAAAGGCAGGTAGCCTTCATCTGGATTATTAGGGCCAAGGCTTGAGGGATCCATTGGTCCTCAGGCCTTTCTCCCCAGATCCCATAGGCACCTGGCCATGGTGCCCTGCTGGTAGGGGGGGATGAGTCTGTGACTGCCATCCAGCCCTGTCCATGGGGCTTTTCCTCTGAGCCTTACTACCTAAAGAGCAGGCAGAGAAGTGAAGGGAGGCCTGCTCTTAGTTTATTGAGCACACCTGGTTCATTTAGGTATGGACTGCTTGTATAGCCTCGACCAGGGCAGGCTTTAGGGCTGTTCCACCGGTGCGACTGCACTGGGCGCTATTCCTGGATTCTGCCCGTTATCCAGACCCTGTGCACCTGTACGTTGCCCTTCTCCACCAAGTGAATTTACACAGCAGCTCGAATAACCATTTAGGTGGGTGACCCCAGCTGCCCAGGCCAGGACACAGAACCCCAGTGTCTTGCTCAGGCTGCTCCTTGGACAGCCTCCCTGTCTGTTGTTGCTGATCAGGTTAGGCATGCTAGTGAACGTATGATTTCCCTGTTCCCCCACCCTCCTACAGGCAAACATGGGATTCCAAAGAAGGATAATGAGGGGCTTGAAGGTTGATCCAGGACGAGCCTAAGACTCCTCCCATTCAGCAGGTATGGCAATCTGATTGATCCTGCCAGCGCTATATGCTTGTCTCAAAGAAGTGGGGAAACTGTGCATGGCTCATTAAATCAGTTATGGTTCCTTTGACTGTTTCATCTCTTACTTAGCTAGTTGTGGAAACTGTGGACCTAATACATGTCTATGAGCACTGCACTATCAGACTAAAACAAAACCAGGCTTGCCTGGTGCTTAGGTGACTCACGACTACCTCAGGATGATCGCACATATCCATGACAGCAACAATACATAAGGATGCTTGCTTTATCCACTTTCAATGGTACTTTCTGTGGCTACCCTGGTGAATGGGGAATCAGGGTTAAATTCCAGAGAGGTAACCAGAGAAACAGCTAGCACAGTTACCACATCCAAGGAAGACAGCTGGCGCCCCCACCTGGGAAGGTAGTGATGAATAGTAACAGTATAGCAGTCAGTCAAGCCCTTTTACTTTAAACCATTTAACAAGGATCTACTGGAGGGCAATTCTAGAGTCAACAGCCACAGTAATTCCAGCCCCTATAGCGTATATACATTTTGCTGCAGTTAAAAAGCTCATAGGTGCATATTGGGATCGAGCTGGCGGTGTGCCGTGAGTTGAGATACCGCCTATCCCATACCCTGCCGTTTGGTGCCCCAATGATGCTATTGACTGAGTGTCCTGGGGTTCCGAAACATATACTTCATCTAGCAATAATGGATTAGGATTCAGGTTTTATTTTGCTGTTTTTCAGAACTGGGATCATGAATAAAGGGACAGCCAGGGATAGTCATATTGTGCGCTGAGGTGAAATTCTTGGACCAGCCCATGACAAACCAAAGCCAAAAACATTTTCATTAATCAAGAAAGCAAGTCGGAGGTTCAAAGATGATCAGATACCGTTGTAGTTCCGAGCATAAATGATACCTACTAGCGATCCAGGGGTGTTGACCAGATGAGCAGTCTCCAGGAAACCAGAGTCTTTGGGTTTTGAAGGAAAGCTGAAACTTAAAGGAATTGTCAAAAGTGCACCAAAAGAAGTGAAGCCTGTGGCTTGCTTTGACACAATGCAGGAAACCTCACCTGTCCCAAACACAGAAATAGTTGACAGTTTGATAGCTCTTTCTCAATTCTGCGGACACTAGTGACTGGCCATTCTTAGCTGTTAGAGAGATTTGTCTGACTATTTCTAATAATGGACTATACTCCTCCATTATAACAAGTTCCATAACCTCCAGTTGTTGGAATTCAACTTCTTAGAGCAAAAGTGGTTTTCAGGCATGCAAAATCAAGCAATTATACATCTGTGAAACATTTAGTTGTCCGGAACTGCACACGATACACTGAACAAATCAGCGTGTGTCAACCCTTTGCTGACAGGTGCTTTGCTGACAGGTGCTGACCCATGTACGTAAGAAGGGTTTGGAGATTGAAACCCATGAACAAGGAATTCTCAGTGAGTGTGAGTCATGAGCTCCAGTTGATAAAGTCCCTGCCCTTTATCCACACTGCCAGTCACTAATCCCAATTGGAAGGTTTAGTCAGGTCCTCACATTGGCCCAACGAGGGTCGGCAATGGCTCTGGTAGAGCACAGAGAGGATGATCAAACTTGACTATCTAGAGGAAGTAAAAGTCATAACAAGGTTTCCCTAGGTGAACCTGTGGAAGGACCATTAATAGCGGCACGCCCGAGTGACTGACAGTGACAGCCTAAACCCTCAAGTGTTTCCCAAATGGAACCCAAGTCACAGGGCTTGTCCTTCCCTTTCAGCTTCCTGGCCGGCAGAGTGGTCCGTGGCTGCTGGGCACCAGGTTGAGTACCTGTCCAAAGCGGGCTCTTGCATCCAGGAGTATCCAAATGACATATGAGGGCCTGTGGCGGGTGACAACCCTGGCCCTCTGGGGGAAGTGCCTCCCCAGATTTGGCTTCCTCAAGTTCCTGACACCAGGGCCCTCTCAAGCCCGATCCAAGCCTGCCCAGGTTTCAAGTGACTGACAAGTGGCCGTTCTTGGTGGCAGGGATGCCAGGATGAGAAGGAGCGAGGCCAAAAAGAAACCATGGCTCCTCTCTGTGTTGGTGCTGTGCCCCTTAAAACCATGGTAAACTTCTTAGAGGGGTGAGAGGAGATGCACCCACTGGCTGCTCAAGCTTCCAAGTGTGTATCAGAAGTGGGTGTGTCTTCTACCCTCAGTGCCTCCCATCAGGGAAAGGGGGACACCAGCCTGCTGTCTTAATTGGGGCTGTTTCCCAAGCTGGGGACACTTGACATGCAGGGGTTGAGCACTGGCTCCCACTGGTCTAGTTAGGTGGGGGATGACTGATGTCCAGGTAGGGCAACCCTCTCTTGCTTCGGCTTACCTGGTGGACCAGTCCCATGTGGCTAGGTTAGAGTTTAAAGACTCATGTGGTCCTGTCCAAGAGGACTGGTTATGGAACTTCCTGCCTCTGCTGCTTGCCTGGCTTCTATGGTGGAGGGTTGGGGTTCCCGAGCTTTGTTCCTAGAAACAAGTTTTTAAATTGTGGTGGCCAAATTCCAGAGTGGAAGAGTGATGGGGTTATCTTGGCAGTGGATCACTCCGCTCGCTTATTGCTGAAGTACGGAGCTAGCTGTGACCATTAATTTAAACTTCAGGACACATTTGTCATTGTCACTTCCAATGCTCTATGCAGCCACATTTCCTTCCAGGGCTACGTCTGTCTGAGGTTAACTTGAACGTCAATAACCTGGGTCTCTTCCAGGTTGTGGCTGGTCAGACCCCTGATTATCTATTACCCTGTCCTACTTTAGAGGAATGCCACTGGTGTGCCTACCATTTCCTGCCTTGGTAGGGTAGTTGGCTGACTTGTCCGCCCCATGCCTAAAAAACCTGGGGTGCGTGGCCGTGTGTTGTGCATGACTGTTTGGTGTAGGGGGTGTTGGATGACTGGTCAGCCCCATGCCTGAAAAACCAGGGGCGTATGGCTGTATGCTGTGCCTGATTCTCTGGTGTCCCCCGGCTGCTCGTGTGCACCGTGGGTGCTGTTAGGCCAATTGCAGCCCCAGCACGCTGAGATCAGGAGTTCTCTGAGTCGGGTTGCTTGGGAATGCAGCCCAAAGTGGGTGGTAAACTGCATCTTAGGCTAAATACGGGTATGGAACTGATACCCAACAAGTATTGTAAGGGAAATTTGAGAACTTTGAAGAGAGACTCCAAAAGGGCATGAAATAATTGAGAGTTAAATGGGTGGGATCCATGCAGCCCGCCCAGAGGATTCAGCAAAGTGGGATGTTTGGTTGCTGGGAGGGCAGATTCCCTCTGTGGGACTGCTGCTTGGGTGCATTCATTCCCCGCAGGGTGCATTTTCTCTGTGGTTGTGTACTATAACAGGCTCTGACTGGTAAGACTTTGGGGTGGCAGGCAACTCTCAGCTC
The DNA here is from genome assembly GCF_964261635.1 of Lissotriton helveticus. Lineage (NCBI taxonomy): Eukaryota > Metazoa > Chordata > Amphibia > Caudata > Salamandridae > Lissotriton > Lissotriton helveticus. Next base: position 137,615,579 of record NC_136061.1, read on the forward strand.
TGGCGGAGAGTGTTACAGCCTCCCTGGCAGCAGCTTTGCTGTGTCTGCTGGGCCAAGGGAGATTGACCACCACTGCGCCCTTCCCTGCCACTGCCTCGGCTCCTCCAAGGGTGTGCTAGGATGTGGCCTCCCTGCTCCCGGTGCAACTGTTGTCAGGGACAGACTATGCTCAGTGCACACTGGGTGGGGAGCCTCACAGTGGGTGCCGGGGTTCTGTCGCCAAGTTGGTTACTCACCTGACCCATCTTGAAATATGAACCAGGGAACATAACACATGTGTGAGTCAGTGAATAAATCGAAACCCTATTGCACAATGAAGATGAGGGGCGGCGCGTGCAACTTAACGAGGGTTCAAGCTATGGCTTTGTGGTGGGCCACCACTGACCTGCACTGTTGGGTGGGTAAGAAGCCCAGCTCGTTGCCATTCATCAAATGCAAGTGCCTAATAGGCCGCTTTTGATGAGGAGTACGGTTGCTGCAGGATGAGCCAAACGCTGGGTTAAGGTGCTTGTTCCCAATGCTCTTCAGACCTCAGAATAGGTGTTGTGTGCCCAAGGGATCTGATCACTGGGCTGGCTGACCAGATGACCAGCCATTGGCTGGCCAGGCAGATGACCAGCGGGCCTGGTTGTCTAGATGACTAGCAGGCCAGCCGGCGCAGCGATCTATGGCCTGTGTCTCCCCCTGAGTTCTGTAATCCTTCACTTCATGGGGAATTAATACACACGGAAAATGGCTTTCCAGGTGAGAGCGGCGTTGGCTGGCTGCTTAACTCTTCTTAGCTCGCTAGGCTCGGGCACCACTAAGGTGGAAATTGTACTTTGGGAACACTTTGGGTTTGGGTGTGAGTGATTAGTTAACATTTAAGTGAAATACCTGCAGCCTGTTAACACCAGAATCCAAAGTTCTCTTTCTAGTACAATTATAATGCAAATATATTTATACACTAATTTTTGTTATTTGATTCACTCCAAACCATAGTAATATGTATTTGTACTTCAAATCCTTTCACTTTCATCTCAGTGAGCCACTTCAAAAGTACTTTAGATCTTAAAAGAGCAATATCTTTCATCTGTTTGGAGCCTTTTGTGGTGCATTAATTGTGTTACTCTGTGTGTGTGTGTGTTGTACAAATACTTTACACATTGCCTCTATAGATTTTCCTGACTTCTCTGTGCCAAGCTATGATAGGGTGAGCACAGATAATCTCCAAGTGTGTATCTGACTTAAATTGTGGCACTTAGAGTATGCAACTCAATAATACAACCTAATTTCCCACCTCAACGCCCAGCTGTTCATTGGCCGTATATTAGAAATACTTTACACTGAAAAGGATATGCAATTACTAAACATGTATATAGAAACAAACAGTGCAAGATACGACTAGTAGAGCCTTTTCATATATGTTTAATCTTTTTATTCGGTTACTTCATCTAAACACCTACAGTGCAGCCAACACTCTCCACCTTAACAAAGGCTTCCTGAGGGCAATTTCATCCATCCACTAGATATAGTGACAGTTTCTCCTGCTGGACTTCTGTTGGTTCCCACATTACAGCAAATCAAAAAACTGGAGAGATCTCATTGGTCATGAATTTTTTTTTCCCATTGGCCAGCTTGCTCCAGTGGGATGCACAGTCCTGCAGGAGATCTAATTGGCTGGCCACCACAAAACAAAAGTAAATGTTTGCAGATGATATTACAGGACAATGGGGTTCATTTCCTGTGTCCTAAAAATTTTGTTTTTTAAAAAGAAAAATATAGTAGGGGTACCCTGACAATGGCCCTTACAAGGCTGCACCACTGTGATGCACTGCATATGACTTCAGATATTACATCACTGATGACATCTGAAATCTATGGCACATGTCAGTTATGTAAAAATCCCAGGGTTTAGTGTTTTTCATACAGTAGTGTTTTTTCTGTGAATTTCTTTTTTTAATATAAGTTAAAATCTTACTACCTTTCTTACATATAACTACACTTTAACCTTTGGTGTTCAGTGAATATATGTATATGTTTATATAGATAGCTATAGATATATACACATGATGCATAGAAAAAGTCATTCACATTATCATAACATTGTATCACTCCAGCCTTAAAACTCCCAATTCATGCTGTATCTTCATTTGGATTTCCAACATCAGTGTAAGTTGTACAAACATAGAAATTGTTATTTTATGGAAACTTAATGTGTGGACTAGTAATGTGTATCATCTTTATTTAAAATATAGTCTGTGATCAATGAAATTACACACACTATTCTGTGTTCAATGGAGAGCTTATGAAGAGCGAAACAAGTGTGGGGCTAAGAAAATAAAAGATTTGAAGAAATGAGTAGTTATCACGTTAAGAGGTTGAAATATTTGAAGACATAAATAGTCATCAAGCTTTGCTTCACTAGATGAACTGCAACATTGTAAAAGATGGACTGCATTGACCAGAATGCACCTGGAGGGCTACTAAGTCAAGTTGCACTTGAAACCCACAGCGGAAGGCTATTGGTGAATTCCATTCCTGTTTCGAGTGCTGCCAAATGAAGGTTTCTACTTTTTGCATAAAATTGTTGCCAGAGCCAAAGGGTTTTCACTTGAGGAAGATGACCCTTGAAAGTGATATGTTGTTTGATGAAAGTTAAGAAGGCACTTGTGTTTAAATGTTATGCTGCACACAAGTTTTGCACTCAGTGCCTGCCTTGCTCCATCAAAAGGCCCATGTAGAGCGAAACACATGTATGTAAGGTTGAGAAAGTGAAAGATTTGAAGACATTAATAGTTGTCATGCTACAAAATTGAAATATTGGAAGAAATTAATCAGAGATTGGCTACAAAGCACACAGATTTATAAACACAGAAAAATTTCCACTTTCTAAAAGTGGCACTCCAAAGATAGCAATATAAAATCCAACTTTACCAGTAAGGAGGATTTGTCATTACCATTCCAAAGGTATGAAACATGAAAAATCTACTTCTCTCTGATCAGGAATTACATATTAAAAGTAAATTCTCAATGCTAACCCATGAGAGGTGTTGGCCTCACAGTAGTGAAAATAGAAATAGGCTATTTGCCACTACCTGGACATTCAAAACCTACAAGTCCTATATTTTATTTTCACAGTACCCTGGCCTTAGGGCTACCTAGGGCCTACGTTAGGGGTGACCTATGTGTAACTAAAAGGGGAGTTTCAAGTTTTGCAAGTAGTTTTAAATGCCAAGTCGAAGTGGCAGTAAACTGCACACACAGGACCTGCAGTGGCAGGCCTGAGACAGTCCAAAAGGCTCCTTCTGTGGGTGGCACAATATGTAATTTAGGCCCACTAGTAGCATTTACTTTACAGGCACTGGGTATATGGTATACCACTTTACAAGGGACGTACAAGTCAATAAAATATGCCAAGCAGGGGAAAACCAATTATACCATGTTTGGAGGCAAGAGCAAATGCACTTTAGCACTGGTTAGCAATAGTAAAGTGCACAGAGTTCTAAAGTCACCAAAAAGAAGGTCAGAAAAAAAGAGGAGGTAGGCAAAATGTGTGGGATCACTCTACAGAGATGGCCATTTTCCAACACTGAAATATTGTAAGAGATGAATAGTTATCAATATTAGATTTACTAGATTAACTGAAACTTTGCAAAAGATGAACCACATCGACAAGAAGGTTTTGGGAGATCTACTGAGCGAAGTTTCACTTGGAACACACAGCTCAGCTGAAGATTATTGATGAGTGGCAGCCCTGTTTCGAGTGCTGCCAAATTAAGGTTTCTGTTTTTTGCATGAAATGGTTCTGTTGTATCGTAGGAAAGAGTTCCAGTAGACGTGGTTAGGTTACAGATGAATTTGCTTATTGTTCTTAGATGTTAAGTAGGTTTTCCAGTAAAGATGTAAATAAGGCCACCCCAGGAGCAACCTCCCTACTGCTCAGCCCCAGCTCCAACTGACACTACACCTCACAGAAATCCACACATTCCAATGACAACACCATCCACACCAATATTTTACCCAACACATTCATAATGGCTGAGCAGCAGAGGCAGAGAAACAAGGAAGATGTATAGTTTAAACCTTTGATATAACAGGTTCCCAGGGCCAATGGCTGAGGAAATGATCCTTGCAGATAACTGCTTTTCGATAAACAGTTACGAAGGCACTGGTCTTTAAATGTTACTCTGCAAACAAGTCTGGCACTCACTACCTGCTGTGCTCCACCAAAGAGCAAAACAAGTTACGGTGCCTAAGAAAATAAATATTTGAGGAAATGAATAATTATCTTGCTAAGAACAGGAAATATTATAAGCAATAAATAGCTATCAAGCTTTGCTCACTGAATGAAATGCAACTTTGCAAAAGAAGAACCACATCGACCACCTTGAGGGCTATTGAGTCGAGTTTCACTTTAAACCCAGAGCTAAAGGCTATTGGTAAGTGTGAGTCCTGTTTTGAGTGCATGGTCCAAGTGCATAGTTTATGTTGATGCGGAAAAGATTTGAGATGTCAGCAGTGTGTGGTGTAGAACTATTTGCTACAAAATATTCTTCTGCATTTAAGTATCCATACATGTTCATGGGCAGGGTGAGAGTCTGTGGAGATGGTATAATTACACGTCTCAGTCCAGAAGAAGTCCATTATTATATGTGGGTAGGAGAGTGAGTGATCAATATGTACCTAATCAAACAAGTCGTTTCTGGATTTAAATAGCCTATTATCTGGATGAACATTTGATATGGTGATTCCAATAATGCACAATAGCTGCTCAGACAACCATGTTGTTTTAGAACTGAGTGGGAGTGTGACATTGGGCTTTATGACACTATATTGAGGTGGTTAATATCGACCAAGAGAAAATACTGTTTCACTGCTTCGAGCTGCTACCCTATTTTATGGTAAGCATATATTTAGTATTCCTAACTATGCCAATAATACAGTGATAAATTGATATGATGTATTGGAGGGAATAAAATGGACATAGGCATGCCCCCGTGGGGGGCAGCAACGTCCAGTCAAGTGAGGAAGCCGAGGGTGGAACTGTATCTGCCCGTACTCGGCACAGTAAGCGGGACTAACCACGGACATGAAAGCTGCTTTGTGACTCACTCAGAGGATAAACATGATAAATAAAATGACAGCAACGGGACCTACTAAAGGTTTGAAACATTGCTCTGCCACAAACTCAAGGCTCCACAATGCAAAGCGCGGACGAAGCGCAGGAAATAAAGGCGGAGTCGGCATGGTCAGAACGGATGACCAATAGAGCTTCCTGAAACTGCCAGATCAGCCACGACCTTTGAAAAGGAAGTATGAACTTCGAAACGCGTCAGGTCTTTTACTGAATCAACTGCAGAGCAGCCTTGCATGTCCCTTCCCAATTATTAAACGGCGGATGGTGAAACTTTTTGAAGGTGCAGCCTGAAGTTTGTTGCTTGCCGTGTGTGCGCCCCCAAATGCTTTGGGCAACTCGTGAAAAATATATATATATATATATATATATATATATGTATATATATATATTTATATATATATATATTCACTGAAAAAACCATAGGTTATAGACCATATATAGTTAGGGATTAGCATTTAGAAAACCTTATTTTACTCACACAAAACCATTGAAATTCCATATATAGTTAGTTGCACTAACTATATATCGCGCACCCGCAATCCACTGCTGATGATGTCACATATTACATCATTCATGACATGGTCAGTGACATCACTGATGACATCACTGATGACATCTCAAATGACATCACTGATGACATCATCTAGTGTCTGTGTGTTTTTGTAAAGTTTAAATACGTTTTACATATTGAAGAATGAGTGGATGTATGGAAGACTGAGTGTGTGTGTGGCTGGCTGGGAGGTGTGTGACTCTGTGCATATCAATGTGTACTTGTATCAGTGATTGTATAAGAGAGTAAGTATGTGTTAGTATATGTGTGAAAAGTATGGTGTTCTGTGTTTAACTATAGATGAGGAAATCGAAGTGTGATTGATTCTTCACAGGACTGACTAGGTGTATGAGTGCATATGATAGTGTTCTAATAATAACTGACTGTATGTATGAGTAATTGTATGGGTGAATGAGTGAATGTGTGTGTAGACGTACGAATCAGTGAGTGCGTATGTAGTAACTGGTATTGGTGTGTCATGATGTCATCAGTGATGTCATTTGAGATGTCATCAGTGATGTCATTTCAGATGTCATTAGTGATGTCATCAGTGATGTCACTGAAGTATGGTGTTCTGTGTTTAACTGTATAGATGAAGAAATGGAAGTGTGATTGATTCTTTACAGGACTGACTTGGTGTGTGAGTAACTCCATGGATGAGTGGCAGTGTGTGACTGTCTGCATAGGTGTATGAGTGCATATGATAGTGTTGTAATAATGAGTGACTGTATGTATGAGTGATTGTATGGGTGAATGAGTGAATGTGTGTGTAGACGTAGGAATCAGTGAGTGCGTATGTAGTAACTGGTATTGGTGTGTCATGATGTCATCAGTGATGTCATTTGAGATGTCATCAGTGATGTCATCAGTGATGTCATTTGAGATGTCATCAGTGATGTCATCAGTGATGTCACTGACCATGTCATGAATGATGTAATATGTGACATCATCAGCAGTGGATTGCGGGTGCGCGATATATAGTTAGTGCAACTAACTATATATGGAATTTCAATGGTTTTGTGTGAGTAAAATAAGGTTTTCTAAATGCTAATCCCTAACTATATATGGTCTATAACCTATGGTTTTTTCAGTGAATTTTCAAGGTTTTGTAAATGCTAATTCCTAACTATATATGGTCTATAACCTATGGTTTTTTCAGTGAATTTCAATGGTTTTTTAATAGCAAATATCAAAACCTTTACAATGTATTCTTCTTTAAATCGAAAAATATTTTTTACATGTTTTTAATACAATTTTTTTTAATTATTTTTATTGTTTCGCTCCCGGTACGCGAACCGGTTAGCTTCCCGTTAGCTCAATTCGGAGCCGCGACCCGGTCCGCGAACCGGTAAACGTTCCGTTTGCGCAACTGTCGCGTTAGAAAACAACATCGTGACGCGTCGCGTCAGCATGACGTTTCGCGTTCTCGCGTGATACGTCATATGACGTGCTACGTTAGCGTACCCGGAAGCGCAGCGGTACGCGAACCGGAAGCGATCCGCGGTGCGGCGCCGACCGCGTAACGTAAACACAGCAGGTCATGTGACTCGGTAATAACACTTTTCATTGGTTCATTTCACTTTTGGTTTCCTAATGATGTAATACTAGGTCATGTGATCTAAAATGAACACTTTTCATTGGTTTAGAACTTTTGCTTTTCCCAAATGATGAAAACCCCTCCTTCTTTCCTCACTCTGACTTTCATCTTGGTGAGAGAAAGACCCTTTATTTACACTTTGACATGGCTTCATTAGTAGCTTCAGCTGGTTCTAACCCACCACCTCCACCAAATCCAAAGAAGAGAGGACCACCTGCTGAAGTAATTTTGCAAGAAGAGGAAGAACAGGAAGAGGAGGAAGAGGAGGAAGAGCCAAGGTTTTTGCCAGAGGAGCCCAGGAGGTACAATCGAAAAGAGAATTACATTTGGCAATTCTATAAATTTCCTGAGGGGCAAAAAAAAGTGAATGCACGCTACGTGTTTTGCCGTATATGCGGTGATAGATTGTCAAGGGGAACTGAAAAAAAATACAGTTACGGCAATCACACTATGCATCGGCATATGAGTAGGTGGCACCCAAATAATTATAGTGCTGCCCAGCTACGTGATGAGCAACAAAATCCCCTTCCAATGGCAAGAAGATCGGTTGTTCCAGAGGTGTCGGGACCAGAGGCGAGGGAGATGATCCCAAACATTCAAATGTTGTTTGGGCACGTGAAGCAAGTGTGAGTGCACTGCGGCGATTTCATCTGCTACAGGGAAAGTAGCATCATTTTGATTATGAGAGCTATTCAGAATCATGTTAATGTTTGTCCGAAACGCCCCAAAAAATACATTCTTTTTTTTTTGTTGCTCCTGTTGAGCCCTTTACAATGGATCGTTTTTGTTTCCCCCCCCCCAAAAAAAACCAAAAAAAATATAAAAACGTTCAGAAAATACAAAAAAAGTAAAAAAAAGTTCAAAAAATACTAAAAAAAATATAAAACAACAAAAACATTAAAAAAAAAGTTCTTTTCAGAACTACCTCCCCGTTATAAAAAAATTGGTAGAATATTTGGAACTCTGCCAACCTCTATTTCTCTTAGTTCGCTCCCCGGAGCGCTACCCGGTACGCGTACCGGAAGCTAACCAAAAAAATATTTTTTTAAAAAAAGAACAGTAAGTATAAGGTAAGCAAACAGACAGTTATGTGAAAAGAAAGACAGCTCTAGGGAGTAAACAAGAGATACTGTTACCTACAATCCACTGCTGATGATGTCACATATTACATCATTCATGACATGGTCAGTAACATCATCAGCAGTGGATTGCGGGTAACAGTATCCTTAGTTTACTCCCTATAGCTGTCTTTCTTTTAACATAACTGTCTGTTTCCTTCCCTTATAGTTACTGTTCTTTTTTTAAAAAATTTTTTTTGATCAGTCAGAAACAGTGACATTAATAGAAACAGAGAGAGTGAACAAGAGTGAAGAACTATGGTCCTCCTCAGCCACCCTCAGAAAACCAAGGGGGTCAAGATACATCTACCGTGCCCCCTTCTACCCATTCTGAACATTATTTGCCCTCCATCTTGTATCTTGATTCGACCGAAACACAAAATGGTGGACTCCCGTAACGCTGCTGGTTTGCGAACCGGGCCACTTCCCGGGAAGCGGTCCAAAAATAAAGGTGGGAAAGTAATTCACAGACACTAAGAGTAATAGAGACGGAGTGAGTGAACAAGACTGAGGAACTATGAGAACAGAGGGACTGAGAAAAGGAGTGGAAGGAGTTGAGTAAGTAGGTAATAGAAAAAGGAATGAGGAAAGTAGCAAAGGCAGGAAACTGAGGGTTAAAGAAGTGAAGCAGTGGATCTAATAGTAGGTGAATGTGATAGAAATGTAACGAAAAGAGTACAACTATTTACCTTATAATTGCCGTTAAATTACTCACTTTTTATTTTTATACTTTCAATCTGTGAAAGAGAGAACCAACATTTGAAAAATATTAAAACATGTATTTAAAAATTACAAAAGACAAGGGAAAAGATTGAAGGACAAATAGTTTTTCAACAACTTTGACACTGACAGAAGCTTCTGCTTCTCCAGGTCCCCTACACAGTCCTAAAGATATACATTTTAAACTAACAGTATCTTGATACAGATGAAGTGAGGCCTATCTTAAAACATGGTGCATCTTTTGCATTGCTCTTGTTTCAGAAAAGTGTCGCTTCAGGATGCCAATAACATGTCTCCTATCCAGAGGTTTGTTTGAGGTGAGGCCTACTCAGAGTTCAAGATGAGATTTACACTTGTTGAAGTGTACAGAGGACATAATATCTGTGAAAGTCTACCAATGAAGTGAGTCATGTCCACTGCACTCTTCAACAAAGTAGAAACCTCCTATGTTTCCCTGGACAGACCTAAACTTGATCTGCACAATGTGATTCGTAATGATAGGAAACACAGGTGATGTAATTGAAATACGTGCAATTTATTTTGCTCATTTCTCAATCACATCACTTGCGTTTCCTTTGCTTAGGTATCTCATTGTGCAGATGTAGTCTAGCATATGAAAGAATACGCAGAAGTGCAGCACTGCATGCAACAACTTTGACACTTACAGAAGCCTCACCTTCTCCATGCCTCCTACACAGTTCTACATATACATCATAAATGCAAACAGTACAGAATTAATTATACATGTTAAATGGTTTATTTTTGCTGTTCTCAGAATGTATCAAAATTCACTAAAAACAGTGACTTGAAGGTATTCATCATGTAACAGCGGGGAAAAAAAAACACAATCAAAATGATTGTGTTTAAAAAACCCATACAACATCAGAAATCAAAATTCAGAACTCCTTAAAGTTAACTTACTTTCCATGACGTCCAAGGATGTCCTATGAACAGCTTACACTCTTTTGTGCTGTTATTACTTTCAGCCCGCCACTTTCTGAAAGAAAATCTCCATCGTTTTTAAAAACACGTTACATGCAATAAATGACTTCTTGCTCTCTACCACAATTTTCCACAAGGCCAAATCTTGTCAGAGCCATTTATAACTCTTGGATTTCTTGTAAGCCAATCCCGTCATTTGGCATTTCCGCAACTTTCAGAATTAAAATGTTGAAGATCATTTTCACAATCCTGGAATAGTAATATCTTCCCCTTCTTGCTCAGTCATGTTCTACTTTTCCTATGACACTGATACAAGCAGACTTACACTACCTCTATGACTACTACAATTATTTAATTCTCTACATCACTTTTAATCACAAAGCAATGTAAAACAGTAGACAGCATTGCAGACTTACATTCCCTCTACTCCATGTTTTGATTGGCTGCTTCAATTAGTTTATAAAAAGAAACAGTTTTTCTGAACTCATTCAAAGTGCACGTATTTCTCCATAATGTCCAGTCCTATGGTTAGAAGTTATGTCTCTGAACTACACTTATCCTCAAGGCCAAATTGTGTAGGAGCCATTAGAACTTCTTGAAATTCCACAGAGCACATCCCGAGATTCTTTCCCTAAAATTTTGGTTTTAAAAACACCAGGTAAGAGTTTTTAAGGTCATACGGCAATTTTTTTTTGAAAATTAAAACAGAATCATTGCAGAATGACCAGCCATTTCTAGACTTTAAATAAGCTGTGTAATGTCCTGATGTTATTGAAGGGCCGTCATGATATATAATTGCTGCAGTTACAAAAGTCCTTCCTGATATTGACAACTGCGAAGCTACAAAATTTTTAATTAAAGTTGTCAATTTTGTTCCATCAGGCCTACATCGTTGGAACATTAAAATGACATACTGGCCATATGTTCGTATAAATAATGTGGACATCATTTCAGATTTACATTGGCTACACTCCATGTTGTGATCAGCTGCTTTTACTAGCTTATTAAAGGAGACTGATTTACTGTCTGGCAAAGTTAAATATATAAATCTTTCTGAGTCTACACTAGTAGTACTTGATACCATACAGTTCTCGCAGTCATGCTGCCATTGATAAGAAAGCCCAAACAGCTGATCTACATCTACACCTTCAGCATGTAATACATCAAGCATATACATTAAAAACTCCTGACAATCTTGCTGAATATTTTGAGAGAATTGTGTTTGGCCTGAACATCTGTCTAACAGATTTCGAATTTCAGACACACTTTCTATGTTTCTTCTATCAGTGGTACATTTCTCTAACACAGAATTTAACAAACTGCAAAATCTTTGATCAGAATTGACCACAATCTCTTCTTTTACATTTTTTAGAGAAAATAAAACATTAACCACTACATTAGCATAGCAGTTGACACCAGAACTGTTTTCAAACTGAAAACCAACAACATCTTCAACAGAATCCTTTTTGTTTCTGCTTGTAATTTTAGGTTCATTGACTTTTTGTCTTTTTGCTACAACCTCCCCAGTATTGTTCTCATTTCTTCGTTTCCGGCCTACCACACGTTTCTCAAACAAAGGATACTGAGGCAAATGTGGCGCATACTCTCTTCTTAACCTATTGTATTCCTTAACACAATCTAGATCCGCACAAATGTTTGTGACATCACACTCAATCAAGTACAATCCCGATAAAGTTCTAACTCGTGACAATGCCACATATGCCATACCCTCCTTGAACACAGAACTGCCAATATTCACCAATGCACTGTCTACGCTTAAACCTTGCGATTTATGAATTGTCACCGCATATGCCAAGCAAACAGGAAACTGCTTACGGCGAACATATAAGTCTTTTACAAGCAAAAATCTAGCAGAACAACGAGCAATTAGCTGTACTTCCTCAATGCCATCAAATTTAATTTTTAAAAATTCAATTCCATCTCTATTTCTGTATTTCACAAAATCAACAACATTACCCATTGATCCATTTACCAGACCTCTTTCAACATGTAAATTCCTTCTTAAAATTATACGGCAGTTCAAGCACACATTCAGAGTCTTTTCAAAACCTGCAGTTTTAGATATACTCTTCTCTAATGAATCCAATTTTGTTTTCAGATTCTCAGACAAAATAATTGTTGATCCCATATGCTCTACTCTATCAATAGCTTCCAGTTTCACAATCTCTTGCTTTTCTAAATGCAACATTTTGTTGTTAAATTTGGCACATTCTGCAAGAGTTGGCATCAAACATATTCCAGATTTCTTCTCAGTAATTTTCTGAAAAATATTCTCAGGCACAACATCTTGTTCTGGATATAAATTTGACAGTAATCGTGCATGTAAAGCTTCTTTCCCATGCTCGGTCACTTTTCCAATTCTAACATCTTGTAGAATAGTCTTGTAAACTTCATCCTTCGCCTGACGCATATTTTCATGCAGTTCAGCATAATTGAAGTTTAACCATATATTGACGTTGCCAATGCTGCCTAGGCACTTCCTGGTATCTTCATGCGTGAGCATTTTGAACACAGGTTGCCCTTTCACTGGTGTCAGCTGCAAAAGATCTCCGAAAACAATGATGTGTTTGCCATCAAATAACACATCATACTCTGTTTTGAGAACTTCTTGCATCCTCAAATGCACAAAGGCAAGCATGACATTGGAAACCATGCTTACTTCGTCAATGATAAGAAGTTTCATTTTCCTCAAGATTCTTGAAACTTCAAAACAAGCATCTCCAGATAGCTTGTGATATTGTAATTTGTTGTCATGCTCCACTGGCAGCATCAGTAAACGATGTAAAGTAATCCCTTTAATATTATGTGCTGCCAGTCCAGTTGGAGCAGTGACAACACAAGACAGCGATGACTCTGTCCTTTCCTGCAAATAGCATGAAATTGCTTTAATGAGGAAACTTTTTCCAGTTCCCGCTTCTCCACTCACGTACAGTCGGACAGGCTTCAACGACGTACATGAGCACTCTTTCTTATCATGACTTAATCCATGATCAATTTGCATGGTAACTTCGTCATATATTTTCCTCTGCTCAACGTTAAGTTGTCTTTCCAACTCTTCTAAGTTAACCGCATCCTCCTGAGCATGTGCCATGGCTCTTTCCACTTCATTCATAGCAGTGGCAGCTTCATTTTCAATAACAGGTCCTCCTAGTGGATCCTGACTCAATGAAGCAGAACTCTGACTGTCCTGAGAACTGTCTCTGGCAATCTCGGCTGCAATTGTTGCTTCCTGCTCAATTTCCGCATTCAACATTTCTACATATTTGGGAAAAGCAGGACATTCTATGGTCTCCTTGGCGGCATTGAAAGAGTCTTCGTAACAGAGGAAATCTCCAAGCAGTTCCTCTTCTGCACGCCAAGGCTTGAAAAGTTGCAAAAGTGCTAAATAGAAAAACTCCTTTTTTTCAGGAGATTCGCCACTCAATTTTCGATGGTTTACCAAGTGGCGTTTTCTTTGCTTGACCAGACATCCCTCACTTCCTATTACAGCATACACTCCTTTCTCAGTATCTTCTTTGATGTTCCTCTTGAATATGTAATTTTGCAGAACCTCATACAGACAAACATTCTCGAGGTGACTGCTTCGATTTGGATAATATGTATCCAACATGTTTGTCTTCAAAATGTCGGTACTGTTTGGCTCCTTTTCCGCCAAATACTCAATTTCCCGCACAGGTTTGAGAACTCGATTACGCGTTGCAGCAAGACCAAGACTCGCCCAAACGATACTCCTGGACTTGGCATAGAGACTTGCTGAAGACAACCGGTCAGAACATTCGTACGCTCCGATTTCTCGATGCGACAACATCTTCAGACTGAAACTGTACAACTTCTTGCTGAGGCTCTTTTCATGGGAAATGTCCTCCCACATATCCTTCAATTCTGTCTTCTCTTTTTTGGTGATGTAAGACGTCACATACCGAGCCACAGCCATACAGTTATCAGCCACAAACTGTATATCCATGTTAGCATTCCACATGGACAAAATCACCGGGTTGTAGTCGTTGATGTACTTGGACTCTTCGTTCCTCTTCAAATTGTAAGTGTTTTTAGGTGATTTCTTCATGACATTGTGTCGCAGCGAAGACATCAAACTGTTTACTCTTCCTTTATAAATCACCGGTCGTGGAAAGCCGAAACGACATTTAGTGTAGAACTTGTCCTTGTTTCGGAATTTACGACGGCAGTACTTTCCACATCGATGGCTTTGGAAACGCAGAACTTTTTCTCTTAGGCTTTTCTTCTCCTTTGCGTTTGGAACAGCACACGTAGAATACTGTTGGATGAAACTCATCACTGAGTCTTCTGGATCCGTTCCAAATTTAGGTGCATCCTTGATCCACAGCAACATATGTATATGAGGAGCACCTCTTGCTTGGTACTCTTTTCTCCAGAAGAAATCCAACACCTCTCCAAGAGGTGGATTCTTCTTATTCATGATGAAAGACATCATAGCTTCAAATCTATGATTGAAGTACCTACATACATTGACTGGATCCAAAGAGCACAGTTCTCCGGGTGTCTTGAATTCGATGTTATCTACGTTAGCATTTGCCTCTCGTAGAAATTCAAGTAAGTCTTCCCAGCCATACTCAGCACAGCTCAGAGTGAGGAACCATGTGGGAGTACCTAAGTTCCTCAGCATACATTTTAAATCACCATGACGACGGTACCAGTACTCATTAGTACCACGCTGACACGCCATGAGATTAATCAGGTGAGAATCCAAAATACTATCTTGGACATTGACTTTATCCATAAAGTCACTTGCCGAGATGTTTTGCATGTGTATACCACTTTTCAAGATGTGGTTCACTGCATATGACAGTCCAGACAGATCGCTTTCAAACAGGAGATGAAACAAATAAGGAATGCATTGTCGAAACCTAGCATCTCCTGCATACAATCGCAAAGTCCGGTATTCAGAAGCAGGAATTTGATGAGGTCGCTCATCATATCTTCCTCCCTGACCTGTTGGAAAAAGCTGTGGGAAACACCGAGCTTCCAAACTTTCCTCCCAAACACTAATGGGACTCCCTTTGGCTTGTTTCATTTGAAACAACTCAATAGCATTCCCCATGACTTCCTTGGAATGCAAAGGATGAACACTATAATGTTCATATATTTCTTCACTAGTAGAGGGTTCTACTTTCTCAATTTGCCCAGCACACAAATCGCTATCCTCTTCCTCACTTACTTCCTCTTCTGCAACATATACATTCTTATAGTATTTATTATTTTTTTTCAAATACAATGTTGCCTTTTTAACTTTCCTAACATCTACTAAATCTTGCCATATTTTCTTATTCTTTGTCGGAACCCCATTAACTAAGATAACCAGAGGTTCCTCTTCCACTTTTTCTACTCCAATTGTGTTAATGTTTTTCTTCAAATCTAGAGGCAAATAAACAACTCTTCCCTTTAATCCTCTCTGTAAATCTGATGGAGGCAATTTCCCTGTCTTTGGCTCCATTCTTACAATAGCCTGAAAGGGATGGATACTTTGAATCAAAATAGATTCATAAGTATTTAAATCCTTCAATTCAGAAGGAATCTCAACCAATTCCAGATTATTATGAACTGCTCTAGCAGGCATCTGGTTTTGATTTAATTTGCAAGAACAATAAGTACACACACGTTGATCCAATCCCAAATCAAAACAATTTTCTACCATCAAGTATATTGCAAAATCCTTCCATTCACTATTATTTTCCCTTTCACTTTTTGCATATAAATCCACTAACTTAGTCTGATTCTTATAATAAGTGCGTCGACAACACACACAAGTGAAATTCGGCCTCTCACTTGATTTCACCTCAAACGTCGCAATTTCCCTCTGGAAATTATCTGTACTGGAAACCTGTACACTATCTTCCACAAGACCCTCTTCTTCTTGCTCAATTTCAACATTCTCCTCTTTACTTCCAAAGTAACAAAACTCAATTTCTTCACATATATTCTTCACATCTATTTCAGAACCATGCAAAAGAGCAGCGCATAATTGTTTAAGCATAATTGCTGGACTCTTAGCATAATACAACATTCTAACTAATTTCCTCACTTTGTTATGATGCACTGCTAGCATCCTGAAATGATGAAAAACACTCTGGCATACTCTCCTGGAAAGACAAGCCAGTGAATGTCCATGCAAACCTGTCACTTCTCTTACTCTGCAAGGATCTAATTCTTGCAACAACATCATTTTCTGCTTCAAACTTTTCTTATTAAATGACCGTACAAAATCACAAAGCAAATTGATGGAATCCTGTCGCACACTGCAAATACTACTACACTTCCAGGTGCACACAGGACCCTTAGCACGTCTTCCTAAAACCTCATTACCTAACACCTCTTCTGCCTCTGTTGTCACAAGTTTTTCTTTTTCAACTGGACAACCATCTTTCACTTCATAAGCACGACCACTGGTGTCAACTGCATGCACCAAATCATTATCCTGGAAATAACTCTCCTCATTAAAAAATGCCTCACAGCTTGAACTATGCATCCATTCTCCAGAAAAAACTTCACAAAAATTACTACGATTAACTATTCTCTTCCATCTACTATTTCTTTTGAAATCAAAAATTGCCTTGTTTAGCTTCCTAATTCTATTGATTATCAAAATAAATAACTTACGTTTAATTTCAAATGCCTGATCAATAACTTTCTCAACTTTTTTTTTTGTCTTATAAAAAACTAGTTTATGTTGACCTTTCTTAATATTTTTTAACAAATTGCCAATTATCCTGTTCCGGAACATTCGTTTACGAATCTCCCTAAACTGTTGTTTCCTTCTACTATCATGCACAGAGTTATCTCTTGCTCTAGCAGTAACATTTTTTATTGGCCTTTCTTTTCCATTTGATTTCCTTCTCGTTTTATGGACTGAAACATTTTCTGTAGTAATATTTTTTTTATTACACATATTTCTTATAAAGTGTTTTGTGCTCTTACCCGGTGCTTTCTTCGTGACTTGACAAATCTTTTTGTTAGAGGACTGCTGCGTATTATTTTTCACCTGCTGTCTTTGACGTTTTGCAGCCTTTCTCTGTCTTTCTATTGTAGGCATGGTGAAATCTTGAAATGATCTGCAGTTGAATCTGTGGAAAAATATAATAAATAATGTTATTAACCATTATTACCAAACAGTAAATCAGTAACAGTGATAAAAAACTTAACACACTACTTGACATTTTAATTAGAAGATTTTTTAGTCGTTGGCAAATTTACAATACAGAAATACCAGAAAAGAAATGACATTTATATTTATGTTACCTATGCTATTTTATATGTGAATCTGATCTAATTTTATGAGCATATTTTATTATTTTATTGAAGACACTACACATAACCTGCTTTTGAAGGTGTCTTTATTTTTAAATTAAACGGTTTACCTTTTTACTTTTTATTAATTATAAATTTTAAAAATAAATGTTTATATTTCCAAAGGCTCAAGCAGGTCAGCTTCCCATCCTATATCATATAATTCGGACAAATCTGCATCCTCATCACGCTCTTCTTCATCCTCAGGATTTAAATCATCCAATGGATCAACATCCACTGATGTTTCAATTACAAGTTCAATGATGAGGTCAAAATCAACTGATTGCAGATTGTCGCTCATGTTGAGGTTGTCTTTATCTTTAAAGAAAGATAACAACAATGAGATGTTGCAGAGTAAGAGACAAATCTCACAGATTATAATAGTAAAATTGTTTAACAAGAGTAACATTTTGCAGCTATTATTTAGCCATGTCCAGCGATGCTGAGCAGGTGAAGCCTATGTCTAATTTTTCACTGAACAGGACTCATCTGTTCTTAACCTTGGATAAGCCTCACCGACTCTGTGTCCCCTGCACATACTTAAATGTAAAGGGGCAGATTTATGTTAAATGGCACATCCCCAGGCATGCACCAGTTAACGTGCACCACTGCTCTGCCACCCATGGTGTGCCGCATTTACAATCAGATAGGAGAAACCTGTGTCAAAACCCTGCGCCTGCTTGAAGCAGGCATAGGTCTTGACGCAACATTGTGGAGATGGTGCACCCCTGAGCCTTGCTGGAGCTGCATCGCACTTGCGATACAACTCCAGCAATGCGCCACCTTAACGGCACAGATGCGTCAAGCATCTGTGCCGTTTTTGCCCCATGCTGCGCCGCATTGTAAATGCAGCACACCATGGGTGGCGGAACAGCGGCGCAAGATGACTGGCACATCCCTGGTGATGCACCAGTCATCATAAATCTATCCCTAAGCTTCTTATCTTGTTAGAGATGAACTGCCATATGTATCATCAAAATATTTTGCATTTCCTAAATAGCGAATTTTAAGGAATAAATAGCGATTCTTTACCATTCCTAATTTGCGATGAGCAAATTGCTAATTGCAAGTTACCCATTCATTTCCATGGGCTAGGAGGCTCATAGGAATGAAGGTTTAATTTGCGATTAGCAATTTGCTCATCACAAATTAGGAATTTTTCCAAGGGTGCAGGGGTGTCTCAAGAACACCCTGCTGCACCCCTGAAAAAGAAATTTGGGGGCATATGGCACACATACATGCCCTAAGGGCATGTGTTGGCGTCATATGGGACCTTTTGTTTTTTAAAAAAAAAGCTTTTTGAAAAGAATACACAAATTACCACCAATTTACCACAATAGTTTCCAAATCCTTAATGTCATTTTTTACATATTTTTTGTTTGATACATTGCATTTAAGTAGCCATAAAATTTGCAAATCCTTCAGTGCAATTGCAAAATAAGGAATAGCAAATTTTGCTACTCCTTATTTTGCATCAAACTTGTTTGATACATACCATTTGTCTAATTAACATTCGCAAAGGCCAAAATTCGTAGAATTTTGATCTTTGCGAATGCTAATTAGCTTGATACATATGGCCCCAAGTGAGGCCTGTCTTACGACATGGTGCATCTTTTGCATCACTGCTGCATCGGTTTCATGTGGTACGTTTTTTTTACACCATGACATATCTGCCTAAATGCATCAATTTGTAATGTTGTTGCCTCATAGCAAATCTTTTGCACCACCGCTGCATCATAAAAGTGACGCACAGTGGCACAAAAGAGGCATACACCTATCATAAATCTGTCCCTAGCATTTTAAATGATTAATCCAGGATGACGATAAAGTGTGGCCTATCCAGAGGTTTGTTTAAGGTGAGGCCTACTCAGGATTGCAGATTAAAGTTACGCTTGATGAAGAATACAGAGGAGATAATACATGTAAAGGCCTACCAATGAAGTAAGTAATGTGCACTTTATTGCGCCAGTCATCATAAATGTATCCCTAAGCTTCTTATCTTGTTACAGATCAACCACCATATCTACCATCAAACTATTTTGCATTTCCTAAATAGCACATTTTAAGGAATAAATAGCAATTCTTTACTATTCCTAATTTGCAATGAGCAAATTGCTAATTGCAAATTACCCATTCATTTCCATGGGCTAGGAGGCTCATAGGAATGAAGGTTGCAATTTGCGATTAGCAATTAGCTCATCACAAAATAGGAATTTTTTCAAGCGTGCAGGGGTATCTCAAGAACACCCTGCTGCACCCCTGAAAAATAAATTTGGGGGCATATGGCACACCTACATGCCCTAAGGGCATGTATGGGCGTCATATGGGACCTTTTGTTTTTTGGAAAAAAATGCTTTTTGAAAAGAATTCGCAAATTACCACAAACTAGAAGTTGGTGGTAGTTTCCAAATCCTTAATATCATTTTTTACATATTTTTTGTTTGATACATTGCATTTAAGGAATCGCACATTTTGAATTAAGGACATTTTAAGTCATTTCCACATGTGCAGTGTTTTCAAATTATGATTTGAAAATCGTTTTTGGGGAAAAGTAATGGTTTGCAAATTTATGACAAGGACATAATGGTGTATGCTTCTCTATAAGGCATTTCAGTGTCTCTGATGTCATTTTTCCCATATTACATTATAAGACCTTTCCCCATGGAGCACATTCCTTGTAAATATGCTCCCACCTGTGCATGGCGAATTTAGATTTTGACTGTTTGAGTCACATAGCCATGTTAAAAGTGACCCAAAAAAATTGCAAACGTTTTAAAAAAACACATTCATGTGTCTTAAGGACATTTTAAGTCATTTCCCCATGGACAATGTTTTCTAAGTGGCGCAAAAGAGGCATACACCTATCATAAATCTGTCCCTAGCATTTTAAATGATTAAATCAAGATAACAATAAGATGTGGCCTATCCAGAGGTTTGTTTAAAGTGAGGCCTACTCAGGATTGCAGATTAAAGTTACGCTTGATGAAGAATACAGAGGAGATAATACATGTAAAGCTCTACCAATGAAGTAAGTGATTTCTACTTCATTGCGCCAGTCATCATAAATGTATGCCTAAGCTTCTTATCTTGTTAGACATCAACCGCCATATGTATCATATAACTATATTGCATTTCCAAAAAAGCGAATTTTAAGGAATAAATAGCGATTCTTTACCATTCCAAATTTGCCATGAGAAAATTGCTAATTGCAAATTACCCATTCATTTCCATGGGCTAGGAGGCTCATATAAATGAAGGTGCAATTTGCGATTAACAATGTGCTCATCACAAATTAGGAATTTTTCCAAAGCTGCAGGGGTGTCTCAATAACACCCTGCTGCACCCCTGAAAAAGAAATTTGGGGGCATATGGCGCACATAAATTTTAACAACATTCCTTTACCTCAAAAACGATTTTCAAATCATAATTTCAAAACACTACACATGGGAAAATTACTTAAAATGTCCTTAAGACACATAAAAGCGTTTTTTGATTGCCTTTCCTGCATGGTTGGGTCACTTTTAACATGGCTATGTAACACAAACATTAAAAATCTAAATTTTCCATGCACATGTGGGAGCATATTTACAAGCAATTTGCGCCACAGAGAAAGGTCTTACACTAAAATGAGAAAAATAACATCAGGGACAGTCAATTGCCTTATAAAGAAGCATACACCATTATGTCCTTGTCATGAATTTAAAAACAATTCCTTTACCCCAAAAACGATTTTCCAATCATAATTTCAAAACACTGCACATGGGAAAATGACTTAAAATGTCATTAAGACACATGAAAGCGTTTTTTGATTGCCTTTCCAGCATGGTTGGGTCACTTTTAACATGGCTATGTAACACAAACATTTAAAATTTAAATTTACCATGCACAGGTGGGAGCATATTTACAAGCAATTTGCACCACAGAGAAAAGTCTTACATTAAAATGGGAAAAATAACATCAGGGACAGTCAATTGCCTTATAAAGAAGCATACACCATTATGTCCTTGTCATAAATTTAAAAACAATTCCTTTACCTCAAAAACGATTTTCAATTCATAATTTCAAAACACTGCACATGGGAAAATTACTTAAAATGTCCTTAAGACACATAAAAGCGTTTTTTGATTGCCTTTCCTGCATGGTTGGGTCACTTTTAACATGGCTATGTAACACAAACATTCAAAATCTAAATTTTCCATGCACAGGTGGGAGCATATTTACAAGCAATTTGCGCCACATAATTCATAATTTTCTCCTTAAAGCACACTATTCTCTATCTAAATTAAAGAAATATTTTCTCACCTTAGCAAATACTTTGAGTTTGAAAACAGTCTCAGAAACACACCAATTTGTCTTCAGCAGAGCAAAAGGTATGCACTCCAGAGTCTGCAGCTATCAAAAGCACAGAAATGCTGTAATTCTTCACACATATTTCTCATGTCACCCAATCAAAACTCTTCCCTCACTTTTTTTCAAATGAAAACCCTTCCCCCCTCTGCCCTTTCTGTCTTTTCTGCATGGCAACCACCTCTTGGAAGACTTCTGGTGTTTGCAAGTTCACACAACTTTGTTGCAATTGAACTCTGAACTCTCAGTGCACCTGCATATCCAGTGCATTCTTTCATTTAATGATTTTTTATTGACCATTCAAAATACATCTTTCAAAGAACACATCCGTGCACCCTAACTTTCTGTTTTCAGCAATCAAAATCCACCAATCACTGTTACTGCTTCATGAACACAGAAACTCCACAGTTTTTTTCATTTTAAACTCTCATTTTTTCAACTGCCATTTCATTGCCACACTTCATCTGACTGCAGGAGAACCTTCTCTCACCATGTTTTCTGTCTGGATTGTTGGACATAGTTATATTCACTGGGCTCAAAGGTACGTTGAAAACAGGAAATTACCTAACCTCAATTTACAAGATGTGGAAATTAAGTGGTTTGGCCACAGAGGATTAAAATGTCACCAATTGATACCATTGGTGAAAACCTTTATGCATTTGCCCAAACCTGACCTGTTAATTGTGCACTGTGGAGGTAATGACTTGGGCACTTTGACTGGTGTAGGTCTGGAAATGCTTTTAAAGGACACCTTTGAGCAATTAATGGCACTTTTTCCTCAGACTGCCTTGGTATATTCAAATATATGCCAAAGACAGAAATGGAGGTGGTCAAACCAATTTTGTCCACAAATTGAGAAGTCGAGGAAGCATGTAAACAAATCTGTTTCAGCTTACATGAGAGACCATGGAATGGGCTCCCTGTACAACAATAACTTGCGTTACTACATGCAAGATATCTACAGAGGAGATGGAGTTCACTTCTCAGATGAGGGCAACAGAGTTTTCACTCTGAATTTAAGAATGTGCATTGGTACCTACTTATAAGTACCTAAATGTACCATAAACCCAAAAGCTCTTCTCAGAGCTACCCTACATCTAATCACTCACAATTATTATTTTACTCTAACATTTTTCACTAATTTTCAACAAAGTACGCTCCCCGGGGCGCTACCCGGTACGCGAACCGGGAGCTAACCTCGCGAATTTTTTTTAAAAAATGGTTTTTTTTCGCACATATGGGCCTCCTCAGCCACCCTCACAAAACCTAGGGGGTCAAGATAAGTCTACCGTGCCCCCTTCTACCCATTCTGAACATTATTTGCCCTCCATCTTGTATCTAAATTCGACCGAAACACAAAATGGTGGACTCCCAGAACGCTTAAGGTTCGCGAACCGGGGCGCTCAACGGTTCGCGTACCGGGTCGCTCCCTGGGAAGCGCACCATCAAAAAAGGTGGGAAAGTAGTTCACAGAAAAGCCACTGGAGACAATTTCACCAAATATAGATTAGCTCATACTACATACCAATCCCTACCATTTTCACAAATTTGATTGGAATTCCATTTAGTCATTTAGCCTGTAGACCTCTCTAAATACCCTGAGGTAAATTACTTCACAAAACACATCTGAAGTGTTGGAATTGACAACCAATGAAAATGTTACTTTCATTTTCTATTTTTTTTACCTGACATTTCATTGGTTATATACCTGAATATATATAAAGGAAGAGAAGAAAACACAGCCATTTTGACTACTACTTCTTGCTGTACATTTCAATAGTATTTTCACTAATTCCTTCAACTTCTTTCTAAAGGTAAGTTTTTATTTTTAAAACTGAAGTATATTGTGCACTATAAGTTAATATGGTAAACGTTATCTGATAGATATATACTATCCCTCTGTAGTAGTTATAGATTTAGAGAGACTTCTCTGTTATAGTTATGGATGGAGTTAGGCTTCTCTTGTATAATTATGAATTTACTTACGTTAAATCACATACACATTTTTATATTCCTACTTCCACTCTGATACTATACACTGCCCAAAGATAAATTCAATGATAAAACCATGCCTATCTAAAATTATTCCCAACATTGCCCTATCTCTACTAATATATATTTTTTTAATTCAAATTTCAGGCAAAATGGAAGGCGAAAACCAAGTTTCTTTTGAAATGGACCTGCAAGACAGCAGCCAAGAATTGATTGATACAATTGATCAAATTGACATTGAATTTTTCGATGAAACTTGGAACAATGAACTACTGCAATGTGTACAAGCAGTAGATAACCTCCTTGCAAATGAGGACATTTTACACCCTCAGAGACTACAATGTATATTCCATGATAATTATGAAATTTCTGACAATGAAATGTTAGAAAGTTTAATAAATTATGAAACACAATCACATTAAAAAAAATGCTTAAAAAATAAAGAAAATAAAAAATAATCAACAAAAACAACAATCAATTAACATACAGCATTTGAAAAGTCTATCATTCATTTTTCATTGCAGTACGCTGCCCAGAACGCTTCCCGGTTCGCGGACCGGGCGCTCCCCACGCAAAAAAAAATAAATTTTTTTTTTGTTTTTTTTGCCCCGCGGGGCCCTTTTAAAACCTCCACATTAAACCTAGGGGGTCAGGGAGGATCTAGTATGCCCCCTTATGGTCATTTTCGCCTTTGTTTTGGCCTCCTCTTGTCTCTCAATCCTACCGAGAGACAAGATGGCGGCCGCTCCGGACTGTTTAGAATGTTGACAGACACCGGAGAGCCAATCAGCTTAGCTACGCGAAGTTCCGGTACGCTTAAGGTCCGCGGACCGGAGCGCTGCCCGGAGCGCGCTTACAGATATATATCTTTTTTTAAACGTTAATTTCTCAAAATCCACTGGAGCACATATATTGAGACCTAGAAAAGGCACATCGGGCTACCAGTCCCTACAATTTTGCCAAGTTTCGTGCAAATCCATTCAGCCGTTCGGGCTAAAAGTGAGGCCAACCGCCCTATGGAAAACTCAATGTTAAAAACACGTTTTGGGACCCCCCTTTTTTCTCGGCCCCCCCTGGACGAACCCCCCCAAATTTTCAGGGGCTGCTCAGAAACGAAATGTTCAATTTTCCAGAAAATTTCAGCCAATTCCGTCCTCAAACGCCAAAGTTATTAGACATAGAATTTTCAAAAATCCCATAGGGAAAAAATCCTAACTATATATACCTACTGGCGACCGCCAGTAGGTAATAGATAGATAGATATATAACTGAGCACCTCTTGGACTTCACTTAACTTGCCAGACTACAAGTCACCAATTCTGTACTAACAGATCGTTTGAGGCCCTATCTATTTATTTCCAGATTAAATCACATTAGACCACAGACTGCTGGTTATTTTATCTTGCCCTTCATCTCACTTTACCCTCTGACTGCAAACATATCAGCGTTAGATACCATTTTAAAGGTTACATTTGCATTGCCTTGAGAAATCCCGAGGCTTAATAGCCAGTAGGTTGAAACACGTGTTAGCTGATCTTTAATGTAAAGAAATCTTCTGATCATGGCAAAAAGAAGAATAAAGAAATACTTTATTTTTTTCCATGGTTACTTGTCTTGTAGGACATTAAGTTAACTAATTTAACAATATTCACTCATTAAAATATAAACTCAATAACTATGCAAATCAGCAATATTCGTATAAATGTTAATGGATATAAAAGGTCCATTCTTCAGAATGTGTATGGTGGATATATGGCACTAACCAACCTGTTGTTGGCTAGCATTGCACATTATGAACCTACGTTTGCAGAGATTGGACATAGTAGTGATCATCTGTACTGCCATAATATCCCCATGCAATTTCCAGTTGCAGACACTTATCACTTCTCCACATATGCACTTGCCTAGCTCTTGATTTGCATGGGAATTCCATTAGATGTCCTGCCACATCTCACCCCCTAACCCCTCAAATAAACTTCCAGCAATATGCTACAAGAATGAGTGCAGGATTCCACATCGACACAAATCTCTGCTTTAATACACACATTATGAAAATGTGACAAGCTGCCCAGCATCAGCTTATCATACTACATAAAACAAACACCTTTCTCCTTGACCAACATCTCAGTCCTCTGTATTCGTTCGAGTATGATGGAACCATGCTAAAGAAACATCTCTTACCAAACTCAGTAAAGGATCTGCCCCATCCACCGTCCTTTGTTTATGCTAGTCCTGCAGAATCTCTCAGACAATCATCTACTATATCATATACTATACCGATCATATACTGTATCTCGGGCAATCATCTACTATATGGTTAATTCGCTATTCTCTGATTGTGGTTCCTGAGCCACATTTGCATAGTATTTAATCAGGAAACAATCTACTGTCTTAGGATTTTTTACCTGCTTAATTTTGAGAATGTCACCAATCTTATCAAAGTCACAAAGTTGGTTACATTTTAAAATAAGTCTCTTGAAAGGCGTGTAGACAGAGGTGTGCAACTATTATATTACACAAGTACACTTGTCGGAACACCCTTAGAGGCATATGTGCAAAATCATTTTTGTGGCCAGAGTCCGGCCGTTTCTGAGCACAAAAATGCTTCGAGTTGGTGAATCAGTATTTGGAAGGGGCGTGTTTATCATGTCCATTCCTAATACCAATTTGCAGTGGTATGCATGAATATTTTGCAATCAAATTCTTGTCACAAATATTAATTATTTACCGACAACTCAGAGGAGGAGGTAACCAATCGCAAATGGAAAGGAATTCCCATAGGACACAAACCCCTTTGTGACTGTTGATACCAATACTTTTTAAGAGCAGGCGGTGCTCTAACAGACCATTGCCTACTCTTAAAAGTAAAATGTAAACTTTTTATTTTATTTTTTTAAACATATCCCGTTTTCCTTTAAAAATAAAAAAGAATATAGCTTTATTAAAAGGCAATCACAGACATGCTGGTCTACTGGCCCGAGAAGGCTACCATGCCTGTAATGGCTGAAATTCATAATGGGTTGCAAATTGCAAACTACCTCATTAATATTCATGAGGTAGGTCTATTTGCGACCCCTTTAGGAATCGCTAAATGAAACTCGATACGTTTCATACATTAGGCATAGCAATTTCCAAAATATAATTCACAGAAAATCGCAATTAAGAAATCATTATTCCTAAAATGTGTACATATGGCCCTAAGTTTCCAGCATTTTCCAATTTCACTCCATCAACTTCATTGCCTAGGCTTTCTATGCAAACCTGCTAAATCTACTTGTGAGTGCCAATATTTATAATAAGCAGTATTAAGTATTGAAATAGATGTACCTTTTTCTCAAATGCCATCTTCAACACGATTTTCTTCACACATTTAGTGATCTTGTTTCTAGCAATAACATAAAATGGGCACAAAAGGCCTAATTTTAATGAGAAACCCACATGCAGAAAACATTGTCACCTATATGTAGTAATCTTTGTATTTATGAGAACTTTGTGAGAAAAATATTTGGAGCTTTGAATGCTCACAGTAATATCCCTAGGTGGATTTTAGCACCTATGTCCAAGCCATACAAAAACTGAAAAATTGCTTGCTACCTCATACAAATAGCATTTCTGGAGTTCCCTCAGAGAGAGATGTCACATCAATCTTCCTTAAAAATTAGGTAATAGTACAAACATCCTCCAATTAGTGGCGTTTAGGAAGTTATATTTGGTGTACCTTCATCACTGTTGTCATCCACCAGGATGATCTCTTTCAATAGATGGGCGGGCGTGTGATTCACTGCACTGTGGACAGACCGCAGGATCACCGACAGGGCTTCATTCACAAAAATGAAAATCAGAGAAATCTGGGGTAGGACTTTGGGATATTTCAGCTCTTTACACCTAGAACAGGAAATTGAAATATAGCAGATCAGATTTAGAATGAAAATGCAACGCACAATGACTGAACAAATCCATCATTTATTTTATTTCTGTATTGATCTTAAAATATTTCTAAAATGTTCACACCTCAGGTAGCATTTGAGGGGTTCAAACAAAATAATGTCATATTAACTTACAATTTGTTTCAAAGAATATGCTTAACTGTAAAAATGAATGCATAGAAACTAACACATCATCCACCTGTAAGGTTATGTACATTCTTACAAAAATCTTACATCAAAAACTTTAATGAGTGTGCTCATTAAACAATATGTTCTCAAAAGCTTGACAAATAATAGTAAGCATGTAATCACGTGCCAAAGCATAATTTATTATTGATCTGCGTATTTCAACAGGTTTGTGAGGGGCCAATCATTAGTGGCATGGTAAATTCTGGGAGATACTCCTCACCAGGAATAAATCATACTCTATGATACCATGGTGCATGCTTTGGTATACCCCTGCCATTATCATACCATTTAAGTTAATGCCCCTTTTAATGGGGAATAATATGAAGGCAACAACTTACCTTGCCTGCTGATGCATGTCTTCCTCTATTACCACCCTTTGAGTTCTCTTCAGCCCGGCTATCACCACACTCAGGTGAGGAGAAACCAAAGAATTAGTAATTGAAGAGAGTGGTATCTACCGAGGAGATACCATACCACCCAGCTACTGATCAGTTCCTAAATGTGCACTAATATTGCAACAGCATTTGGATGTGGTCAGAAGCTGTTGGGGCACATAAGTCACGATATTCTATAAAATTGCTGGAATAAGGCATTTCTCAATTGATGCATTATTCAAGTACTCAGATTCCAGTGATACCACAATGACAGCTAAGATCCCAATTCGCCAAACAGAGCTTAGGAAACTCAAATATTCATTTATTCATTAAATATTCCAAGAGTATTGTTAGAATTCTGCATTAGTCATATATTTCCAGGAAAACTCTTACTGGAAAAATTTGCAGATTTTGTACTTTGTCAAATACCTGCCCGGGTACATCGCATGTATTGGTTTTAATAATTTTCCCTGCGGGGAAATATGGTTATCTATCAAGGAACAACTTCTCCTACACTCATGTGAAGTATGGGTTGCTCTCTCTATTTTACCAAAATGTACTAGAGCTTACTACTGCCTTGCACAAGAAACTGTTTACAATTGGCATATGAATACTTAAAGTTATCTTTCTGTGTGTTTGCTGCATTTCCCAGACTCCATGCCACCCTATTCCTTTGTACAATGGTATATTTTGTTGCAGCCCAAATCTCTTTTGTCTTAGCTCTCCTATTTATTGAGAGTTCATGCAGCACTATAAGGTGGTGCTATTCTTTTAAGTAAGGATAGGTGGGCAGGAGAGGCATCTCCAAAGGCTTATAACAATGGGGGTGAGTGGTAGCCATACTGATTGAAAAAGTAGGAACATTATGCACCGCTTCACTTCAGTTTCCCACAGTACCTGTGCAGATATAGGATGAGCAAACATTCATAAATATATGGATCATCTCATTTGAATTTATATAAGGTAGAACACTACAAAAAAATGAATTATCATCCCCTTTCACAATAAACAACTGTAAATAAAGAATTTGTTTACAATGTACTAATAACATAATGCTTTAAGTGCAAATAGAATCATACGGAGTAGTAACTTAAATGTAAACTACCACACTTAAAAAAAAAATAAAGGCAGGATCAGAAGGGAAGTAGGTGGGTTGTAGGTGGAGTGACAAAGAAAAGGGAGAAAAGAAATATTGAGTGTAGGTGGTTGAAATAGAGAAGAGGACGTGGGTGTAAAATGGGTTTAAGATGAATGTGAAGAACTACCATTGGGAGCTGATGGTGGAGAAAGAAAGAAGATGAGTAGAAAAAGGTCAAAGTTCTAAATTGCATCCTAGAAACATCACACATCTAGATATTGGGGCAGATTTATGTTAACTGGCGCATCCCCAGGGATGCGCCAGTTAATGTGCGCCACAGTGCGCCACAGCTCCGCCACCCATGGTGCGCCGCATTTACAATGCGGCGCACCATGGGGCAAAAACGGCACAGATGCGTGACGCATCTGTGCCGTTAAGGAGGCGAATTGCTGGAGTTGCGTCGCAAGCGCGATGCAGCTCCAGCAAGGCTCGGGGGTGCCCCATCCTAACAATGCTGCGTCAAGACCTACGCCTGCTTCAAGCAGGCGCAGGCTTTTGACGCAGCATTGGCCTGAAAGTGACTGAGTGAAATCTTATAGATTTCACTCAGCCATTTTTGCTAGGCGCACCTGCCCCGGAACGCCCACCCTGCGCCGGAACGCCCACAAGCGGCGCAGGGCTTTACAACGTGACGCATCTGCCTAGATGCGTCACGTTGTAAATCGTTCATAGGGATGTGCCACGTTTATGCCGCCTTGCGTGACGCAACAGCGGCGTAAACGTGGCGCAAGTGCCTCATAAATCTGCCCCATAGTTTGGAAAAAATAGTTTTTCTTTTTCATGAAATTGAAGACGATTCTTGGGCACCTCATATCTTTGAGAAAGGAGTTCTGCAAGAGGGGATGTTCATGAAAATGATTGTGTGGTCTTCACATGGGATTTTAACTTTCTAATTTGAAGCTTTAGCAGGTCATTGGATAAAAGTAGACGGTTGTGATTTCATGATATAGGTTTATATTTTCATAGAGAGTGTTGAGTGGATGTTACAGTTTTTCTGTTTCAGATATGTAGGAAAATGCCCCGTTTTTGTGGTCGCTCCCACATTTTACTAGATATTACTTGGGACACTGAGAAACTGCTATCGAGGACCAGGTGCATGTTTTTTTTACCCGTAAACCATGTAAGCAAGGGGTTTTCTCCTAATATGTATATTAAACTTGCCTGCAAGTCTCTAGTATACAGTTCAAAGTGTACCCAGGCCAGGGCATGTAAGTTAAATGTCTATTGCGCCGTCACTACAGTGACAGTGCAAAACATTACTGCAGGTCTATTACTGTAACCTGTCTGTGTGGTTTTAAATCTGAAATTCGACCAGTGAGAATAAAACCTTCTGACAGGCCTAAACCCTCCAAAATAATAATAAGTCACCCCATTGTAGGCATTAATGTCCAATAAGGCAGGGTACATGGTATTTAAAGGTAGAGCATTTAAAACTTTGATGTAAAACATGTCCTTACAGTGACAGGGCCCCAAAAGCTATTGTCACTATAGCAAGGTTATCTGTTCATCATAAAGCATAGGGATATTGGGTTAAAATTAAATACTATTATCTCCACTTAGGAAACCTCTACAAAATTAATTCTTGGATGTTTTTAAAATATATATTACAAACTCAATTCACTGGTAAAGTTGAATTTGTAATGAATATTCAGCAAATGGTACTTTTGAAAATATACCATGTACCTACCTAAAAGCACATTTGCATAAGTTTCCAACTTTCACCTAGGTGCTGAATAGCTCCTTGATTATGAGTAAATTTGCTCTCAGAGAGGAGACAAAGACCTTGGGAGCCGCGGCCTCTACAGGTAAGAGTGGTGGGACCGGCTCGGGAGTGGGGGTATTTCGAGAGCCGACCAGTGCCCAGGAACCTCATCAACTTTAAAGATGCTTACCCTGTCACAGACTAACACTTGGGCCTGCCCTCTCAGCCAGACACCAGGCCCCGTGGAAGAATTAGCTATGCATGACCATAGGGCAGGGGTTGCTCATTTCCCTGGTAACACCTCTAAGGTGGGTGCAGCAGATTTGCACAGGAGAGAAAAGGTGCTGTCATGTTGGAATTAGGTAGAGAGTAGAACTGTAAGATTGTTCCCCATAGGGGCACACAGGATCTGCTCCAAATGTGGGCAGTGATACTCCTAGGAATTTGTTCCCTATTGATTGGGGATGGGTCAGTAGTCACACCACCACAGGCTAGTGTCAGGCATAAATGTGGCAACCCTGGGCACCCTCTTCAGAACACCACTTCACCTGTGGAAGACAGAACAAGGATTTCACCTCTTGTTGAGACCTGTGAGGAGACCAGAAAGGCTGTACCTGCTCCACATTTGCCCAAGACAAATAAATGGAATTCAAGGGTTAGTTGTCTGACCTCCTGTTAAGCTCCAAGTACACACAACTGCAGGAAGCCCACCTTCTTGAAGAGGCCAGCTCAACTAGACCTTCCCTAGTACCTGTTAGTGGATTTTTCTAGAGTGATCCTCGGCCCCCAAGTGCTGTTCCTAAAGTCCCGGATCTCTTGGCAGGTGTCAGAGTGTACTTGTCCTGCTTAACCCTAAAACTTGGGACTTAGAATCTTTTTGCTAACTTTTGCTTGGAGAACCGTTGAGGGGCAAGTACCAATCAGTCAGCTGATCATCCGAGGGTGAATTGCTGCTGGGCTTGACTTCGTGTAGTTCCCACTATGTTCCTCTCTTGAAGTCGGAATCCATTGATGCTGAATCCTTCTCTATTGGCAGGTTCAACTTCATCTGCGTGGCATCAATGGAGACACAACTGAGGCCAGGGAGTTCTGAGGTGCAAAATACTTAACTTCACCCATCAGAAGTTTTTCCCGCCTAAACCAACAGTTTTGCCAAATGATCATCTCAAAGCCAGAATCCATTGACATAGTGCCCCTGCTTGCAACACCGGCCCAACAGCCTGTTTCAATTAAATCTGTTGATGCCAGGATGTAACTTTTCCATTAGACAAACCTGGTACCCAACATGTACTCTATCGCCATCGGCCTACACTCCCTCCTCAGTAACCGTCTAGCGTGGCCAGTTGCACGCTGTTGGCACTTTGTGCTTTTTGGCACTATTTTTATTTAAAACTTTGAAAATTCATATCTACAGTTACCCTATTTGGATTTATGATTTTGGTGTATTATTGTTCACTAAATTACTCTCAATGTTTTATAAATTGGAGTGGTCTTTTATTGTGTTGCGTTTTTACCTTTTTTACTCTTTTGGTACTTCTAAAGTCTTTGACACATTTTCTTAAGTTAAGCCTTTCTGAACTGCCAGAGCTACCAGTGGTTGAGCTCAGGTTTCAATTGCTGAAACCTTAATTGCAACTAACAAGAAGATGAAACTCACAACAAGGCTTGCCCCTCTTTGTCTCTCTACTCAGGATGGCACCAAACCCAGTGGGGTGAAGGAACTAATCAAACTGGTTCAGGAGTTGGACAGAGACTAGCCCATCATCCACAAGCTGGCAGTGGACATACAAATGGACCCCACAGCACTCTCTTTGGAATATCCTGGGCCTGTGGAAAATCAGAGGGACTGCCCTGTTGTTTGAAAAACCCAGGACCCAAGAAGTGACTCCAGGGGTCAGTTTCTGATCTCCTATTTGAGCTACAGGGGCATATCAATCATCCAGAGACCTTTCCTTGCAGCTGTCCAGTGCCAACTAAACCTGCTCTGGATTCTGCTGCTTATCTCTGTTGGAGTGAGTCCTGAACCCCAATTGGTGCCTCCTCAGTTGGTTTCAAATGTACTTCTCCTGTCCCCACACTGCAAGATCTAGAACTTAAACTCCCTTCGCCAAGTTTCTTTCTAGGGAACAGCTGGAGACCATGACCGCTGCCAAAGCTGCAGCCACCTACGTCAAATCCCCTTTGAGCCTCAGCTTGCTCGTTTGGCCCGCTGAAGGAGATCTGACTTCAGCAACGTTTCTAAGTCCAAACATGCTTCACCAGGACCAACGCCAAGCATCAACCTGTCAACTTTGAGGCCTCCTTGGTACAAACTTAGGATTCATCCGCTCAGAGCTTTCCCGCCTTCCTTGATTAAACCGGGACCCCCACACCTTAGTAATCCACTGCTGATGAGCCCCACTTCAGATTCAGCTTGCCCGGCAGACAACTCATCAACGACCTCTTTTTTTCCATAAATGTTTCTGAGTTAGAGAGTAAGCTTCCAACCGGAATGACCTGCCCTCCATCGTGGTCGGACTTTTGACTTTGACCTGGTCTAGCGTGAACAAATAACTACAGTTGTCACTTTGTGCTTTTTGCTTGTTGATATTTTTAATTCACACTTCACAAATCCATATCAATGGTTCTATATATGGGATTTTGCCATTTCTGTGTCATTTTTGTAATGAAAATTTAACGGTTAGACAACGAGCTTGTGAAAAATGTAAAAATAATCAAGACAAGGGTCAGCCTCACATGACAGAGAAGAAAAAGGCATCCTAAAGCCTTTGTCCAACTATTCCAAGAAATGACAAACTTTCTTCTGGAATCTCTGACTAACTACAATTCCAACTAACAAAGGTGCTGAATACTTTGGTTCCCAATTCCTTCTACAAACTATGTACCTTGAAGGCTATTACAGTTTACACTGATTAGCTTCACCATTTGAAACACCCGGAAAGAGGTGCAAATACATTCACCTATGAGAAAACCGAATTGAGATTATATGACCTGCAGGAAGATTATGATTACTGTGCATTATGTTAAAAGTAAAACAAAAAATCTAACTGATTCATTGCCACATACAATAATAAAGCACAAAAAATCATTGCCATATACTACATACTGATGAAACAATCTCTAGATATCTAGTTAGTCATCATATGATAACTGTTAAGAGAAGTAAATCACTGAAAGACATGCTTTGTAAAAATAAGTTTGTTAAGGACAATGAAACTGATAAGGGACCAACCATTTTAGTGTGCTTCACCTGCATTCATTGCAAAGCATGTAAATATAGTAATAGTGTAAAGAAATGTATTTTACCCAACTCCAATCAGGAATTTGTCATTGAAAAATACATGTCATATAATTCTGTGTTAACTGCTTAAAATGTAGCTGTAACAAATACTACATTGGCAGCACCATTCATAAAGCCAAAATGCATGTTATGGAAATATGCAGGCTATAACATGACAATACCCGGTAGCAAGACATATACTGATATCAGTAATTTACAGTTGTTTGTCTTTGGCTGAATACCACCGTATATGCAAAATGGTAAGAGAACCCCAAATTTGAGAAGATTAGAGTCAATATATATTGTCAATTTTAATACATTAAGCTCCAGAGGGTTACCAATGGATGAAGAACTGGCAGTTCATATGGGTTAAATGAGACAGAAATATAGTGTTTTCTCATGTAGTACATGAATTTAAAATGTTTAACGCACCTACTGTCCTAAGTGAAGCAATCGAAGTTTCTGATTTTAATTGTTTTTTACTTTCATCCAGGTGTACTTTAAAGTCTGTGGTGTTGGCAAGCTGATATGAAGCTACGATTGTGTTTTTTGCTTTTGATCATTCTATGAGAAAATGTTTCTTCAGGTATAGGCACTACTGCATTTTTTGCTTGATCTTAAATGGATGCTTTACAATCATTCATCGTAAAATGATCAGAAACCTGGTTACACTTTAGGTGTCTCCTTCATATCAGATGCACTTTCCTTGGACAGCCCATAGAATGTGGCCCACTGGGGCATGATTTGTTCTTTAAATAAAAGTACTGTTTTAGATATATTCAAAGGATAAATGTGAAACCATATACGTATTTCGAAAAAAAAGTAGGATTTTTGATGGTGGAGCATCTAAATATTTAAAAGCTAATGAATTATCATGGCTATTCAATAAATGTGTTTGAAAAGATTATTTTTTGTTTTCAATATAGGCTCCGCCTTGGATGCCAACTAGTATACAGTTCAAAGACCAATTTCCCTAGTACTTTTTTTCCATTATAGCCACTGGGGCACTTTGCCGAAAGAAATGGGTTACAAAGTCTTAATCTCAATCGCAATCTTTATTAGTAATTCGACACATTGCATTCCAATATCACATATACATCAATAACAGCCTGTTAAAACAAATATTAATCTTAAAAACTGTCACAAGCAAGAAAAATGTAAATAATCTAAAACTCGCATACGGAATACAACACACAATCACAATCAACTAGAGCGAAGAATAGTCTGGGCCTTTGTTTTGCACACTAGATAGCAATTTACATCTGATCAACCGAGCTGCATATAAGAATTTGGAATCTGCCACAACTACAATTGAGGGAGTGTCGCTTTTGAAAGTTCTATATTCTTCTTATCTAGTTGATAGACTAAGGGGTCTAAATGTAGGCACAATCCACTCAGACCTTGATTTTGCATAAAAAGGTCAGAAGAACAAGACGTGATTGTCACTTTCGTGGGGGCTTTTACAATGGAAACAACAGTCAGATCCCTGGTCAGACCTCCTCCAACTAACAGTAAAAGCTGCAACAGGAAGGATCCCATATCTGAATTGGAGAAACAGTGAACAAGCCCTTGCCAGGCAGCTAAAATCCATAAATTCCCCAGGCTTGTACAGCGATTTGTGTATAAGAAACACACTTGTTAGAGTCCCAAGTGAGGGTGAGTGGTCCCTGCGCCTTATAGCTTCCTCATTCACCCTTTTTTAAACTAGGACAACATCCCCTCTGGGTGGACTGTGGCTCATTCCAAAATCTTCCCAGGCCCAGGTCGATCTATCCTTTCTTGAGCTCCCCTAACCACCTAATTTTCCCTGATGCATTTGCCACAATAACGTCTTGAAAGCCCTCCCTGAGATGGCACCATTAATCGGTGCTACATATTCAGATTCAGTACGGTAAGGGTCTCCGGGCCAGCTGTGACGATATCTCATGGATCCCAAGATCCAGCCGGAGCGGCACCAATGGGTTCCTTCCCTATGCTTAGGAGGCTCCTGCCAAGCTAGAGGCACCAGTAACACAGTTAGATAAAAATGCAATACAGCTGTTATAAAAAGAGAAGGGTTGGGGCAAGAACACACCCCTGGCGCCAAAAACACATAGTACCCAACTGTCCCGTTTTTGCAGTGACAATCCCGGCACGTTGGAGACTGTCCCGGGTAATATTGTTGCAATAACTGTTCCTCTTTATTACACAAAGGTACACAAACAAGAACTTTCTATTGTTCCAGGAAATGTTTTTCAAATGTTGGCAACTATGAAAGAAACGGGTTACAAAGTCAATATAATGAAATAACTAGGTATTTTAAATGTGTGATACATGGGAATTAGAATCTGTATCATACAAAACAGTGACTATTACTGGGAAACAGTGGTTGGACATCATTTTATTGGATATTCCATTCATATGTTGTATTGGTGTTGGACTTGGCCCTTTTGGCAGGTTCACCCATAAACTTTTTGCTTTTAAATGTAAGCTGATGTTAGTTGTTTTTGGCTTCTACGCACCTTAACACTGTGTCCCAGTGTAAAGTGCGTGCGCAATCTGAGTGCTTGTGGTGAGATTGGCCTGCCCTCCCATAGGAATGCATGGGGGATATTTGTGTCCGTGGTAATTCCTGTTGTGAGAGGAGTGCAGGGGCGAGTTTAGTAAGTGCGAGCTCGTGAGAATAAATGCTGCACAATGGTGTACACAGATTTATTGTGTCTAGTGGAGAAGTGCCACTTTTAGAAGTTGGCATTTCTGTGTGCAGTGAATGTGAATTGCCTGTCTGGCTTGTGAGTGACAGGGGTTGGCTGGTGTGCGTGGCTCCAGGAGCCAGGATGGGTCTGCCCGGTGGTGAATAGGGAGATCTGCATGTAGATGGGAGGAAGGAGTTGCACCTGGGACCTGAATAGAGCTGTGCCTTCCCTACACAATGCTGACTCCACCTCCTGTAGTGCGCCTGATGTCCCTGGGCCATCCTGTGAATAGAAGAAGAGGAGCTGAGCAAAACAAAGTGCTCAAGTGCTGCCAAACCAGTTGCATCTGGTTTTCCCTAAACCCTGTGCTAGGGGACAAAGGAAAATGTGTGTATAAGAAGGGGCTGTGACCCCATGAAGTTGTTCTCTCTTGCTCCTAACTTGAGGGGTGCCTGCTGCTGCTGGGCACCAGGAGGATCGCCACTGGGGACTTCCTCCCTGCTGGAGGGCCCTGTGAACTGGCTCCTGGGCCCATTCTTTGCCCCCCTGCATTCTGCAAGACTTTCCCTGGACTTTGGGGATGTAGCACCTGGAAGCGCTTTATTTTTCATCCTGAAAGGCGCTTTATGTGCCCTGAGAAGCAGCGCATCTACAGTCGACGGCAGCACGAAGCTGCAAGCCTTCTTGGAAGGGGAACGAGAATTCCCATAGGGGCTTCAGTGGCACAGTGGTGCCGGCGCTAATTTATTGTCTCATCCCCCAGTGGGGGTCCAGGAGCACCGCAGTGCCAGCCCCATATTTTCTAGGAGGCCTTTTTAATTTAGAGTCTCAGACAGGGGCGCGCTGGTGCCCATGCTCCCTGCCACAGCTGCCCAGCACTTAGTGGACAGCTGTAATGTTTAGGTTGTGCACCTGTGCCCTTTGCTTTAACTGCCTAAGGCAGCACGCCCTGACTATTGTTGAGCAGTGGTGCCAGTGTTCCCACGTTGGCAGTTGTTCTTAGGGCGCATTGAGAGCCCGTGCCCATCATTTGGATTCTACAGCTGCCCAGCAATTAGCGGGCAGCTCCCACGTTTGGGCCTGTTCTTTTGCATTGTTGCTGTTGGCTGCGTGTGCAGCCAGCCCTAACTATTTTGGACATACGGCATTGGCGCCATGTTTTAGGCCAGTTGACCTGGGGACAATCTTCATGTGTTGTGCCCTTACTTGGGGTACACTGGTTATTCCTAAATGTGATATCTAATGTGCAATGCCTTTATGCCTGTTCTATACCTCTAAATGTGTTTTATGGTTACAAGGTTGTTTTGCCTGGTATGGTTTATAATAGTCAGTTTATGTTTCCCTGCGTGATCTATGCCTAAGGTGATTAGTATAGCGAAGTGTGTTCCTACCTTTTACCAGTGGATACTGGTTGTGTTCTACAATTGTTATTTTGTGCTACAATTATCCTATGTTCTACATCTACTATTTCTACTAAGTGCTGATTCTGACAGTGGCCCACGTGACCCTGTCGTCTCCAGGATAAGCCTGACTGCTCGTGCCAAGCTACCAAGGGGGTGAGCAGGGGTTATCTTGGCATGTAGCTCCCTTGCCCTGACTAGAGTAGTGGTCTCTGCCTGGCTTTGGCGCAAGCCTTAGCCAACCAGAGATCCCATTCCTAACAATTGGTATTATTCCTTTTGATTTGTGATTCCTTCCAAGATTGTGCTGAATTTCTCTGTCATATGTACCAGAGTATTGTCCTTCTTTTGTTTTCATTTGTTTTCCTTTCAGCCAAGCACTTTATAGTGTCTGCTTTCACAGAAGTCAGCATTCCCTGAGTTTAAAAAGGTGAGTTGTCTCCGAAATGCGTAGAGCTGCCTACTGCTAATTAAACTTTTCATTTGCACTATCGATAGCGAGGTGTATGTGCCTTTTTTCCTTGGCGATGAAAAAGTGGTTAAATATTGACGGGCTTCACACTGTGTACGCGGTTGCCTGCGGGAATGAAGGAGTTCTGTGAACTGATGACTGGATAGAAAATTAACTGCAAAATGTTGGTAGGCAAATTCCAACCGTTACTGATTCTTTGATTCTTAAAATGCATCTAGATTTAAAACAGGTTGCAAGATATGATCACATTTTGCTTTTGCACTCCAAATAAGTCAACTTCGTTCTTAATCACCTACTAAGTGGATAATATACTCTATAAAAAACGAAAATAACAAATCCAAGATACAATTTATTTATTATTTATTTAAGGCATTTGTAGAGCACAGCTGTCATCATTGCAGGCATCCTGGCGCTAATTCCTATCGCAAAATAATAATAAACAGCTGCCAATATATTTTGTGCTGTATATGACAGGTTCATTGCACTGGGCCATAGAATGTGTCTCTGAATGTCAGTAATAAAGCGATCACTCATAGACGGAGGAACACATATAGGAAACGTCATGTGTCGTATTTGTACTTTTCAGAACAGTATCCTTGATCGAAACAGACAGATTTTGCTGTTGTCAACATTTAAAGAAATTATGTGTAAAAGCCCTGGGAAGCGAGCACAATGTATTAGTAATATCTGCCAGTGTCTCCTCTTTGAATGACACTGTTTCAGCAGCAGAAGAGCACGTTTGTATATGTGCCTGTTGCAGATCATTTTCTCGTATCAGTGAACAGAATGCAGTGGATAATAATCCTTCATTCAATCAAACCACATATCAAGGAGTAGACAACTGCAATTTTAGCACAAAACACAGGGGTAAACATGCAATAAAGCCACAGGAGTGTTGTCCTTTCCTTCTGCGAAGGGCACGCGAGATAGGACGGAAAGATGGGGTTTTGGAGGTGATTTACGAAATACAAAAGCAACATTTTACCAGGGTCGAGAAGTGGAAAATAAAGAGCCTTCTCTATGTATCCAATGGTTACGCTTTCCTTTTCCCTCTTTCTTAACTGAGAGACAACTAGAAGAATCCAGCAAGCTAGTAAAGAAGGTAAGATAGAAATAAACAGCTTTAATGGCTTAATTCTTTTGAGTCTTTTGTAAATCAATAACTTTATAACTTTCACTATCAAATGACAAGTGATACATAATCTACGTTGATACTGTGCATCCTGTCGGCGGGACCATAAGAACAATACCTGGAGTCAAAAACAAACCACACACAAGAAGATGCACAAAGTTTTGGTTGAATAACCTTGAGTAGACATTCAATTTTGCCAAGAACTCTTTAAACTCAAATAGTCGATGCAAAGCAAAAGGGGAACCGGACAACAAGGACTGTCAAAGCAGTCTCTAGATAGAATAAATCAATACAGAGCGAAATGTGTGTGCCCAAGTCAGAGCTTTGGTGGTCAAACCTAGGTCAGCTACAAAGATGGTGTATTGACTTTTACAGAGTACACACTGTCAAATAGCCTACTTTATATATAAAACACATAAAAATGTTTTATTGACTTGGGAGATGGGTTAAAAGCAAAACAATGTTACATTAAAATAGAAAACAGAATCAGCGAGGAGTACATTTAAAAGTTGCTACTTATTCATTTTTTGTTCAGTTTTAAAATAATAACGAAAATAATAATGATAATAGTAATAATATTGACGATTTGAGGATGAGGATAATAACCATATTTTTAACTATTATTAATATTATTATTATAGTCATAGTACTATGCTGAGGCGCTGCATGGCTTTCTTTCCCTAGTGATGAGGCGCCTACCTGGTCCCACTTTGTCCTGGACCTCTGTAACCAAGGTTTTATTTTGGGTCAAAATTCAAAGATAGATAGGATGCCTACATAAATGACCACTACAGTCTATTGTCTAAAGCTCTCATTGGTTGTAAGATTGTTTGTTCCTACTTCAAATTCAAATTTCAATAATTTCCTTATATCTTGGCAAAAAGGGATGAGACATAGGGCTTATATGTGGACAGGGAAACACAAAATGGAACTCAGGATTCAACAAAGAAGACCGGTTAGAGGACAGTATATTACTATATGCAAAACAAAGGCAGGGAAACAGGAAATGTAACTCAGGATTCAACACAGACTTTTCAAAGGAAGGTATATTACCATATGCAAAAATCATCAAACAATTACAAACTTGGATTTACATATTTCAAAGTTTATTTCCCCACATGATTTGCTAGAGGAAAGGATATTACTAAGTACTGGTACTAGAATTTACATATTGCAAAGTATGTGTCCCCAGTTGAACTAGAATTTTTGTTAATTACTACACTCTTTAGACAGGCGAGTTATGCCCAGAACTCAAGAGATTTCCAGGAGGAGTTCATGTTTTAAGGCCCGATTCAGTAAATGGAAATCCAGCAGGACCCAAAACTGGAGAGTGGAACAACAAAAGGGACACAAAGTATAACAAGCATTTGCAATGCACTAGGTCTCGCATTCACGCGAATTTGAGCTATTGGCATTGTAAATGCCAAAGCCTTTTATTTATGTTTTGGGTTTTAAAACATAAATAAAAGGCATTGTCATTTACAATAGTAATATCTTAAACTCTTGTAAATGCGACACCTATTGCATTGCAATAAAGGGCCTTCTCAACCACTTGTTAGATTGTAAATATCAAAGGAAGAGACCAACCTGTGACGTCTTCAAAGTAGTAATAAATAGTGCAGTGAAGAAATATGTAAGTAGTGTAAATTACACAGACATGATGTGTGAAGGGAGAGTTACACATGATCCGAGTTATAAACACTAACAAAACGCTCCATCACCTTTCGCTCTGTGATTACACTGTTGCAGCTCAGGAAGGAGAGTGGGAAGAGGCTATTTCCTGCCCTCTGCGTGATTTGAATGTGCAGTGTGGCATTGTGTAATGTCATCGCTATCTTTGGCCTAATAAAAAAACACTCCATCTGTAGTTGGCCCTGGCTTCACCTCCTGGTGCAGGGTGGGCTGTGCTTTAAGGACAGTCATGGAGGGATGTTCTTGGCTGCAGCTCTGCACTCGTACAGTGCCCCTGCTTTTTACTAGGGACCGAGAGGCGCTCGGATGTATTGGTGTTGGTGGTATTGGTGGTGGTGGTATTGGTGGTGCTGGTGTTAGTGGTATTGGTGGTGGTATTGGTGTTGGTGGTGGCATTGGTGCTATTGGTGGTGGCAGTATTGGTATTGGAGGTAGTGGTATTGGTATTTGTGGTGGTAGTATTGGTGGTGATATTGCTATTGGTGGTGTGGTACTGGTATTGGTGGTGGTGATATTGATATTGGTGGTGGTGGTATTGTTGGTTGTATTGGTAATGGTGGTGTTGGTACTGGTATTGGTGGTGGTGGTTGTATTAGTGGTGCTATTGGTGGTACTGGCGGTTGGGTACTGGTGGTGGTGGTATTGGTGGTTGTGGTATTGCTGGTGGTTTTGGTTGTTTTGGTGGTGGTGGTATTGGTAATATTGGTGGTGGCGGTGGTATTGGCATTGGTGGTGGTATTGGTACTGGTGGTGGTATTGGTGGTGGTATTGATGGTGGTATTGGTGGTATTGTTGGTGTTGGGGTTGTTATTGGTGGTGGTATTTGTGGTGGTGGTGGTATTGGTGATATTGGGGTTGGTGGTGGTATTGGTGGTTTTGGTATTGGTGGTGGTGTTGGTATTGGTGATATTGGTATTGATTTTGTTGGTGGTATTGATGGTGGTGGTGGTATTGGCCGTGGTGTTATTGGTGATATTGGTGGTGGTGGTATTAGTTGTGGTGGTATTGGTGGTATTAGTGGTGGTGGTATTGGTGGTGGTGATGGTATTGGTATTGGTGGCATTGGTGGTGGTGGTGGTATTGGTAGTGGTATTGGGGGTGTTGCTATTGGTGGTATTGGTGGTGTTGGTATTGGTGGTAATGGTTGTGGTATTGGTGGTGGTGGTGGTGGAATTGGTTGTGGTGGTGCTATTGGTGATGGTGATGTTATTGGTAGTGGCGGTATTGGTGGTGGTGGTATTGGTGGTGCTATTGGTGGTGGTGGTGGTATTGGTGATGGTGGTATTGATGGTGGTATTGGTGGTAGTATTGGTGCTGTTGTTGGTGGTATTGGTGGTGGTGGTGGTTTTGGTGGTGGTATTGGTGGTGGCGGAGTTGGTGGTATTGATGGTGGTGGTGGTGTTATTGGTGGTGGTGGTCTTGGTGGTGGCTGTATTGGTGGTGGTGGTAGTATTGGTGGTGGTAGTGTTATTGGTGGTGGAATTAGTGGTGGTGTTGGTGGTTGTATTGACGGTGGTGGTGGTATTGGCGGTGGTGTTGGTGTTGGTATTGATGGTGGTGGTGGTATTAGTAGTACAGGTATTGGTGGTAGAGGTGTTGGTGGTGGTATTGGTGGTGGTGGTATTGGTGTTGTTGTTGTTAATAAAACAGGCTTTTGAAAACAACCCGTTATGGGGCTTTAGTACAGATGACATGTGACACAGATGTGCTGTTGTCAGCTTCAACCCATTAGCACAGGATTATGTGCTACCTGGAATTCACATGACTTAATTCACTAATCATTTCTAAATCCATTTTTCTTCAGCGGGGGGGGGGTTAAAACAGACACAAGATAATGCTGTGTTTAAGTGGTTGATAGCAGGCGCCCATGTTACGGGGGCGGCTGTGCTGCTTAAAAAAGAACAAGAGGTTTCAGCTGAAGCAGCACAAGTCCGGGCTGCAGTAAGAGAAACTCAATAAAGTAAATAGTGCTTACAGACTAAATACCAGGTCCCGTGAAACAACCAAAGTAAAGGGGACAGTGGCCATGGGAGGGTACAAAAGAAGATAAGGCTGTACTAAGGAGGGACTAACAAGCCTATTAAAGAATCAGAAGGCAGCATTCACGAAAGACAATGACACAAGCCAATTAAAAATATCGGACGAGAGGGGGCGCGGCTTTGCTTCCATACTCTACATACTCCAATACATGCGTGCTGCCTCTAGGCTCAACCTAAAAACACTTAGACTCCAGGAATTTGCAGGTCAGGGGCAGATGGGAAGGAACAGAAACAAGCCCTTTCAACCTCCAACATTACCAGGCAATCAGTAGAAATGTGAGCCACTAGTGACGCTCACTTACATTTCTGCACAGGGTGTCCCAACCAGTGCGCCACCCTAGTTTATGTTTCGATGTGTTTAGCTTTCTTGGTCAAATTGCCTTTTTCTTTGCTGACAAAATCAGTACATGGACTCAGACAGAAAGGTAACGAGCCATGACGGCCGCTAAATGTCCACAGCAAGGACACTAGAACGGACAAGCCCTGCAGGGACTGCCCAAGAGATTTATCAATTGAGTAAAAGGTATGACCTGGGTCATGAAGTACCGTTCCTTCCTTCTTTTGCCCTAGAAATTTGCCAAGTGTATTTTCCCATTGCTTTTTAAATGTGTTAGGTTCACTTTTCCTCAGGTACAGCAGTAACCACTTTGAAACAATCACTGCTAACCCCACTTCTTAAAAATTGCCCCCCAGATTCCAAAGGCTTAAAAACATCCACACACTTGGGGCTGTAGTGGCCATATAGGTAACTGCTGAAAGATTATTATAATTTAGATTCAGGATTTTCTGAATCATACACCAATCCTGGATAGCTAGTAGACTTTCCTCTCAATAAAGGAATTGAGAAAGTCTTGCTGGCTACTTTGGATCACAATTTCAGTGAACA
Organism: Lissotriton helveticus; assembly: GCF_964261635.1. NCBI lineage: Eukaryota > Metazoa > Chordata > Amphibia > Caudata > Salamandridae > Lissotriton > Lissotriton helveticus. Next base: position 137,660,213 of record NC_136061.1, read on the forward strand.
AACATTATTCTTGAAGGATAACAGTGTAGGTCTGCTGGAGAAGCCAAATGTTTGGAGTTAGGTGGTCTGTGAAGATTTAGAGGGAATAATATCTTAAAGGATACTATCCCTTCTCACACCCATTGGAAGAATGCTTCATCACTAGTCCCACTGCTCACCCATAGAAAGTGCAGTTTATCACGGGTGGGTTCATGTCAAGAATTAGGAAGTTCTTTTGGCGTGGCTTCATTAACAGAGCTACTTGTTGTATATGAAGGTCCCTAGCTAAGTACACAGCAATTGTTAAGCACACTGTCCTGAACCTTATACTAAAGAGGGAGTAGAAATAAAAGAAAACAAAAAATGGTGAATCAAAATTACTTCATGGTGGAGCCAAAAATAATTTTACGGAGGGCACCCGAAGGTAGATTAATACAAAAGAGGTAATAACTTTAAGCTAATTGATGGTCAACATATTTTAGCTTTATATACAAGCCCACTAAGGTGTGAGAGAGCGCAAACTGATTTAAATATATGAGTACATCACACTTACCTATAGTAAGCACAAGTCATGATGAGAAATGCCATGAGTGCTAATAGTATCTGAAATTATATTCTAAATGTATAGCTAATATAGAGATTTAAGTAGAAGTGGAACTAATACAGAAATGTGTGACATTATATGATTTTATTAGATGTGATTATTTTGAATCCATGTCGTGAAGCTGCTAAAACATAAGGTGGTATGTGGTTAAGAGCAGAACGTGGTAGGCCTCAGGGCCAGAGCTGGAGGGAAAGGGAAGGTGGTTCTTTTCACGACACAGATTGTTTAACGTTTTTGGTCATTGCATTAATGGGCCATGATTTATAGTGATGTTTTCTAAATAAAAGAATAAGAGTTTTAACATGCTTTAATTAAATGAAGAAGTTGAATGCTATAATCATAATGAGAAATATTGTAGGCCTGAAATGTTTTAGCATTGATTTACACGTACATGTCTGGGCTGAGAAATGTTGCAAGCCTTTTTAGAAGTCTATGAGAGTTGGGTTCTTGGCGGCAGATATCTGTCTGCAACAGGAAAGGGGGGGATCCAATTATAAGTGAATGAATAGAGGTCTGTTCAGTAGACGGCCCAGACATGGAGGAGGGTTTTGGAATGTTTAAGGGGTATCAGCGGGCCGGAGAAGAGTCTGAGAAGCAAGGTCAACTCTAACGCATGAGGCCCAAGACAAAGCATCATGGAAAAAGCCTGAAGTTGCACCACGTGAGGGGCGTTCCACAAGGGGCGTCTCAAATGTTGTTGACTGTTTTGTATTAGGGACAGCACCCCTGGGTGGAGTTAGAGCAGAGACCTGAGGACCCCTAAGAGAGTGGATGGGTAGGCAGAGAGGGGTCATGACTGGAGAACTTTAGGTTTTCACCAAGAGACTTAGAGTGAGTGACTTCCCTTGGGGGTCATTCACTGCTGACACCTTTGTTAGGTTGGGATTTGGTTAAGTAGGGATACCATCTAGAACAGGGTAGGGACGCCTAACCTGTGTTTGTTTTCCTCCAATCTAAATGAAGGAGCGATATGCGTCGATGCTTATAGCTTTGCTATTTTTAGAACTTGTGTTAGTGATTTCTGTTGCTCGTCTGAGGGCTTTCCGAGAGCACATGTATGTAATTGGACCTGTGTATCTCGTGAATCTCATTCTGAGATGCTTGTATTTGCAGCTCATTATATCTTTACAATAAACTTTTGAAACCTAGAAGTTGTCCGTGATCTTTAAGAGTAGAGTCCTTTATTGGGTGAACTAACTTGCAGATAGGTGTACTGTTTTCTTCCAAGACAGGCAACAAAGGTTCAGTCGACCAGATCGAGGTTTGGATCAATAGATATAAGGTATCGATCAAAATCTCGCCCTTTCAGTTGGTAGCTATAGAGGATGGTTGCCTTCTTGAGGACGGTGACCTAGGCCAGGTTAGCTTACCCCAAGGCCCCTAGAAAACGATGATCGGAAGAACAGCCCGCCGAAGAAGATCCGGATGACGTGAGACAGAAAAAGCAGCAGTATCGGTCGAGAGTGAGTATAAAGGGTTATGCGTGTTAGATTGCGGTGTTTTGTATTGTATCTATGTTGTAATGTCTGGCGGAGTTGAATGTCTGTAGAGTGACTGTGGAACAGGTTGTGAGCGCGCGCAACCGGTGGAAATCTTAAGTTCAAGGAGAGCTTAAGTGGTTCGGGTGTATCGGACACCCAGAGTAATTGTCAACTAGTGTGAAGGGGGTCATGAGGTACCATTGATCACCCGAGAGACCGAGATAGGGGGAACGTAAGAGTGAGTGCGTGAGTAACGGACGCTGGTCGGAAGTTACTGTGTGTGTAAGCAACCTATCAGAGAGACGATAGACATCTCGTCAGTTGTGTTGACAATTACAGATAGACTGTGGACGTACAGTCGAGAGAAGTGACCGCTTGGTCGGAAGTAGTCATTTTTCAGTGTATGAATGGGACGCATGCATAACCGGGAGACGAGTTGAGAAAGGAGGGGTGCTGCTGCGAAGCGGAGAAAAGAGACGTCAGGTGGTGTCGCGCAGTGATTGGCTGACCGGAGAAAGACCGCGCTGTGATAGGCCAGCTAGCGAACACGTCACACAGGGTTGCGACGTGATTGGCCGACAGGAGAAAAACCGCGCTGTGATAGGCCAAGCAAAAAAAGCCGCGACAGGATTGGTGGATTGTCATCAGGAAGTAAACAGAGTAGCGAGGCTGGATTTTGTGCGCATAATTATGAAGTGCTTTAAATGGTTGAAAGCGATGTTTAAGAAAGAGAAGCGGGGATCGTATGAAGGGGAAGAAGCCCCGCCGGAGGGTACGCCAGCTCGTTACATGGCAGTAAACGTTGGGTTGCATACGATCCTTTGGATATCAGAGTGGAGTAAGATTACTGAAGGAAATGAGGAACTGACGTTCCCGAAGTACGGGACGTTCAGATTAGAGGTGTTACATCGATTGAAATCAGTCATGACCTCAAAGAGACCCTTGCCTAGACCAACCCAGTTTGAAGCCCTTGATGCATGGCTTAGGGCAGCGCATGAAAGGAATATGAACAGACGACAAGAAAGGGTGAAACGCTCGGTAAGGGCAGTGCAGGATGCCAGGTGGGATGCGGATGCTAAAAGATGGAGAGTGCATAATTTGGAAATAAATAAACTGTACCCAGTATTAGAGGCGCCAGTAAATAAAAGTCCCCTGGAAGAAGATGATGAGAGCGAAACAGAGGACAGCTTGATAAACAGATTACTGACAGACAGGCCACCCCCGTATAATAGAGCAGGGGGAGAGGTCGAGAATACTGAAGGAGCAAAGGGGGGCAATGCAGGAGAGCATAGACCGCTTCCCAGTTCAGAGTGGGATCCTGAGCCAAAGAAAGAATTGCTCCAGCCTAGTCAGGTGCAGCAGGTGGTCGGTAGGTTTGTGGTACAAAGAGCGCCGGAAACGGAAAGTGCCACATCCTACCCATTACCAGATGCACTACAAGTACCTGTTACCATAGGTCCTATAATATCGATATATGACCAAGAGAGAGCAAGAGGGGAAGAACGGGTACGGAAAGACAGAGAAAGAGCAGAGAAGGCTAGGAGGAACGATACCACTAATTCCCCAAGTCAGATGCCGATACCCAGAGAGTGGAGCACCCCGATGCACACAGTAGGGGACCCAGGAGGAGATCCTGGGGGCCCCAGATGGCCAATGGATCTGAGGGGATCTGGACGCAAATCCTTCCAAGAGCTAAATGAGTACATGAAGCAGTGGGATGAGGCAGTGAAGGCTCAAAAGTGCATCAATGCTGCAGAAGCAGAAAGGGAAAGTCAGGACAGCAGAGCACGGACTCACTGCGGGGCTGGGGAGAGTAGCCCGGAGTGGGACTGTAGAGGGAGTAGGGGAGTCACCCATTGGGCCCGGAGTGGAGGTAGAACAGACCTGGAAAACGGGGGCCCCGGGAGTGAAGGGGTGGCGCGCCCAATACTCAGTGAAGGGGAGAGGAGAGCACGAGAGTACAGAAACAGCTTTAAATGTCCACACTGTGTGCCCGGCACCAGAGAACTGAATGGGAGTTGTGAGAGGTCGCACCATAGTCCCTGTGATGACAGAAATGAGCGCAGCCCAGGGAATATGGGGAACCAGGAAGGATCGTATCGGATACTGAGCGATACGAGGCAAAGGGAGTGTAGCGACCAGAGGGAAAATAACAGAGAGATGTGCGGTGAGAGGAGAGAAGAAGATGAGAGTGGGCAGAGAGAGAGTAGGGATAACAGGCCCGTGTTCCATCACCTTCCAAGATCGGATGGCCGAGCATGGGACCTGGAGAGATGGGAGCAAGGGAGGCCACCCATTAATTCTCCTGAGCCCAAACGCAGAGCTCGAAGTTGGGATGGTAGGGAGACCAGTGAGCCCCCTTCAAAAGACATATTGCGAGCTGAGATAAAAGCCAAGAGACTTGATGTCTCCAGCTTAAGGTCAGATCTGGATGACATGGTAGATGGTACCCTGCCTTTAGAAAGAATGGAAATGTATGAACAGGATGAAATACTGTATATGGCAAAGGACATCACACGAAAGGCGAGAGCAGTCCATGAGAAGTTAGTCGAACTAGCAGGCAAATATATGGTGGACTTGTCAAGAACCAAAGCATTACAGGGTAACCACAGGCTACATTACTCAGATCGGGACCTAGATGAGAGGAGAACGATTGGGCTGAAAACACACATAAGGGAACTGATTACTGGAATAAGGACATGGAGGGCACTAGATAAATGGGAAGAGAGGTGGTCCAAGAAAGGGACCGGCAGAAGAAGCATGATTGGTATAACACCAGGACAGCAGGGAATAGAAGCTTACCCTTTGCGTGAAGTTGCCAATGGGAGCTATGTACATGTCCCTTGGAGTAGGGGAGATTTAGCTGCTTTTACCACATCTTTCCCCAAGTTACGAGAGAGCCCCGTGGAGTGGTACAAGCAAGTCGAGAGGTTTGTAAAGATCTCAAAAGTCCTATGGATAGATCTGAACACGCTGTTTGACATTATAGTACCAGGAGATCTGTGGACAGCATGCAAGGTTAGCGCTGAGTGGCCCACAACGGAGCCAGAGAGAGATGCTAGGACTAATGGGCCGTCCGAGATCGTGATGGCAAAATTCGAGAGAGTGATGACTTGGCTGAAAGAAAAAGTGCCAATGCAAGACATAGATTGGGTCAGAATAGACAGAACGAGACAGGAACCCAAAGAGACAGTTCACGAATATTACGAGAGATTGCTGAAAGCGTTTAAACAGTATAGCGGCTTGGATGTAATGGATCCAAAAGATATAGGGCAATTTGTGTCCAAGTTCGTCCTGGGACTGAGACCGGATATTAGTTTAATGATTCAGCAACACTCGATTTGTTGGCAAAGTAAACCCCTAGATGAAATACTGAGATATGCCAGGTACTGCTGTGATGAGGTAGACTCCAAGGCTAAGAAACTAAAAGAAAAGCTGATGGTGGTACAATTGCAGACAGCAGGAAAGGGGGGACCGCAACAACAGCAGCAAGGGACAGGTACAGGAGGTAAGAAGCAGTACAGTCAGAACAAGGGTAATGAGGAGAGTACTACCTTTAGACCCAGAGTAGACATAGCTACCTTGAAGAAAACGACTAGGTGCCACCAGTGCAACGAGCTGGGGCATTGGAAACGCGAGTGCCCTTACAATGTAGAGATAGGAGAGCAAGAGATAGAGGAGGAAGAGGTCCAGAGCGCACCTATGAGAGGGGCGACGCCATACCAAGGAAAGGTGCTCAAAGGGGGGGGGGCTCCTCCCCGAGCCCAGTTCCCGCAACCTCCTCGAGTAGGGAGTATGGGTAAGACCTATAGACAAATGCCCCTGTTTATGGAAGGGGAAGAATGCTATTATGTGGACCCATTAACCGGACAGAGAGTGGAAAGAGAAGACTGCACCCTCGGGGCAGCCTTAGAGGTAGATCAGAGGGGACCCTATGTGGAAGCAGAAGTAGCAGGGTGCCCTACGACATTTCTGGTGGACACAGGAGCCACTAGATCCACGATCAGATCAGCTGCAGTTCCAGACCTGCCCATGTCTGGAGAGACCATACAGGTGGTAGGGGTCGCAAACAGGAGAATAACCAGCCAATTGACAGAACCGGTACAGGTGAAAATAGGGAAGTACAGCGATGAGCACCAATTTGTGGTTTGCGATTCAAGCCCTGTGTGTCTGCTAGGAAGAGACCTGTTGTGTAAATTGAATTGTACTATATACTGTACACCCCAGGGAGTGGAGGTATTGACTAATGATGATGATGCAGATTTCAAAGTTGCAAACTCAAGAATATGTGTGGAGCTGTACCCTACTTTGACAGTAGACGAGCTTCCCTGGGATTTGAGAGAGACAGTGGCATCAGAGGTATGGGATTTCACTGGGGAAGAGATTGGATTGGTCAAAGGGGTGGACCCAGTGAAAATTGTAGTGAAACCGCATGCTGAGTTCCCAAGAACACCCCAGTATAAATTGACTCCAGAAACGATTGCAGGCATAAAACCCGTGATCGAGTCCATGATTAAACAGGGAATACTGAAAGAAATCGTGGGTAGTCCATGTAACTCCCCGATTATGGGTCTGCAGAAACCAAATGGGAAATTTCGGATAGTGCAGGACCTTCGAAAGATTAATAACATAGTCGTTTCATGTTGTCCAGTGGTACCGAATCCATCAGTGATACTGTTTCAGATTCCATTCCAAGCAGAGTGGTTCACTGTGATCGATCTTTGCCAGGCTTTCTTTTCGATCCCTTTGGACGAAGATAGCCATTTTCTTTTCGCATTTAAGCTGGAAAATCGCGTCCTAACATGGTGTCGTATCCCTCAGGGGTATACAGAGAGCCCATCGATCTTTAACCAGCTTTTGAAGAAAAATCTTGAAAGTCTAGTGCTGCCCCAGAAGTCAGTTCTGGTCCAGTACATAGACGACCTCCTTGTGGCGTCAGAAACAGAAGAAGCTTGCAGGGAAGACTCCATTGCTTTGTTAAATCACCTAGCTGCCAATGGGCACAAGGTGTCCCCGGGAAAATTGCAGTACTGCCTGACAGAAGTACAGTACTTGGGACACAGAATTGAGAAAGGCAAACGAAAGGTGTCACCAGACAGGATAGAGGCGATCATGAAAATGAATGCGCCTCAGACACAGAGAGAGGTCAGGATGTTCCTAGGGATGGTGGGTTATTGCCGACAGTGGATCGTGAACTTTTCACTGAAAGCAAAGCCCTTGCAAAAACTGACGCACAAGGAGGTGAGTGATCCGGTACCATGGGACAAAGACTGTTTGATGGCATTCTTACAGCTGAGAGAGGACCTGTGTCGTGCTCCGGCATTGGGAATGCCTGATTACAATAAACAATTCTTTCTTTACTGTTGTGAGAGAGAAGGTTGTGCGTTGTCTGTGTTGGTCCAAATCCATGGGAATGCCCGTAGACCAGTTGCTTATTTCTCGGCTACTTTAGACCCAGTAGCCGCAGCGTTGCCCGGATGTCTCAAATCCGTTGCTGCAACGGGTGTCAGCATTGAGAGATGTGAAAATATCGTCATGGGGCACCCGTTAGAGGTGTGCGTGCCACATTCTGTTGAACTGTTGATGACCAGGACCAAAACACAGCATCTGACCAATAGCAGGCTCACGCGCTATGAGCAAGTTATTCTTGCTGCAGAGAACGTGACCCTCAAGAGATGCTCTGTTTTGAACCCTGCCACCTTAATGCCACTTCCAAATGATATTGATGATGATGATGAATATACAGACCATGACTGTCTCGATGTGACTGAACTATGCACCAAACCCAGACCCGACATCGTAGATGAGCCACTGACCGACCCAGACGAAGTTTTCTTTGTCGATGGCTCATGTGTAAGAGACGAAGTTGGGCAGTTGAGAGCAGCGTATGCTGTTTGTACAATTGAAGGAGTTGTGGAAGCAGGGTGCCTGGAAGGAGTAAACTCCGCTCAGGTAGCCGAGATTATTGCCCTGACACGTGCTTGCTTAGCAGGCAATCAAATTCGAGTCACCATCTACACCGACAGCCAATACGGGTTTGGGGTAGTTCATGATTACGGGCAGTTATGGTCTCAAAGAGGGTTCATGACTTCTTCAGGCTCTCCCATTCGCAATGGAGAGTTTGTGCGCCTGTTGTTAGAAGCATTGCAATGTCCAGCAAGTATCGCAGTTGTAAAGTGCATCGCACATACCAAAAATGAGGACTTTGTTTCGAAAGGCAATAGATATGCTGATGAAGTTGCGCGGTATTGCGCAGAACAAGGTTACTCTTTCACAGAGGTGGATGTGGGTGGAATAAATGTAAGAACCGAATTAGCCATGATACTGGAAACTGTTGATACTTGGGATGAATTGTCAACCATGCAAGAAAATGCTCCTGATTCAGAAAAGGAAACATGGGAAAAGGCAGGATGTGTAATGGGTGAGACTCATTTTTGGGTCTCAGCAGACGGCAGAGCAGTGTTGCCCAATGAGATGGTGAGTCCAATGGCTAGACTCATACATGGTCCCGTACACTTAGGGAGAGATGCTATGCTGAGAGTGTTTAGACAGACTTGGTACAATCCTAAGTTTAGAATAGCAGCAGAAGCAGTGTGCCAGCGTTGTGTGACCTGCCAGCAGCTGAACGTAGGAAAAAGAACACCAGTTGCACTAAGTCACATAGGAAGGTCTGGAGGTCCATTCAATAGAATGCAGATAGATTTCATTGAAATGCCAAGATGCAACCGCCTTCGCTATGTCCTGGTGGTTGTTTGTGTGTTCTCCAGATGGGTTGAGGCATACCCTACACGTAGGTGCGACACCCTCACAGTGGCTAAGTTACTGCTTAGAGAACTTATCCCTCGTTTCGGGGTGCCGGCCTTTTTGGAATCAGATAGGGGAACACATTTTAACAGTGAGCTTGTGAAGATGATTTGTGTTGCACTGAATATAGATCAAAAGCTCCATTGCAGTTACCGACCAGAAGCCTCAGGAATTGTGGAACAGATCAATGGAACGATCAAGTCCAGAATAGCGAAAGTTTGCTCCTCAACGACCCTGAGTTGGCCTGATGCCCTGCCATTAGTCCTCATGAGCCTTCGTAGTACCCCAGACAGAAGAACAGGGTTGTCACCACATGAGGTGTTAATGGGGAGAGCAATGAGGCTGCCATCTATTCCAGCTACTGCACTGTTAAATATCACAGATGATATGATCTTGGACTATTGTAAGGGGCTGTCTGACGCCATGCGTTCTGTGTCCCTTCAGGTGCAGGCTGCAGAGGTTCCAGCGTGCCAGGGCCCGTGCCATGACCTGTATCCTGGGGACTGGGTCCTGGTGAAGAAACATGTGAGAAGAAGCTGCTTGGATATTCGTTGGCGTGGGCCCTACCAGGTCATCCTGATCACAAGTACAGCTGTAAAGGTGGGAGGCCTGCCCAATTGGATACACGCGTCACATACGAAAAGGGTTCCAGCACCTCTGGAAACAGCTCCTCTCTCGGATGGACGTCCAGCTGAAGACCAAGAAGCTATAGAGGGGGCTAGCCAAGCTGTAGAGGTGCCAGTGGAAGCAGGGAACGAGTCTGACCAAGCTGAGGACGGTCAGTACAACAGCGAAACAGAAGACGCTACAGAAGGAGAAGACAGCTGGGAGTACGAGTCTGACCCTGACAGGTCTGAAAGAGAGCGAGAACAGACCAGAAGGAGAAGGAGTAGAAGGGCACGTGGAGAAGCAATTTGGCTGCAAAGAAGAAGTTCTAGCCTGAGGTCAACTCCAGAAGCAACCCTTCCTCCGATATCAGAAGACTCAGACCCAGAAGAAGGTGCTCAGGGCGCTGAAGCACCCGACCGAAGAAGGTCAAGAAGAGTGCGTGTGCCTAACAGAAGATACTCCACACCTGAGTGGACATATCTGGCGACAAATGTCTGTGAAACCGGAGACAGGGAGGATCCGAGCGGTGGTGGTGTCCAGTTCTGAGCCCATTATCACCGTGGAAATACAACTGTTGGTACCCGGTGTCGAACAAGAAGGGTCACTAACATTCGTGCTCCCCAGACCTCCCCGCCTCAGCAAGTTAAAGCACATGTTTCTTACAGAATTGCAATTCCCCGACTTTGGTACAAAGATAACAGCACATGAAGAGCATACTCTTCGCATGGAAATATTGAACTATGCTATTGAAGCTGCAACCACAAATCTGATAGTTGACTGTTAAAGGACTTTGTAAATAAAGCAAGCAGAAAAAGAAGATTACCTAGCGCCCAGGAAGCAGAGAATTTTAGGGAATCCCTTGAGTTGATGGAGAAGGGCTAGGGTTGTCTTTTTGAACTGTGAAAGGACTTTTGCGAAAAAAGGCTGTCAGCCTCCAACTGTGTGGATTCTAAAGACAAAAAAAGGATTGAAAGAGACTGTAAAGGAACGAGAGGAAAAGAACTTTTTGCAAAGAGAAAGGGAAAAGCTAGATTGTCTGACGAAATGGAGGCCGGCACCCCGAACCGCAGAGCTAAATGTATAATAGGTACACTAATAGTAGGAGTGATAATATTAATAGCTTTAGTGGTAACAATTTCTTATGTAAAGGGACATGAGGAAGAGGTAAAGGTAACTGATGCGAATTCTGTAGTAACACTTACACCCACTGTTGCAGGTGAGAAAAGGGAAAACATTCAAGAGAAAGCGTTATTGGCTGCAGAAGCCCGCAGGTTACATGTGGACGAGTCCCAAGGAGACTTTAGGTCGAATGCTTATGCTAAACTTTTGTATGAATACGTGGATGCCATGGAGGTTAAGGATTGCTACGTCTGCATGCAGTTGCCTGCGTCTGTAGATGAAGGAATTCGATACCATCACCTCCCTCTGACATATGGCATTACATGTAGCTTATTGCTTAGTATATTTTATGAGAGAGATAGTTTTGAATACTATTTCTCTAATTATGATTCAGTGTTGCCAGAAGTCCCAAATTATAAGCAGATGAATAAATGGGATTACTGGAAGAGTGAAGACAGATTGGCCAAGTTCTTCATTCCTTGGATTACCTTAGATACTTCACATGCCCGTAGAAATAACCTGACATGCAAGGTGTCAGAAGTCGAGAAGAAGTTCATAGGGCAGGTGGATGATCGTTACAGGAGACAAAAGATTTTGAAGAAATCAGGACAAGGGAAATTAGATTGGACCGAGGAAGAGAAGACACATAAGAGAAAGGGTAGTAGTGGTCCAATAGCTTTAGATAAAACGCAGAGAGGAAAGTTATGTCTTCACCGAGCCAAAACGTATTATGAAAATGTATACGTGGGTGAAGTTGACTGTGAACATGCTTTTAATTTAGAGTACTACACTAAGGATTTCCTGAAGGGAATGCAAGTGATTCCAAATGTGTATTTTGTATGTGGAAGAAATGCTTACGTGAGACTACCTGACAACTGGTATGGATCATGTTACTTGGCAATTGTCTTCCCCAAAATATATCATGCACAAGACTTATTGATCATTGAGGGCCAGACATCATCGAGGGGAAGGAGAGATTTAGGCGATGCAGAAATGGTTGGAGATGTTTTTGGAGCTATGTTCCCTCTTTTGGGAATAATCCTTAATGATGTTAAAATTAGACGACTGGCAACAGTTGTCGACAGGTTGTCTGCCAGCACTGCACAGTCCTTAATGCTGGTAGAAGGAGAGATGCAATCGATAAGGGCTATGGTTCTTCAAAATCGGCTTGCATTAGATGTCTTATTAGCAAAAGAGGGCGGAGTCTGTAAGGCTTTGAAGGTCCAGGAATGTTGCACTTACATTCCAGACCTTTCAAAACCCCTTGAGAAAGTTATTAAGAACATAACTAATATTCACAAAGAGATCGAAGACTTGAGTAGAGAAAATGTCTGGGAAAAGGTGGGCCACGGAATGAGTGCAGTTGGAGGGTGGTTTTCCACCTTAGGAAAAAGCTTTATATGGTATATCCTAAAGCCTATCATCATAATATTGATCTGTGGGATAATATTGTGGGGATTGGTGAGGGTATTCAAATGGTACAGAGCAAGAAGGTCAGAAAGGGCCCAAAGAGAACAGTTGCAGAGATTGGCTGCCATACAAGATAATCAGTACAGGAGTCTGAGAGCTCTGGAAGCGCAGAGAATGCCAGCAATAACTGCAGTTTAAATGTTAGTGATGACCCCGAGAGGTCATCAAAGGGGGGAACTGAGAGAGCGCAAACTGATTTAAATATATGAGTACATCACACTTACCTATAGTAAGCACAAGTCATGATGAGAAATGCCATGAGTGCTAATAGTATCTGAAATTATATTCTAAATGTATAGCTAATATAGAGATTTAAGTAGAAGTGGAACTAATACAGAAATGTGTGACATTATATGATTTTATTAGATGTGATTATTTTGAATCCATGTCGTGAAGCTGCTAAAACATAAGGTGGTATGTGGTTAAGAGCAGAACGTGGTAGGCCTCAGGGCCAGAGCTGGAGGGAAAGGGAAGGTGGTTCTTTTCACGACACAGATTGTTTAACGTTTTTGGTCATTGCATTAATGGGCCATGATTTATAGTGATGTTTTCTAAATAAAAGAATAAGAGTTTTAACATGCTTTAATTAAATGAAGAAGTTGAATGCTATAATCATAATGAGAAATATTGTAGGCCTGAAATGTTTTAGCATTGATTTACACGTACATGTCTGGGCTGAGAAATGTTGCAAGCCTTTTTAGAAGTCTATGAGAGTTGGGTTCTTGGCGGCAGATATCTGTCTGCAACAGGAAAGGGGGGGATCCAATTATAAGTGAATGAATAGAGGTCTGTTCAGTAGACGGCCCAGACATGGAGGAGGGTTTTGGAATGTTTAAGGGGTATCAGCGGGCCGGAGAAGAGTCTGAGAAGCAAGGTCAACTCTAACGCATGAGGCCCAAGACAAAGCATCATGGAAAAAGCCTGAAGTTGCACCACGTGAGGGGCGTTCCACAAGGGGCGTCTCAAATGTTGTTGACTGTTTTGTATTAGGGACAGCACCCCTGGGTGGAGTTAGAGCAGAGACCTGAGGACCCCTAAGAGAGTGGATGGGTAGGCAGAGAGGGGTCATGACTGGAGAACTTTAGGTTTTCACCAAGAGACTTAGAGTGAGTGACTTCCCTTGGGGGTCATTCACTGCTGACACCTTTGTTAGGTTGGGATTTGGTTAAGTAGGGATACCATCTAGAACAGGGTAGGGACGCCTAACCTGTGTTTGTTTTCCTCCAATCTAAATGAAGGAGCGATATGCGTCGATGCTTATAGCTTTGCTATTTTTAGAACTTGTGTTAGTGATTTCTGTTGCTCGTCTGAGGGCTTTCCGAGAGCACATGTATGTAATTGGACCTGTGTATCTCGTGAATCTCATTCTGAGATGCTTGTATTTGCAGCTCATTATATCTTTACAATAAACTTTTGAAACCTAGAAGTTGTCCGTGATCTTTAAGAGTAGAGTCCTTTATTGGGTGAACTAACTTGCAGATAGGTGTACTGTTTTCTTCCAAGACAGGCAACAAAGGTTCAGTCGACCAGATCGAGGTTTGGATCAATAGATATAAGGTATCGATCAAAATCTCGCCCTTTCAGGTGTCAGAAGGTTTTATCTGGTTCTTGAGCCCAGGACACAAGATAACCAATGTAAGGGGCAAGTTGGAAGGTATATCTATCTAGGCAAAGTATTAAGTGGTATGAGAAAAAAGAAAATATCAACCATATACTCTTTGTTACATGTTGGATAGACAATGCGATCAATACTATATGAGAAGTGTCCCCACCTAGCATCAATTTTTTTCTCGAGGTATAGGTAATGTTGTGGAGCTTTTGTGAGACCTCCTATGCACCTTAACAAGGCTGTCTATCTCCTCGGCAGAAGCACTGGGTAATGTAGGTGTTTTGTATAGGCAAGCCCATGTACATAAATGTAGTGTCAACCCTGGCAACCTTCTCTCACCACTATTGTTCATTATATGAGTAGAATCCATCATGGGATAGAAGACTTCCTTTGTAGATGTCAGATTCTTCTGCCTAAATGTGCAACTGGGCCTGCATTGGAAAGATGAATTTAAAAAACTAAACAGATTGCCATGTTGTGCTCTGCCATGTGGGTAACCTTGCCCTATTTATTCTCGTCACCACCACGTATTCTAAAAAGAGGAAAACATGGGCTTCATCTGGGAGGCAGACTAAATGATTGCATCACTGTAGTGTTCTGGTACTACAGCGAGTGTGTACATTGCCACTTTCAATGTACTCACTCCCAATATGTTTCTGATTTCATTTGAGGTTTTTTGGCTTCAGACATTGGGGCACTACTGTCCAGTGCCCAGTGTATGTGCTCTGATCACTAAAACATGTACAAATTGGCTAATACATGATTGGCTTACTTATATATGTCCATAGTATACCATGAGGAACTGCACCTCTGTCATGGGAAGTACAATATCACCTGTGGACTGCAGCACTTTATGCGCCATCCACTAGTATGACAAATGAAAGTATGGCTTCACAAATATCGTCGTTGCCTGACAGCTGCAGTGTAAAACCTGCAGCTCAACATGTAAAAATGAACTTTTATAACAGGTAAATGCCACTGTAGCAAGTCACCCTAGGTAAGCCTTATAGCCACAAGGAAGAGTTCATGTTATGTAAAAGTGGGATATGTAGAAGATATGTAGATATGTGTTACCATGTGACACAGGCCTAAAAGCTACTTTCACTGTGGTAGGTATAGTGGTCCTATGTAGAAAACCAAAGTACTAATAAAATACTGTGAGAAATTGGGTTGTTGGTTGACTGGGGTGTGCGTCCTGGTCAAGCAACAGCCACAGTCCCTTGCAGGATGAACCCCAAAAAGTCACAAATTCAACCTGTGCTTAACCCTAGGTAGCTTAGTACACAAAGCGGTCAGGCTTAACTTAGAGACAATCTGTAAAGTATTTATGCAGCACACACACAATAATAAAGTGAAAACACAAAACAAGAAAAATCCCACACCAATTTAGAAAAATTGAGTATACTTTTATAAATAATTGACACCAAAATGACAAATATCCAATCAGTAGAATCAGAGTAATGAATCTTTAAATATTTTAGTAAAAACTGGCACCTGAATAATCAAATTTCCAACTGCGGACAACTAGTCATGCAAGACCTTGTCATAATAAAAAATTACAGCCAACCATGATGGAGCACGGTTTGAAACTTAGATGTGGATTAGGCCTGGTCAGAGCTTGTCTTCTGACTCAGAAAGATTTCTGAGAAAAATGTCCCGAGAAGGTAATGTTCAGTTAAGTCTGAAGAAGGTGTCCGAGGAGGGAGCGTTGCCCCAGACAGCTTGAGGTCAGAGCCACAGTGAAGATTTTTATGTTCAGACTTAGTGTCTGAAATGGAAGTCAAAAATCTCCAGTGGGATAAGAAAGAAGGCTAAACTGAAGACAGTTCCATGAGGCTGGATGCGCCTTTAAAGAAGGATAGCTGAAATGGATTTGCTGCTGCGGAGAAGAACATAGTGGAAGAAGCTATGAAGTCAATCCGACCAGCAATGGACCACTGGCGGATAGGTGAGCGGGCACCTTCCAGTCCTCAGAGAAGTTTTTAGCCAAACATTTTCAATGTACCACCATCAGCACCATTTCTAGGACCCACGGGGCACCACATGGCGGGTCAGGACTCACTCAGGCTGTGGTCAGATGTGGGCAAGGTGAAGGGAGCTTTTTGTTTCCCTAGGGCTCAGATCTGGAGGCTAGCAAACTAGCCCTTTTGACTCATTGATTGTCCTGGGTTCAAGTCTAGTCCTTCTTCCCCAGGCAAGAGGGCAACAGGGCAGAAGGCCAGCAATTCAGCAAGGCAGCAGCAGGTCAGCAGACCAGCAGAGTGGCAGACCTTTCAGGAGCACATAAATCCTTCTTCCGGGCAGCGTATTCACAGGTCCAGAAGTGTACTGAAGAGTTGGTATCGAAGATCCCTTTTTTATAACCTGGTACCCTCTTTCTAGAAGGTGTGAGAAGTTTCTAGACTGTGGCTTTGAAGTGCATGGACTTTCCTGACTCCCCTGCCCTGGTTTCCAGCTGGCTACAACGACAATCTGGATGTGATAAATGTCTTAAAACAACAGTGTGCCCATCTAGTTTTAGTGACAGCTGGCCCATTACTACCATCTGAAACACCTGTAGCCTCACACACACATTAGCACATGTATCATTGCTGTGGCAAGAAGCACTGGAAATCTGCCTGATGGTTGTAGGTTGGTAGGTTTGCTGGCATACCACTCTACACCAGGGCCAATGTTATCTTCCACAAATCTCTGCCAAAAAGGACTCTGTTGCCAGGTGTCTCTATAACCAGAGTTCATCCAACTGAAAAGGTGCTGCCTGCTTAGCTACCAATATTGGCCCAAACCAACATGCCTTTCATCAAACTGGAGCCAAGACAATATTCCTCCCAAACTAAAATGGCTGTCTTCACTGCCGAGAACCCACGACGCCGTGAATTCCTGCAGGAAGCTCCAAATCTTGTAGCCCATTTTCTTATAAATCTAGACCGCACATACTGGGTTTTGCCTGTTATTTCCTGCTTTCCAAAGGAGTGGAATTGGTGTTGCGAGCTCCGGTGCTTCGTTCAGAGAGAGAGAGCATTGTTCCTGATTCTGTGCAGGGGGCGGTTTTGAAAGGAAAAAACTAAAACAGTCCAGAGAGTCCTGTTTCCTGTCAGGTAGAATTTTGACATCTTTGGCAAAAGAAGTACACAAATGTTTACAGATATTGCACTGTTTAGACTAAAAGAAGTACAGATGTATGTATCTCAGATAAACCAAATTTTGGTGAAAGATCTTGCTGGGTTAAAGGAATGTGACTCAAAGTAAAAGGGACTCTTTAATGGAAAAGATTCATCACAAGCTCATGGTGAGAAAGGATATTTGCAAGAACTGTCGCTTGAATAAACACTTCACTGGTGCATGACACATCTCCAATCAAATATACTTGTGTGACTAAACACAACTACTATCAAACACATGCTTTCTTCCTTACATGTAAATCACAAACCATTATTTTATTGGCAAAAACACTGACACTGGTAATTTTGCTACTAACTAAATAACTGGATGTTGTTTCCTTTCCTTTCAGGTCTTACTCCAAGCATTAAACTCCCTAAAATCCCTCACCCCTTTGTCCCCAGTCTGGCCACATTAATCCTCTGTGATACTAATATTCAGAGTTGGTGGTGTTGGAAGGTTTCTTCTAGGGTTCCTGAGGATCCACATCTTGACAATAGGTACTTTGTGTGAGGACAAAGCACTCCATATTCAGTTGGAAGTGGGCCTGTGCTCAGCTCTGCCTCCTCATTCTGCCAGGAGATGGCCCATTAAGGCAATCTAATCCCTCACATAGTCCAACTTTCAGTTACACCCAGTCCAGTGGCTGCTCTTTTATAGGGGACAAAAGGGCGGCGACCCCCAAACCATCATGCCTCACTCTGCATCTAATTGTTATGATATAATAGCTTCTACATGAGAGAAACAATCTTACCGATCGTTTGTTTGGATATTAAATATGTAATATCACCCTTCACCTGAAGAGGGCTCCCTGGGGCTGTATTGTGCATGTGTCAGGTGTGGGCTGTTATAGCCCGTCCTTTCACAGATGCAATACATATCCGACATGCTGTACTAGCCTCAGGCAGTGCAGCATGTCAGGAAATGGTGATGGTCCCTCACACGTCCTTATGACCCATCGGAAGCCACGATAATGGAAAAGGACTGCTTTCCATCCTATCCGAGCTTCTGATAGGGCATAAGGGTGTGAGCCTCGCTCTGGCGCACTTTTTACTGAACCTGGGCAGTTGGGGATCGTGATTCCTGTAGTGCATGTCAAGGACTGCCTTGTAGAAGTTTCACCTTATCTGTATGTCTGAGAGCAAGTCCATATCGATTGTGTGTGTCTGCGAGCCTGCACCAGTGTATGTGTGTTTGACTGTGTGTATGCGTGAGATTGCACAAAATTGTATCAGCATACGTTTAAAAAATGGCCTGTGTGGCAATGCTACCAGCGCCGCTTACCCTCGCCCCTTCACCCTGGAAGTGTACTCTAGGTCCAAATAATAACTTCGCAGGAAGCTACAAAAAACATTTCAAACGTCCCCCTTTTACAAAAAAAAAGACAGTCAGTACCAGTGATAAGGGGAATCCATATCCGGTTCATAAGGAATGCTACAGACAGACACACAGAAGCCTCTGATACCGCTACAATGTTTATGTGTACAATTGCAGTTTCACAATGTTTGTTGTTTTCTGAGCTATGACCCAGCTCCACATTAACAAGCAGCATTTGGAACAATTAAAACTGGCTGTAGTCCTGAGCAGAATCAGGGGCCTCAGTGACATGTGGTGCTAGGTGACGTAGCAATCCTGCTCAACATAAAAACTCTATTTGCAGCCTCAACTTTATTTTAAGGTGTCCGATAAAAATTACTTTTGATTTTGACAATCATTGACTTAGGTGCTTCATATGGTTATAAAAATAGAACGTAATGACAGAATTGTTTGTGTATATAAGTTAGGATAATAAAGGGCATTACAAGCCAGTGAAGCGTGGACTAGAAATGGACCTAGACAGAAGGGCTGACAAAAAAAGAGTAGATCCACGTTGAGAAAATAGATACTGCGAAGCAGTCTAGTTACTTATTCTGTGTCAGAAATACACATTAAAATGTATTGATGGGGGGGGGGGGCATCATGAGTGAATTATGTTCATACAGAACAAAATATGTGCTAAAATAGATGAAAAGCAGTTGGAGAGGCTAGTTTTGCGATCAGCTCCTTCCTTCCCTTTGTTTCTCCCTCTTATTCCTTTTCTCCTCTTTATGTTGTTTTGCCCTTTTGCTACTCTCTCCTCTTTCATGTTCCTTGTTGTGCCATTGTCCTCCCTTTCCTCTCTTGTTCTTTTCTTTCTCCTCTTCCCTTTCTTGCTTTCATTCTCCACTTTACTTTCTTCTTTCTTTTTCTCTTCATTTCTTGTCCTCTTACCTCTCACATTCCCATAACTCATCCCATCTCTCGTTACCTCTTTTCACTTTTTTCTCTTCTCTCCTCGCCTCATCTTTTCCTCTTTCTTTCTCTCCCCTCATGTTTTCACACCCTCTCCTTGTTTTTGTGTCCTCTTCCCCATCTATTTTACTCATTCCTTTCTTCCCTTCTGTATTCCCCTTATATTATTTTATTCTCACATTGTTTATTCTCCTTTCTCCTTCTTGCTGTCTTTTCCATTTCCAATACCACTCTTCACAATTTGATAATCTCCACTATTAACTATCTCCCTTTTTCTCGTCTTTCCTTTTGTTTGCTCTCCTCTTTCTTCACTTTCTTTACATGATCCTCATCTTTTCATTCCATCCATTTTACTCCCACCTCTTTCATTCTGCTGTCCACCTTTCTCTACGTCTTTCTCCTCTCCCCTTCCCTTTTCATCTCTTCTGTCTATTTTTCCTCTCCTAATTTGCTCTCCCTCATTTTCTTTTTCTTGCTCTCTCAATTTTGCTCATCTTTCCTCTTCTCCCTAAATTTTCCCCTAATGCACTTTCCATCTCTTTAACTCAGAGCTGCACAGCACATCTAGCTCCACACACCTAAATTCCTTGCATACCTGAAAATAATTGGTCCACCAGTCTAATATTCTTGATAATGTAGATACGTCACAGCATCACAGACAGCTCCCGCCCATCATCTGAAACCCTCTCTATTACACCACCCTCATGTCAACCTATCCATTACTACACTTCCTCATGCTTGCTCCTCTCATCCCCTCTCACATTTAACTACAAGGTCCTCCTTCCTATCACCTTTTCAACTTTCCCTCCAGTTGTAACCCTCTTGTCCCCCTGTCTCCCTCCACCACACTCCCCAATTCCCCCACCACCAACTACTATACATGGCTCCTGGCCATCCTCCGCATGAGAAGCGACATCACGACTTTCCACACAACAATACACCCAACACTATTCCATTTCTTATAATCTCACCTCATATAACAGTACAATATTTCAGCATTTGGCTAATATACTCTCTGCTGTGGATTACTCTATTTCTCGCACTCTCTCTCCTGCCTCTACCTTTCTTACTCACTGTCCACACCTGTTCAAGACCATCACTTACTCAACAAAATGCCACCACTAAAACTCAGTCTCCAAATAAAACTCACTTGCTAATTCATCCCTGGTCTCTACTTTACCTTCTTTTCTTACACTACCACAATATTCCATGGCATACAATCCAGGTCACAGCATATCATACAAACCCCACATCTAGAACAACACCTGCCTTCACACTTAGGGACATGACTCAACACTGCACAAACATGGTTAACAGCATCACTTAATACATCTCACCATACGATACCAGGTTACTCTTGCCTACACTCACTTCAGCATACCACTAGCCGACACAACATAGACCATCTTGTCACTTGTGACTAACACATTTCAGTACACCAATCTATCACACCCCTTTCAGTGGCCATTTTACTAATTATAGACCAATTGATAAAAGACCTATACAAAAGCAGGTTTACAGAGAGCGTACCTTGCCAAAGGACATAAGTGTGCTTCATTAAAGACACAAGCCATGCTCCATTTTTTGACACAAGGAGATTTGCTAAGATTCAAAACTGCTTCCTAGAGTTGCATTGATAGCAGCTGTACCTACTCGGCAACATTGCCTTCAAAACTCAACCTCCCCATCAGACATCAATGCAATTAGTGAACTTAAAGGGAAGTGTGTTGTAATGCCCACCCTATATATGGCTTAACAATGTATCTTTCTCTTTGCTGTCCTGCTCAGTCACAATCAAAAACGTTGTTTACGGCCCACCACTTTCTAAATCCATCAGCCGCCACTGACCTAGTTATGTTGCCAAAGACAGGCAAAAGGCATAAAAAGGCTATTAGCACACAAAATGTCAATTTTCTAAAAGTAGCATTTTCAAAATTCTAATCTAAAATCCAATTTGACCATTAAATAGGCTTTTCCATTACAATTCAAAAGACAGAAAATATGGCATAGCTACCTGCTCCAAATTGGAAATACAGCTTATTTAATGTGATAAGGAATCCCCAATGTTTTATGCTATATGAGGGGTGGCATCACTGTAGTGAATAACAAAGTAGGAGTTCTTCACTACCTGGACATGTACAACTTGAAAGCGCATGTCCAACCTTTTAATTGGCGCTGCACCCTGCCCAACGTGCTAACTAAGGCCTACCTTAGGGTTCACCTATGTGTTATAAAACGGGAATTTAAGGCTTATCAATGGAGCTTTAATGCAAAGTCAACATGGCAGTTGAAACCCGTATTCAGGACGCAGTGGCAGACTTGGGACATGCTTTAAGTTTCTCCTAAATGAGTGGCACAAGAAGTGTACCGGGCCCACGTGTAGCATTTAATTAATAGGCCCAGGGTATATGGCATACCACTCTACTAGGGGATTGTAAGTAAATTGAATAGGCCAAATAAGTATAAACCAATGTAATCATATTTTATGGGAATGAGCAGAAGCACTTTACCACTGGGTAACAGTGGTAAAGTGCAGAGAGTCCTAAGGCTAATAAAAATTATTTCAGAAAAAAGTGGAGAGATAAAAAGGCAACTCTATAGAGAGGGTCACGTCCAACAAATACTAATGCTGTATCCCACGGCTTGGACCACCTAGAAGAATAATTAAACAACTATTTTTAATAGTTATTGAAAAGCCAATTCAATGGTGAAGTTGAATTTTTGCTAAATATCGAGGAAAAGTAACTTTAACAAGTTACCTTTTCCCTGCCTGAAGAGGCAAATCAGCCTGGGAAAAGGTGTGAAATACCTCCCAGGAGCATACAATAGACTGATTTGAATGGGTAGCGATGTCTCCTTTGAACTCCACAGAATATTTAGAGTTGATCTGTGGGCATCTTGTTGACACCGTACTGTGAAATCCTGCTTGACAGGTCTGTTGAACCACATGTAACACTTGGG
Organism: Lissotriton helveticus; assembly: GCF_964261635.1. Lineage (NCBI taxonomy): Eukaryota > Metazoa > Chordata > Amphibia > Caudata > Salamandridae > Lissotriton > Lissotriton helveticus. The sequence continues at coordinate 137,682,279 of NC_136061.1, forward strand.
GTGCACTTGAAAGGTAGAGAACAGGATGCCAAAACAATTCTTGTTTATCCCCTATGCTTGCTGAAAACCCTGCTTTTGTGCTACTAGGCTTCTGTCTCTGGATTTGTTGTGGGTACAGCGTCAGCTTCAAACTGGATTATTGTTTCAGATGTGCGAGTCCACTGATAATTTCCCTAGGAAACTCCCACACAGAGCCCACGTTTATTGTGGCCAAATACTATTGCCATTTTGAACTGAGCACATGCATTTTAGGCCTGTTTGCAATAGGACAAACATGAACTACTGAAAAGTGGGTAGGGTTGCCCCCAAGAACTTTTACTCCATTTGTTAGGGAGTGCCCAGGCGTCAAGCACAATTTATGCTTGCTGGTGCACAGTATAAATTTGACACTTCAAGGCACCTTGATGAGAACACTGTTGGGTTTGCAAAAGGACACTAGGTGGCCTGAACCTTCTGCACTTGATACCTGTGACCTTTAAGAAGGACCTGAGGAATTTGGATGCCCTTCCACTTGAAATCTAAGAACAGAAAGATATCGAAGGAATATAAAGCTGATGCCCTGGGTGGCCCCAGAAAATTACAAAGCTGAAGAAGACATTTCTGTGTCAGCTGGACCTGAAGTGAACTTTGCTGTTACTCTCTGCCTGATACCCTGAGCGTTTCTAAGCTCTCCCATGAGGTCCTTGGTGCCTTTGTTGTGTATTCTTGTGGTTGTTTGGACCCAAAAGAAATTTAGGAACAACCTCAAAAACAGGCAGTTCTATTGTGTTAGACTGAATTTCAGGTTTGTCCCGCATGCAGAAGAGGCTTTATTCAGAAATCTCTTCAGATTCTGACTTATAAACTTTTTTTTAACTTCTCTACTTCCGAGACGAAGACTAGCCAATCAACTTTTCACACACGAACCCGAACTGTATTCCATTGAAGTCTGCTTCAAATCATGCCTAGATCCCAGTACACAGTGACCACTGACCAAACTTCCTGGTGCTAATTTCTCTAAAAACTTAAAACGATTTAAATGAATATCTCCTGTTTCCCTTATTGGATTGTTGTCATTTTGGTTTCAGTATGCCTATTACTGTCCCATTGAATTACCTGGACTGGTTATTACACTATACAATTGAATAAACAACAATAAAAAAACAAATTACCCATTCCTTGACACTTACAGCATCTCCTCCACAGGTTAATACGATTTTCCTGCTGAGACATACCGATCCTGTGAGCAAGGCCGTGCTGTGCTCTTTCCCTGAAGACTTAAACTATAAATTTCCAGGTTTCGCAGTCTCAGCACTAAAACACCACAGCACTCTATGGAGTTGCTGGTAGCTTCTCATCATCTCCAGTGCCTTTAACACGTTTCCTTTTCCTAAATATTCTGTAAGAACTCTCCCTCTTGTACACCTGATGAATAGCTGTGATTTGGTTCCAAGCCATTATGTATTTCAATTTCACAATGCAGTACAACCTACTCCAATGCATTTTGTACTGACCTTGTGTGGCTGACAAAGGTAATACAGTATGCATCATTGTCGATGTCGACTTCTCCAGGGTCCCAAAATTAAAGTCTGTGGTAAAACCTGCTTTTTCTAACAAATGCGATTAAACTCCATCGTTCCTGCCACTAGACTAGGCTACACCATGCATGAAGAGTTGAAGCCTTACGTTTTTTGACAGATAGTATGACAAGGCAGTATGTCAATGTGCTATGACAAGAACTGTGCCAAGAGACACATTTGAGTGAATCCGTATTGTATAGGGGTTTCAGGCAGCCAATTCAGTCGGTCAGGCACAGATGCTTGGACCCCCATAAGAAGGACAATACTGCCCTATGGGCACCTCGAGAAAACTGGACAGAACTCTAAATGCACAATTAACACAAACAAAGGGTAGTGCACATTGGCAGGACACCTTCAGTCCGCTAAATACAAACCTGGCAAGTCCCATCTTGAACGAGACAGTTTCCGCAGGTGCAGGGCAGAAACAAGAGAGTTCGGATACATGGTGGCTGGGCTTTCTGTTTTTACTTGTATTGTTATTCAACAAGTGTTTCATTTTTAATATAATTCTATCAATTGAATAAGTATCAATAATGTTTTATCTTTTGTACTGTGCAAGGTTTTTTTTAAAACCATGCAATAAAGTTTTTTTACTTACATTGACATGCATGTAAAGTGTCTGATGGAACAAAATCATTATTGAAAACACTGGGAACTGATTGGCCCAGTTTTGCAACATACCCTAATCCCCAGTAATCCGCTCGTCAAATATCATTTGAAACAAACTTGGCAGACTTCGCCAAATAACAAATATTTGCTAACTCACGCGATAGGCAATGCTCTGCAAAGATAAACACATTTTTAATCATATACAGTACATATAGAGACTGAAAGTGAGCAAATAATGAAATAAAGAAAAAATACTGGAACCACGTCTGTGACCCTTTACTTTAATACTCACAATTCAAAATAAACTGTAAATTAGATTTTGCAACCTCCACAGCAACCAATAAGCAGTCAAGAATGACAAAAAGAACAAACGACTCAAAAGACATGGCAGTATGTCTGAAAATACATTTAGTATGAGCAGAATACCCATGAAGAGAAATATAAGGCACAGACGAGCACTAAAAGTGAGGGAGCATACACACCAAGCCAACATTATGGCATAAAACCAAATGCTATGAAGATGATATCCCTCACAAATTAAATTAAATTAGTCTGTCAGAAAGTGGGATCTATATATGTGTGAACGTGATGGACCATTACCAACTAAATGAACACACCCTAGTTAGTCCTCAAAACAAGTTTCAGTAAAACTCCTCCCAAAGTAACTTAAAACAACTGCAATGTGTTTAAAAGTAGTGCAGATTCTGTTTGGATTAAAGGTGGTCGAGCACACAACATTGTGTGGATGCTCTAAACACAGCACTTCTCCCGGACCAGCTGTGACTCCCTTCCTTCTTCCCTCCCAGCTGCCTGTCTGTGAGTCTCACTGATTAGACCTCTCAGCCTTCCTCCCCAGGGGCTCACTTGGCACATAGTCAATACTATTTCAGGATTATAATCAATGAAAATTGTCAGCTAAAGAAGAAAGCTATTGGCAGCCGCTGCATGTGACATCTGATCCACTGTTAGAACTCAGGTTAAAGGAAACTCTCCTAATGCATGCAATCAATAGGAAAGAGGAAATGCGGGGCTGGCAGTCAATCTATCTACCTTATAAACAATAAAAAATGGGATGTTTTAGTTTTTAAAAACTGCTTGCCTTAGTAATGTGCTTGAATGCTGTAGTGACTTTATTGCACCCAGGGATCTTCATTTCAGTTATCATTCCCCATTAAAAAAGGTTGACTGATCCTTCTAGTCTTTCAACTGGAAAACTGCATCCTTAAGAAGGTATGACAAATGTGTCAACCCCCTCTGTTTATGAAATGTGGACTTCATATTCAGAAAAGGCAATTCGGTAGAGACTGCAGTGTCTGCAATGTTTCTGTCTCATAGAGAGTTGTGAAGGTTAAAGTATTGTTTGATAGAAAGGTTATTCACCCGTGCATAGCGTTGCCAGTCACACTATGAAACAAGGAGTGAATGCGGAGGTCTGTGACAGCACCGCAGCAGCTCACGGCGGGTGTAGAAGTTGGTACCTGCCCTGAATTTGGTAGTAATGTTAGTTTATGACTCTCTTTTAATACTTGTCCTGGCTTCTGTTCAGGTGGTGCTTTTCAAGAAACACCTTATCACGGGGTAACCTCTGTTACTGGAAATCCTCTAAAGTGCCTGGGGACCTCTGCATAGAAACCATATTGTTGGCCGTCTGCCGAAAATATCAATTTGCAGCCCAATATTCCTTCAAATGACATTCCCTGCCCCGACAGTGCATTTATCTCTAACCTTGCAGCACTTTGCCTTTAAAATACAAACTTCATACGCTCTCTAATGTTAACATTCAGCAGTTCTTCAGATGCCCAGGCTCAATACACTCAGGCACAGTACATTGCACAGTGTTATTTCTTTTTAAAACATACTTATCAGTTTTCAAATGTATTGAACAGCAAGAATTTCCTATTCATCCCAACAATAATAGAGAATTTACAACTGCGACAAGTATTGATATGGCAGCAACATGTGTGATTACATTATAGACAGAGACCCTTTTACACGGTACAGCAAGGGGAATTAACAATATACATCTCCACTTAGCAAGAGCCCCTGCCACAGGATCCCCATGTGGACACAACCTCATAGTTCATGAGGTGAATCAATAAGGTTTAAGAAAATTGCCTTAGGATTTAGGTCAGTCAGGGATACACCATATCATTCCCAGATGTCCTTCATCCGTCAAGCGAGTTTACCAAACCTCAGAAGCAGTCTTCCTGCTCATGACCAAGAGCTGTATTCTTGATCCAGGCTATATAGCTTGAACTAAGACTTGTGAATCCACTTACGAGAGGTAGAGCACTAGGCTAAGATTTGTATCCAGCAAGAGCCATGTGGACAGTGGGTTTACCAAGAATAAGGCCCAAGTGAGTCAGTTTGTGATCTCTAATGAGTATGTTCCAGGCCAGTGACTTTGCCTTTACCCCCTGGATTGGAGTCCAAAAGCTATCAGACTTTGACTATGACCATGCTGTAGAAGAAAGCCAGCTTCAGAAAATGTATAACTTGGGTGTTCAAATGATGATTGTGAGTAAATGTTCTGAGCTGAAATGTGTTGAGGTAGCTCCTTGTGAAATGCCTCTAGTGTATCATCCTTAATGTTAATCACGACTAATTTGCTATGTGGACAAATAGCATCCATTGGGCATCTCTGAATTTAGTCCTCACGTCAGCATCTTACTTCTCCCGAGCTCTGATTGGAAGGTGGCTACCATGTTGCAGTAAAAGAACACAAATGCTCATTACCTCACGACCTCCACCAGTGACCAAAATGTATAACGGCAGAGCCCTTCATGGGTTATTGGGTTATAATAGACAAGCAGGCTTCTAGCTTCCAGATTTAACTCAACAAGTGTGTGACATGCAGACTGGCCTGCCCACAACCTCTCATGGTCCCTTCCACATATATCCTCAAGGAATACCACAGTGCTCCCCTCAAAAGTGGGGTTGAACCTGCCCAGTACACGATCTAGTTTACCAGGCGAGGACTTAAATACGTGGGTGGGTTTCTGCCAAAGGGAAATACGTTTCTTTTTTACTCCCTTTTTTTGAAAGGCTACCTCTTCAGTTGGCTTCGTGTACCCATCTCCCTTCAGTCTATTACAGTATGTAAAGACCTAACACCTCTTGATGCAATTATGGTGGCCTCAAATGTTCTACATGAGTATTTTCAATGGCTTACCCAAGCATACATCACAAAAACATAAGAAAGCTCAGTTGCAACAGCAGCCATCAGATAAAATCTCCATCTCATCACCGAGACTTGGACTGGTAAAAAGCTGAAGCAAATATTGACTATTAAAGAATTTCCCCTACACCCACTCCACACACCAATCACCAGATGCTGTGCCATACCATACCTTCTAATCAAAAAAAGAACAGTAAACAACATACAATCAGTGCTTAATTTGTAAAATAATAGGAACTAGCACTCAGGATTTCTCTCAGAAGCCTCTACCCAGTGCTGACAAATATCGGGATCGCTAAATATCAGGGCTGCGTCGTCTCGGTTCCCTCTTGCAAGTTCTTTTCCATCCCTGCTTTCTCCCTTTGTAAATGTTTTTTCAGTTTTCTTTTTCTCCCTCTTTTGTGTTTTTCCCTCTGTTGCTCCAGGTGAATGTCTGAAGCAGTGCTTTAAATGGGCCGGTACTGGCACTTTTTGGTTTTGAGAAGGAGAGTACCTGCACTTCTATTTTTCCATTTCAAGCGCTGGTCTGAAGGGGAAATGCGGGTCCCTAAAAATGTATTCAGGTGGGCCCCACGCGCAACATCTGTCTCAAATTAAGCATTGTATACAATATGATTCACATTGAAGTTCACATGAGGCCCTGAAGTCCGCGCTTGGCGTTAGGCAGCTCTCTCGATGGGAACAAGGAGCCCCCACATAATAATGCAAAATAATTACAATGCACATATTATGGGTCTGTTGGGTGCTTAATTTGAGCCAGAGGTTTCCAGTGCTTGGCACCAGCACATAATTGTCAACACCGACACTTATGACAGCCTGCCACATGGTGGCACTGTTTGCCTAATTCAGAGATGGGAAAACTAATTTTATTACTTCAATCTACATTGAAAATACTGCGAGCAAAACAAGCGCAAAAACAAGCAAATGTAAAGGTGTAGCATGGACACTAAACAATAAGAAGTTTCGACCATGAGCGTTGAAAATGTATAAACATGTTATGTTAAATAAACTCCGACCTGTTATGGCACCAAAACACGCTTGTCAGTGGTGATTTAAGAGAGTACAGGAACTCAGTTTGGTAGGAGGGGGGCAGGAAAGGGAGGAGGCGGCTCACAAGCTCTCAGAAACTTCTAGAATGGGATATTAATGTTCCTGATCCTACTCCTCCTATAGTTCCATCACGCACCCTCAGCTATTTGCCCTGAAAAAGCATGAACGTGGGACTACATGGCATCTAGTTTCATTGCCTCATCATCCACGTTGGCAGCAGGCGTGTCACCTGTTTTTCTACTTTGCTGCCTACGGAATGCGTCAAGAGATATTTTCTTCAGGTGGAGGTGCATGGGAATCCGGGTGACATCCATATCTGCAGTACCATGATGGATGGTGCCCCACTGAGGAGGTGAAAATTCTGAACTTTTCTCTTGCTTTTTATTGGGTGTGCCCATCCTGGGAACACAAGAGGGCCCCCTCCTAATATTTAGAGTGCAGAAGCGAAGACATTAATATAGTGCAATAGCTTAGAATATGAAGCATATAATAACTCCTATAGCTGATTCTTGCTGGAGACCACATTTAATGGAGTGAACAGCATTTATGACACAAGCTGTTTCCCTGAGTTTTTCCACTGTTTTCCTTCCAATAGTTTGCAGAATGTGCTGCTTTTCTCCGGGATGTGCACAAATGTTTCTTGTGAGTGTTAGATAACACGGGCAAATGTACTAATATTCTGAATGTGTCTGCATACGTTGCATAGTTTTTCTAGAGAGTACTCTGAAATCATACTGTGCTGGTATTCTGACAGCATTTTGTATGGCGGTGTACAGCTTGCATAGGTCTTCTTTGCATGTACTCTGGAAACGTATATCTGACAACTCATGAACATTTTGTAGCGGGGCACATGCCTTGTTTAGTTTTTAATGGCGTTGTTTAACTGGCATGCAATTTTGTGATCTCTGCATATTTGTTGTTGTATTTTGTAAAAACACTTGAATCTTTCCCGAACATTCTGGGTAGATTTCATCCTCATTAAAATTAGAGAGTTGGGCAATTACTGACCCTGTATTAGAACTGGCATATTCTGGTTGGCTGAGGCAGGCAATTGCAAGGCACAACCTACCACTCCGTCAGGGGTGGGTGATTACACTCACTGTATAATCTGTGCTCACCCTTGGGTAGCAAGGCACTGAGCAGTCAGGCTTAGCTCAGAGGCAATATGTAAAGCATTGGAACAGCACTCACACACAATAATTACACTGTGCGTCTCAAAACAGATTTCACATGTTGTGTATGTAAATAAAGTTTATATTCCGCACACACCTTAACTAACACAACAAAAATATCATGTATTTCTGGGCATGAATAGCATTCGGAAATATCACTAACAGTACTATGCCTCAACAGTGTTAAAATGGAACCAGTAATATGCACACTTGGGAAAGATCCAATGTTATCCCCCCCCCCAGCACCCTTATGAAATGTAAAACATCAGAATGGAGCCCACCCGTGCAATTATTATAACTCAATACCACACAGTTATAGGGTGCACTCCAGATCACAAGTATATCATAAATGCATACACACAGATAATTGCAACCCTTTTAAACAGCACTGTGGGCCAAGGCCACACTCCAGTAAACACCAATGTCAAACATAGTATTCTTCAGGTAAGGAATCAATGTGTGAAGCAACACCGCTGTGCAGTGTAATTAATTATAAAAGTCACTCCTACACTCTCACTCAGCACAGATACGTGGTGCCAAGGATATCAGGCAGGTCCGTATGGAGCACACATGCACGCACACAGCACTGTAATTCGATGCGAGTGATATACGGCAGGTCAATTGATAATGCACATGCAAAATCCAAGGCCCAAGCGCTATGTTAGACCTGGCTTTTCCAGCCAGTTCATCACCAGACTTTTTGCTTTTGGGCCTTCTCTTTTCGACCCTGTTTTTGTTGGTTTTAGGAATCTGGACACTTTACCACTGCTGTTCAATGATAAAGTGCATATGCTCTCTGTAAAAAGTTTTATTATGGATTGGTGTTTCCATGATTGGCTTATTTGATTTACTTCTATATCCCTAGTACGGTGCACTGTGTGTGCCCAGGGCCTGTAAATCAAATGCTGCTAGTGGGCCTGCAGCACAAATTGTGCCGCCCACACAAGCAGCCTCTCACTCAGCACAGATACGTATTATTTTGGCAGGGAATCAATGTGTAAAGCAACACCCCTGTGCGGTGTAATTAATTACAAAAGTTACACACTCACTCAGTACAGATATGTGGTGCCACTGATATCAGGCAGGTCCGTATGGAGCGCACCCGTACACACACGCACACAGCACTGTAATCCGATGCAACTGATATCCAACAGGTCAGTTTATAATGCACATGCAGACCCCGTGGCCCAAGCCTTCTTCCACTATTCAGTTCACCCCGACTACCTTCTACCCACAGGCTGGAGATAAAGAAAACCTTCCCCCCTGATTCAAGGCTGATCGCGGCTGGAGTCCCCCTTAGTTAGGGTGTCAGGAAAGAAGGTGGAGGTAGGTAACAGGGCTAATAAGGCAGCAGTCCACAAATGGATGTTTGGCAACTACTCAGGCAGTTCATCCACAGTTTATGGAGAAGAAGCGGGCTGTTTAATCACAGGATTCCACACTGTGACTTCCGGCCCCGTCCTAGGTCTCCAAAGCACAGGAGGGGGGCTGGGGGGCACGCAGTGCCCTGAGCTGTTTAGGGTAAATTGGACGACCCCCTCTTTGTTGCCATAACATGCTCAAATTCATTTTAAAAGAAAAATATGCCTTAGGCATTGTTTTAAGTGAAAATGTTTCAAGAATTAAACTTTATCCTGAAGTCAGAAGGGACACTAAAAGGAAAACATGCACATTTCGCATTAGTCATGTATAGTACCCAAGACTGATTTTTTTACCACATGTCAAACTGCGGTATACTTTTGTATTCTTATGTATACGAATTGGTTGACTAAAAAACATTAGCACAGGGCAAATACTTCCTTGTTTGCGGTCCACCATGATAAATACAAAGTTTAATTCCCACCATCTCACGTCTATTGCAGAAAGAAAATAAATGGTTGCAAGATAAACATTAACACCAAGGCATCTGTAGACTTGCTTTGTAGACCTGAGTCTGAAAGGTCAGGGCCTACACCACAAGGTCGACTGCACAGCTGCCTACCCGGATCTATCAGGACATGACACGCTGAGGGTAAACAAAGAGGCTCATGGATGTGGTGGTGTTAACAGTTCCAGCGAGAAATCACATATCCGGTTTGTGATCGAGTCACACCTGTTGATGGGCAGTTAATGTCTGGAACAAGCAGTCCCACAGGTACACATGGAATCAGTTCAGAAAAAAGATACCTTATTGAGCAGGCATTTCTCTTGGGGGGCGGGGGGAGGGAACAGTCTTCATGATCTTTGCTGTACCATCCTCTTTTCAAACCACAACCAAACTGAATATGTAGGTAGGGTTTAAGTTATACTCATTTAGAATATTTAATGTTTAGGTTTCTAAAACAGCAAGAAAATCCTACACAATTGGATCATGGGCGCCATATACTTTTATAGTATTGTGTAAGCATTTTAACTTATATGTATGAAGTGGAAATATTCTTAAACAGGCAGATGATCATCTTTAAATTATTAAGTGTCCCCCTCTGCTATAGGCCAGATCGGATTTTTTTAAATCCCATTAATTGGTTTTCTTCTGTTTTCCTTTCATCACTGAAAAAAAAGTATCTCACAGGAGTTCTGTCCGGGTCCTCAATCAGTCTTGACCCTGGTCCAATAGGAACTGTCCAGCCTGAACTGATAAGTCAGGTCCTCTTTAAACCAGAACACAAGCAAGCCAGGGCTAGTTTCACCCTAGTTGGACCTCTTCAGCCAGGCGCAGCTTGATTCCAGTGACAAAGTGAGCACAGGACACAGGTCTCTGCACACTTAGGGGTCCATTAGGATGGCGGGCGTGCTTTGCCCGCCCGCCACCCTAACGGAGAAGTGGACCGCCCGCTAACAGTGAGGGGGTCCCGACAATGGCATTAGGATGCGTCCGCCACACAGGCGGGCGCATCCTGTATGTTTACCATTGCGGCGGGCGGAGCAGGAATCTCTGCCCGCCGCTATGGTAAAAGTGCACATTGTGCTTTTCAAAGCGCAACATGACAGGCACTGCGCGGTGCCTGCCATGTTGAACTTTGAAATGCGGGGGCGTACCATAGGTACCCCCCATGTGCATCCCCAAAGCCACGGACTCCCAGGGGGCCCGCAAGGGGCCCCCGCAGGGAGTCTCCGCATGCCTTTCTGTGGCGGCATTGCCGCCACGGAAATGCATTGTGCAAAGCCCATTGTAATATGGCGGGCGGTGTCTAAAAGACACCGCCACCATGTTACTGGTTTTCCGCCCGGGCCGCTAGGCGACCGGTGCGGAAAACAGGCAGGTGGTGTTTCACACCGCCGCGGTCCCTCCCGCCATCCAAATCTGGCGGGGGGAATTGGGCTGATGATGGTGGGCGGATTTCCTCCGCCAGGCTGGCGGTGGCCACCGCCAGCCTGGCGGAGGAAATCCACCCGACATCGTGATGGACCCCTTAGTGCGTCACACTGAAGTATACAATAAAAGTAATAGGTGAGGAGGTTGAATTAATCTCAAACATTGCTAATTACTCAGGCTTACATCCCAGTCCATCGTTGTTTTGCCCACAACGCCACCACAAATTAGAGCCAGCAATATGCCAATCAGTTTTGACACTGATCTAAAAGGAACAGTCCAGCCCAAACTACAAAGCCAAGTACTCTCTGGACAAGTACACAAGCAACCACAGTCTGGTTTCTCCCTAGTTGGGGCTCTTCTGCCAGGTCCAACTTGGTTCTAGTGGCAAAGGGAGGCCGTGCCCATGTAGGCACTGACATAATTTCAATTCCCAAAAATTTGAATCATTTCCAAATTTTACGCTGAATTTCATGACTTTTTGCCCAAAAAGCTGCCGAACCTATTATTTGAGTGATGACCTTTGCCCCGGTTGTGTTTCTGCTTACCGAATGATAGCATGTTGTAGGAAAGTCTTGTTTAATATAATGTTGCATAAAATTGCATACAATTATCACGCATACTTTTGATTGTACTTGTCGAAGATTTTCTACAATTCATTCTATAAATGCAGGCTGAATGGGAAGGCTCAGATCAGTGGACCAGCATAGCTGACCTGGGCCCTAATGCAAGCAAGGAACACATCCATTCTAACCTATGGTTTGGTTGTGAAAAATAGACATGACTGCAGAGAACCCCTTATACTCATAGGCCCTGGGGCCACTGCATCTGTGGCACCATTGACAGGTACTACTGGTTTGGACTCAAGTGGTAAAATAAATAACACTAAATCATCTTTTTAATAATTATTCCAATGTGCTGGGTTTGGGAACTAAAGTCAATTCTCGTGTCCTTGATATTAGAAGTGAGAAAAAACAGAGTTGCAACAGGACATGTGCAAAGGCCGCTTGTGGAGGGTAGACTTTTGGTATCAGACATTAATCTTGACATTTTATACTATTTTGCCTGCAGCTACCGTGAGTGGTGAGGTGGTTCTTAAAGGGGGGGAAGCAGAAAGTGCCCTGCCGAACAGTGAGGGCTAGATCGCTCGCAACAATGCTTCAGGCAGCTATGAATTATTGGAAGTGCAGCTTCAAAAGGACACAAATCCAGGTTGTATATGCCCCGTATTTCTTACAGTGGTGCCTCGCAACATGTTGTGGACTAGTGCAACAGATTGACACAAATAGCTGTAGTGAGCCGACCTGCTGGACATTGTGATCTGCTGCATTCAATACCCTACATACATTCAAAGAGATTAGGGAGTAGTTTAAGTTGCACCTGGTCAGTTTCTGGAAAGTGGCAGATGAACCAGGGACCAGAGGACAGATTAGGCAGAGGTGCATCTGAACTTTACGACAATCTTGACATTTGGAAAAGACCTTAGGATAGTGTCGATTCTGTATCTTCAGCTGTTCTGGCGTGGCAGACTGGACCTGACATAACTCAAATGGAAAGCTATCACAATGGTAGGAGTTGGAGAGGCTTTGTGCCTCAGACGCTTTATGTGAATTAACTGGCATAACAGCACTGATGCCCGGTTACTCACCGGTAATACCCATTACTCTGAGTCCTGGTCTCCCCGTCCCATTCCTGATGAAGTGAGCAGCTAGTCTGCTCTACAGAACCCCTACCTAGCTGAGCTGTTGGCACTTCCCCCTAGGATGATGTCACCATCACGTGACTACAAAGGGGGAAGTGCCGGAAGAATCATCCTGAAATACCAAAGACAACAGAACGAAACACATACAATCACCCACAGACACCCCAAACCAGGGAGGGAGGGAAGGGCTCAGGAATGGGACGAGGAGACCAGGACTCTGAGTAATGGGTATTACCGGTGAGTAACTGGGCATTACCTCCTCGTCCTGTCTCCCCGTCCCATTCCTGATGAAGTGAGCCCATACCCAAGCACACGGTGATAGTAAGAAAAAAACAGACCAGAATAATGCAAGAAACAGGTCCATTTTAATCCACAAAAACAAGTACAGATCACAAATCATGTACAGCAGACAGGACAGAAGCCCCAAAAGCAGCAGAGGCCGCCATCCCCAACTCCAGACGATAAATGGCAACAAAAGTGTGGGGAGAAGCCCATGTGGCAGCATTGCAAATGTCCCTCAACGAGGCCCCTTTGAACATGGCCCAGGAGGAAGAAACACTCCGAGTCGACCGACCCTGAACAGAAGAAGGCAGGGGACAGTGGGCAGAATCGTAAGCAGAAACCACAGCGCCCTTGACCCAACGAGACAAGGTGGACAGAGAAGGGCGAAGCCCCATACCCGACAGGCCATAGGTGACGAACAGGGAATCCACTTTACGAAAACCAGCCGCACGCTCCAAGTAGATGCTGAGAGCCCTCAGCACATCCAACGAATGGAGGAGCACCTCTTCAGGAGAAGAAGGAACCGGAAAAAACACAGGGAGAACAATATCCTCCTGACAGTGAAAGGAAGAAACCACCTTAGGAAGAAAGAACTGACTTGGACGGAGAATGACCTTGTCAGCGCAGAAGCGCAAGAAGGGGGGAGAAGCCATCAGCGCACCAATCTCACCAACCCTCCGCCCAGAAGTAATGGCCACCAGGAAAATAACCTTCGCAGAAAGGAACTTCAGGGCCACGGAGTCCAAAGGCTCGAAAGGAGGACCCGTCAAAGCCCTCAGAACCAAGGGTAGATCCCAAGGAGGCACAGGCGAATGGGAAACAGGACGCTGAAGCAAGAAACTCCGCAGAAGGCGAGCCACCAACGGGGAGACAGAGGAAACAGAGGAACCCCAAAAGGCAAGAATGGCTGCCCACTGCGCCCGCAGGGAAGAAACCGCAAGCCCCAGGACGAAACCATCCCGTAAGAAGCCCAGCACCTTCACAGCCACACACGAGTCAGGAGAGAGACCCCTCCCCAGACACCAAGCGGAAAAACTCTTCCAGTGTCGGGCATAAGAACGCAAGGTGGAAGGACGCCTGGAAAGCTGAAGACACTGGGCAACCTCCAACGAGCAACCCAAATTCAGCAAACTCAACCTCTCAAGTGCCAAACTCCCAGCCGGAGGCGACGCAGGGAGGCAAGGCCGAGAAGAGGAACCCTCAGAGGGGAGGGACACAGGGGAAACCGCCAATGGAGGTGAACAGAAAAGGCCAGCATAAGGGGGCACCAAGACCACCGAGACCACTCCGGAACAACCAGGAGAACCTCCGCCCGATCCCAACGAATCTTCCGGAGGACCCTCGGAATTAGGGCAAACGGAGGGAAGGCAAACAGCAGACCCCTCGACCAAGGAATCGAGAAAGCATCGGTGGCCCATGCCAGCGGAGAGGGGACGATGCTGCAAAACCGAGGAAGAAGGGCGGATTTCTCCGAGGCAAAAAGATCCAGCCAAGGAAGGCCGAACCGGAGGACAATCAGATCAAACAGATCCGGGGACAGACAGATGGACACTGAGGAAGGGAACACCCGGCTCAAAGAGTCCGCAGGCCCATTCTCCTTCCGCGGAAGATAGACCGCCGTCAGAGACAAGAGATTCGACTCGGCCCACAGGCCGATCTTCCGGGAAAGGAGAAACAGGGCACGACACATGCCCCCCTGGTGATTCACATAAGCACGAACCACCTGATTGTCGGTCTGCACAGAGACCGCCTGACCCCAAGGAGAGGAGCGAACCAAAGAAGAGCCAAACAAACCGCCCTCAACTCCTTCCAGTTCGACGACTGGAGGGACTCGAAGCTGGACCACCGACCCTGAGCCTTGGAGGCACCCAGAACGGCACCCCACCCCAGAGCACTGGCATCCGTGGACAAAACGACCACAGACAGAGGATGAAGGAGATCGAACCCCCGGGAAAGAGAGAGAGGGGACAACCACCACTGGAGATCCGCCCGAATCCCCGGAGCGACAGGGATCAGAGTCTTGTAGTCCAAGGAGGCAGGATCCCAGTGCGACAGGACATGATGCAACAGGAGTCTGGACTAAGGAAGGATATGCAGAGTGGAAGCCATCTACCCCTGACTCCGCAGCCAGAGACGGGCAGACACCCGGGACTGGGACAGAAGCCAGGAAAGGTGACGAAACAAAGTCAACTGGCGCTCCTGCGAGAGAAAAACCATGTCCAAGTCCATGCGGAAGAGAGCCCCCAGGAACTTCAGGGACTGGGAGGGCACCAGGGAGGACTTCCTGTGGTTGATAAGGAACCCAAAGGACCCCAGCAGAAGACACACCTGGTCCACATCCGACAGAGCCTGTGAAAAAGAAGGAGAGACAATCAACCAGTCATCCAGGTATGGAAAAACCAGAAGACCCCTGGAATGAAGGACACCCACCAGAGGGGCCAAGAGCTTGGTGAACACCCTGGGCGCCGAGGAAAGGCCGAAAGCGAGCACCCGGAACTGATAGTGAAGGGTCCCCACAGCAAATCGGAGAAAACGCTGGTCTTCTGGATGTACAGGAACGTGCAGATAGGCATCCATGAGATCCAGGGAGGCCAGGAAACCCCCCGGCAGGACCAGAGGCAGGATGGACTGGAGCGTCACCATCTTGAACAGACGATGGACAACGAAACGATTGACCCGCTTCAGATCCAAAACAGGACGAAAAGCCGAAGTGTCTTTCTTTGATACCAGAAAGAGGATAGAATAGCAACCCCTGCCCCTCTCCAGAGGAGGAACCTCCACAATAGCCCTCTTCTCCAACAGGAGTCGCACGCCTGCCAACAAAGCATCCCTGCGCAGAGGAAGACGCGGCAGGGGAGTCTGAACAAAACCCGGAGGAGGAGGAGAGGAAAACTCGATCCGGCAACCTTCCGAAACAGTCTGAACTGCCCAGGCATCCGGAACCGACAACCACTGGGCGCGGAAGGACTGGAGGCGACCACCAACTGGCAAGGGCAGACAGTCATTGAGAAGAGGAGGAAGCAGGGCGGCAACACCGGCAGCGGCCCGGGGCTTGGCACTTCCAGGGGCCCCCCGGCCACGACCCCTGCCACGAAAGGGCTGAGAAGCGCCACGAGCAGGAGGCCCAAAAGCGCGACGGTAACCAAATCCACGACCCCGAGAAGGAGGGCGGACCGGAGCCACCAGCTTGCGGTTCTCCGCAGACTGCATGACCATGCCCTCCAGCTGAGGACCAAACACCTTTGAACCCTCAAGGCAACTTAAGGAGAACCGACTTCTGGGAAGAGTCCGCCTTCCAGGAACGCATCCAAAGATGACGACGGGCAGCAATAGACGCACCAGAAGCAGCGGCCGGCGCCCCCACATTGTCGAAGGAAATGTCCGACAGGTAACGCACCTGCAACTCCATCCTCGCCGTCCTGCAGCAGAAGAGACAGAGACTGGAAGTCCTTAAGGAGCGACTGAACCATATAGTTGGAATACGCAGTCGCCCGGACAGAGAAATTAGAAGCAGCATAGGAACGCCTCACCGCCCCTTCAACACGCTTATCCACAGCGTCCGCAGGAAGGGCGTCCTCAGAAACCACCAAACCCTGAGAGGAAAGGCCAGCCATCAAATTGTCCACTTTCACAGCCTGAGGGAACTCATCAGCAAAACCCTCAAGAGGGTAACGTCTGGACAGGAAACGAGGAAAAGAAGACTTGTCCACCTCCTTCCACTCGTGAGACAGCACATTGCGCACTGCACTATGCAAAGGCAAAGAATCCAGAGCAGGCTGGACATACTGCGTAAACAAGTCATCCTCAACAACAGCATCCGCAGGCGGAGAAAAACCCAAGTTGGACCTCACATGGGCAAACAGTTCAGCGAGCTCAGCACCCTGAACAAAACGACCACGGACACCCTCATCCTCATCAGGACCAAAGTCATCCACAGGATCAGCCTGCGCATCCAAAGAAACACGAGGCACCTTGGGAGGAGGCCCAGCCGCGTCCCTAGCCAGGAAAGCAGCAGCCACAGCCTCATTAATAAGGAGGCACAGGGCATCCAGAGGGGCCGCAGAAGAAGAAGCATCCGAATCCATAGCGGAAGCAAAAAGTCCAAACAACACTCCCAACAGGCACAAACAAGGACAAAAAACATCCCAACAAGGACCCCAGATATAGCCGAGGACCCGAACACCTGTGGGAGGAGAAAAAAACTGGGCCGGCATTAGAAGCCCAGCCAGCCGCAAAAATCGCCCCCTGAAAACATGCAGGACACCAAACTCCACAGAAAAGCCCCTGCCCGCTAGAGCAGGGCGAAAAACGGACCGGAGAATGCCCAGGAACGGCCGCTGGAGCAGGCCAACCCAAGCCAGGTGAGCAAGCAAGCACGAACAATATAAAACGGCCGCTAACGCGAGCCGCGAATAAAATAGTGCCCCAAACAGAGACGGCCGCTAACGCGAGCCGCGTGTAATAAAGGAGCCCCACAAACGGAGCCAGCGCGGGGGCAACGGCAGAGAAGAAAAACACAGGCGGCCGCTAGAGCAGGCGGCCGCAAATAAAAAAGAAATGAACACGGAGACTCACCAGCACAGGAAGCCTCCAACAGCACAGCCAGGAACGAGGTCGTAGACTGCAGAAATGAAAAAACAGGATGATTCTTCCGGCACTTCCCCCTTTGTAGTCACGTGATGGTGACATCATCCTAGGGGGAAGTGCCAACAGCTCAGCTAGGTAGGGGTTCTGTAGAGCAGACTAGCTGCTCACTTCATCAGGAATGGGACGGGGAGACAGGACGAGGAGGTAATAGAGTTAACGGGGAACCTAAGGACTCCAAAACTCCCATGAGGCTGCCCTAAACAATGCCAAGATTTTGCATTCTTATGTACATTCCCCCAGGAACGTTGAGTTGTTGAAAAAGTATTGGTGTTGGTTATTTTTTCGAACCTATGTGGCTACTGAACTGAATCTCTCTTGTCAGTACCAGGCAAGAATGCGGTAGGTAAGTGGGCCAATATTTATCAAAAGGTCATGCAGCGCAGGGTATCAAGTAAAGTTGTTATGCTGCGTTGCGTGAAAGGGAGAGTACAGAACAGCACAATTTCTACTAGGATGTGGCGATGTTCTGATCTAGTCCTGCACTGGTGAACTTTATGCAGCTATGTTCCAACGCAAAAACCAATGCACCATAGAATTAGGGTGTCAGGCATCAATGCATCATAGTATTAGAGTGTCTGCATTGTCTGAAGCACAGGTTTTGCACAAGAAGGGGAACCTTCCAGTACAGAACATATGTTTTAAGGCTTTCCACACATAGTAGGTGAGGTGACAATGCAACACTCAAGCAAATTCTAACAAAAAGAGAAATTAAAAAATTTTCACACTGCACCTGCCTTGGGGAGGCATATGGTTTTGGCACACATTTCTGCCTACAATTCTATATAGATAGGGATTTTTATCAAAACCCATGGGTGGCTGCATAGAAGTGTCCATTTGCATTTGAACACCCCCTTCGTGCAAAGTAACACAAGGCACAACTTTGTATTGCAAACCACAATTTGTGGTGGACGGTAAATTCCACCTGAACATCTTGCATCAAGTTTGCTTTAGGAGATAAATACAAACTAAACACAAAGCATTTGTAAATCTTGGCACTAGAACTTAAAGTTTGGAAATGCTAATATGTGCGGTAATGAGATACCCACACATATATACATTCTGTGCTGTGAAGTACACAGGTATGTAACTTTACTATTTTGTAATGTAAGGGATATTCAGTGGGGTGCAGTATAAGTTACATAATTATAAGTTACTTAGGGCTCACCACACTTGTTATTACAGGATGTAATAAAACTACACCCCGCAGTTTTCCCCTGGGGTATTTTTTCCGGCTACATCTGAGGAAAACTAAGGCAAACTGTGGAAATGAACATGGGAAAATGCCCAGACAAGAGAGGGACATAATGTTTCGGGGGCAAAACTTGTAATGGTGAATATATTTATCACATCCAATAAAATCGATTGTCTGGGATTTTATCAAGTGTGGTAAATATTGCATCCCAGTCCAGTGGCATCGCCCCACTGCTTTTCAGCAAAGGCAAGTAGAAACATAAAATGATAATAACGTAGAGTTATTATAATCTTATGCTTCGGGTCCTGCTGCTTCGCGGGTGGGCGGATTTTCGGGGCTGCTCTGCTCTTGGAGCAGGGGAGGAATGGTTTGCCCTCTCATAAGTACTCAATGACTGTTTTGTTGGCCCTCTCGGGCTGCCCAAACCTGTCATGCACACTTTCCCCACTCTCCATGCAGGCTGCATTACAGCTTACATTGAGAACATGCCCACCCCTCCAGCCCCTGGCTGAATGCGGTGTCACAGCGCTCAAACCAATTACAATGCTGCATTGCAGCATTGTGATTGGCTTCGGAAGGGGGCCTAGCTGCCTGCTTCCTGTTCCTGGAGTCGGAGACTGGAGAGCAGGCGCAGAGATGTGGGACCCGGCCTCAAGGTAAGTATATTTTCTTTTGTATTCCCTAATCTCCCCCGCGACACCCTTTTCCCCACCCCCCTGCGCCCACACCTCAACCGCGAGCCAAGCCAGCTGCCACTGGCCCTGCCAGTGCCACTCGTAATAGATGTAAACTTGTTTTGCTTTGATTGTTTCAAACAAACATTTAGACAGTTTTTACAACTTTTCACAGTGCCCCCGAAACAAAATTGTGTGTCCTGAATAAATAAATCGCCCATATTTGTTCAACAGTCAAAATTGTATTTTCTCCTGATCGGGTAAAGGAAAGGAGATTTAATGAAGGAATGAGAGTATTTTATTTTACAATTCATGTCCCATCATCCGTGGCACTCCCTCCCAAGACCTCAATGAAGCCACATACATAATTTGATGAAATACGACTTTTTCATATCACTCTGTTGCCCTTGTACACCTGGTAGAGAGTTTTCTTCTGGCACTCCATCTGTTTTGCTGCCATACTGGCTGAAGGATTTATTAGAGATACGTTAATCTACGTTGCTTTCTATTTTCAAATTAGAACCCGTTTTCTCTTTATTCTTTTATTAGTGAACTATGGTATGTTTTTGAGTCCAGGGTGTTGTGCTATATTTACACAGAGGAATGCATCTATGCCTGCTGTTGAAATTCGCTTCTCAACATTCCAGGCTGCTGTTAGAATGTAATAATAGCAGAAGGAACCAGTAGGATAAAATATACTATGCATATATGTAGGCGCGGCCCATGCAGGTAAGAGTGGTAGGGCCCGGTGAGGGGGGTTTCGACAGACAACGCCGAATGAAAATTTAGTTGATATCATCCCCCACACATCCCCACTGCCCCACCACTCTCACCTTCTTGGGCTGCTCCTACATATCCGTATTGTTGGTACTGCAGGGGAGGTAATGCCAGCAGCAGAAATATCGCACAGCATTTAATGCCCTGTATTTTTTGAAAAATGTGTCACTAAGTGTTCTTTTTTATTTTATGCCTATTGTTAGGTATAGACCCGCTCTCTCTTGCCACTGTCTGCTGCTCCTGCTGCCGGACCAGGGGGGACCACAAAACCAGCTCCCCTTGCCTTCCCTGCGGCATGTAGCCGCCAGCATCATCGTGCATGTCGTGTCCAGGACAAGGGCACTAGGACCCTGGGACAATACAGAGGTGAGGGGACACCGGACACCACATCTGCGGAGGTCTGCAGAGAAGACCTTCCGTAAGGCCCTGAAAACTTGGATTTTCAACCTTTCAGACACGGTCTGTATGACTCTGGTTTAGTTATAGTGTGTTCAGTACTGACGAGATGGATATGTGAGCTGACTTTTTTCCGGCCTTCCACCTAGGCTACGGGCTAAGCGCCAAGATGCTCCCTGGAGTGATAGGTGCGCTATATAAGTGTATACTTACATTACATTACATCCGGTCAAGGGGCGGGGAGAGGGGACATTCTGCTGCTGGACCTCGAGGTAAGAGGTCATGATCTGTGCATGCTGTAGACAACGGAAATAAAGACATACCTATAAACCATCATCGTGTCCTGTGTGGTTTCCTGGGTTTGAAGACACGACAACTGGCGACGAAGGTTTGACAAACTGTACGCTGTGCCCATCGGAAGATCATCGCGATTTAAACCAGGAGCCCACCCTGGATGGCATCGTGCGGAAAAGAACATAAGAAGTGCCCCAGACGAAGAGCAACGACGCAGGAGCCCACCCCGATCGCTGGAAAAAGAAGACTGCGAGCTCCGGTAAGCGCCGTGTAATGAGCGCGAACTTAAAAGAAAGTGAAAAGAAACTGGCGTGAGCTCTCGCGAGAGTCTCGGCGGCCATTTTAGGATCAGGCGCGAGAACCAATCACAGAGCAGGAAAAGCCGGCGGCCAATTTTAAGTCAGGCAGCGCCCAGATTGGACAAGAAGTCTCGCGAGAATCTCGGCGGCCATTTTGAGCTCAGGCGAAATGAACCACTAGGAGCGGAGAACAGCGCGGTGGCCAATTTGGAGTCAGGCAAAGTGCGAAAAACATCAGAAAGTGCCGATCAAAGAGGAAAAAGGCACAAATAAGAATAAATAACAGCAAATAAGTGGGGCATAAGAAGAACACTAAAAGAAAAAGGGGCAAATAAAAGGAAAAGGAAAGTAGAAAGAAAAGACACCAGGAAATTAAGAAAAAGGAATAAAAAAGCAGAAGTATAGGCAAAAGGGGCAAAAGTAAGAAAATAAGGATTGAACAAGCAGCAATAGAGAAAAGACAAGAAAAGAAGGTGACAGCATAATGAACAAGTGCAAATAAAGGAATAAAAGACTCAAAGAGCACGTAAAGAAGATACAAAAGAATAAAGCACAGACAAAGAGCAGCAAACAAGAGAAAAGGCAAGAAATAAAAGGAGAGAAAGGCGCTAATAAAACACAAGCAATTAAGAACAAAAGACAAAGGACAGGCAACAGAAGAAATGACAAAAGAGGGTCGAGGAGAACGCAGGAAGATAAAGATGACAGACCCTAAGCCAGAAAGACAAAGTGCACAATACAGAAGACCACTACCATTCAACTTGTCGGAGCCACAAGTGGGAATTAGTTGGGAGAAGTGTTCAGTAAATCTTTATTTCGAAGAATAAAAAATCCTCATAAAAATACATTACACAATAAAAATTTCATTAAATTACATTTCTGAACTTTTGATAAAAAGTAAGTTAAAAAGTATAGAGAGGAGGGGCCACAATTCATGGGCGGAAATAATCATTTACAGGGATTAATTAATTTCTTGTATCTCTCAATCTTACAGCTACTTTAAAAAAAACTAAAATGGCACATAAGGTATGGGTATCACTGGCTTTCTGCAAGAACAACGCATGCAGCTCTTGCATGGCGAAATTTTATTTTTCCTAAGGATGTCAACCAAAAATAAACGCCTAGGAACTCTATAAAATGAACATAAAAGTACAAAATGAAGGGTGTCCTGCGGAGACCTATTGTCGCAGCCGCAGACACCCTTCTGCTCAATCGTTACAGTAAAACCAGTGGGATCAACTAAAATGTTAGGTAACTGATTGAGCCTAAAACGGCATATTCAAAATCTATCATACTGGCTATACATCAGGAACAGATAGGACTCCATTCCCACCCCATTTGTCACTAAGCCATGAGCTGCTATTGATCTCTTTACAGGACCCAGACCACTTCTAGCCGATTCAAATTTTTCTAAGAGCAACTTTTTCACCCTTGATTTACAGGTGCTAGAGATCAAAGACGGGTTGCTAAAGAGGTGATATTGGTCTATATTCAATAAAGAGCCTTTAACATATTTTAGCCAAGGAATCTGTAGGCCTTTATCCCTTTGCAAGCAGTCTGTGACAATTTCCCTACTCAATGAAGCCTCCGGATTGGTCCATATTCTAATCCATGCTATGATTGGCCTCAGTTTAACATGGTCTGAGATATATGGCATCCCAAGTTCTGCATGAGCAATTTTGGCAGAGGTGGAGTGTGGGATTTTCAGGATTCTGCGAAAAAATTTATCTTCCTCTACTTGTAATTGTTTGCAGTCCCTGAAGCCTCACACCTCCGCGCCGTACAAGGCCTTTGCCATGCTAATTGAACCATATAAATTCATTACTTGTTCGGGGCACCATCGCCCCAGCTTCCGAGCAAAACTTAATATAGCACCATTCGAGGAAACTAACTTGGTACAATGTTCCTCGATCAGTTGGCTAAATTGAATATCACCATCAAATAGGAGGCCCAGATAGGGAAAAGTGTTTACTTTATCCAAGGTATGTGACCCTATTTTGAACACACACTTATTTATGGGTTTTTTGCCCGCCACCATAACAAAGGATTTATTTAGATTGTGTCAGGACTGCTAGGGCGGCTTGCGGTCTAGGGCCCGCCCTCATGTGTCCCAAGCACTTCCTGTGTGGCAAAATGCACTATTTTCCTTTGGGGGGTCGTTGGTGGCACAAGTGTAGCTAGAACAACAGTTTAATGTACCTCTGTCCGCCTAATGCGTGAGATTCGGCAACCTGAACGCGTCCGCGAGATGCGTGAGGTTTGGCAACCTGAACGCGTCCGCGAGATGCGTGAGATTTGGCAAGACGTCGCATTTCTTACGGGAAAACACGTAACGTGGTCACGTTGATGTACGCGACCACACCCAATCCCCTTTGCTCACTATTCTGAGGATCTTGGTGGTGTAGCAGCTTTTTCCAGGTGCTCCAACTTGGGGAATCTTCTGGAAGGAGTTTGTTAGCAGTCTTTTGCAGATCGTTTGTGTCTTTGGCAGCAGGTAACCAGTTTGGAGAGCCTTTTTCCGAACAAGAGCTGCAGTGAGAGGAAGACTGATTCCGGGTATCCAGAGAGGCTGCCACACCCTTCAGTTAAGTAGAGTAGGTCGTACTCTACAGGTAGGAGAAAGTGAAAACTTTCAATTTAAGGTTAATTTTAAAACATCAAAGTGTAAAAAAGTATATTTATTCTGATTTTTTGGAAAAACATTAGCGCAAAGTTCCTTTGAGATATTTTATGGAAAAATATAAGAGAGCAAATATTTGTCTTGATTAAAGTTTAAGAGATGTTCATGGTTCTTTGAATAAATCGAGAAGCTTGTTAATTTGCTTGGTCGCAATTCTCAATTGTATGGTCGCAAATTTTGAACAGTTATTCGCCATTTATGCCTATGCTGAGATTTTATTGAAAGTAATGATTTGCTGATGTGCTCAAAATACAACAAAAGAAGTTGCACAGATTGTAAAGAGCCTATTTACAAGATTAATAAGTCGCAAGCTTCTTTGGTGTTATTTCCTTTTGGGAGCACGTTGTTAGTTAAAGTGCAAAGCTGATAACAAACTTTTTATAGACAACAGAAATTATTTTATTATTACAATTGTCTAAGGGTCGAGTGAAGCGTTAAGAAAACTCGCAACAATAACTTTTCCTTTTCAGATCTCCCTCCCCGCAGTTCCTTTCCTAATTCCCTAATTCCCCCCGCTTGATCACTTCAATATTCTGTGTAATTATTACAATCAGAATTGGAGGTATCGAGAGGTGGGCCCTTATATCTTCACATCAGATCCCGAGGAAGACTTCGGCTGACAGAATAGTGAGCCCACGAATCATTTTCCTCCTGATCTGATTGTGTTGTCATAATGGCCACCATCGATGACTTAATGGCTGTAATTATTAAAATGCAGGCTGATTTAAAAAATACTATGAATGCAACCGCGTTATTAGCAAACAAGGTAGATAATATACAACTACAGAACACTCCCCTTCCAGAGGATGTTCAAGACTTAGGAGCAAGGGCTTCCACAAATATATCAGTAACTGTTCCACCACAGATTCCCTTGGCTAATCCGGAACGTTTCTCTGGGGACCCTTCTAAGGTACAAACCTTTCTAACACAAATTGAATTACACATTTCTTGTAGGCCTACTGCATTTCCAACCCCACAATCTAGAATTGCGTTTCTAATCTCTTACTTGTCTGGAGACGCAGCTAATTGGGCTGTTCCATTTGTTAGACAAGACAGCACATTGTTGTATAATTGGAAACGCTTTATAGAAGAATTCGAGAAGGTGTTTGATAGACGAACAGTAACATTATCTGCAGATCGAGAACTACTTCAGTTAAAACGAGGAAACAGAGACCTCATCACTTATTTATCACATTTTAATAGACTTGTAGCAGAAACTTCTTGGCCGGAGGAAAAGAGAGCAGCTCTTTTCTATCAGGGATTGAAAGACGATTTAAAGGATGTTCTAGCCCAAATTGACCCGCAACCTACAGCTTGTTCAGATTTGATAAATTTAACTTTACGTTTAGATCACTGACTTTCAGAAAGAAGAACTGATAAGAAAAAAGGTGACAAACCTATTTGGAAAGCTGAGAGTAGATCAAGAACACAGTTTGTACAGTCCGAATCAAGTCCTGAGCCTATGGAGATAGGAACCCTTCGACAACCACTGTCAAAAGAGGAAAAGGACATTTTGTGAAAGACTGTATGGTGAAGCCTAAGAACAAGTTTTCAAATGTTAACAAAGTGGCAGCTATTGAAAAAACAAATCAACAGTCGGAAAACTAGCATGCCCAAGATGTTTAGAGGGGGATCTCTTGGGAACCATTGCTTACCCTTCTATAAACTCTTCTGTGACCAATTATAAATCTCACTTTCGCTTAGCGGTCCAAATACAGGTAACTAAAAAGATCTGGCAAATGGAAGTATTAATAGATTCAGGAGCCACAGGAAACTTTGTAGATTTGGAAACTGCACTACGATTAAGCATAATCTGTGAAGAAAAAGAAACACCTGAAATCGTGCAGGCAGTAGATGGGAAAATCTTGTCCGGAGGGCCAATAACTATGCAGACGTCAAAAGTGACTATGATTTGTGAAGATTCAAAGAGACAAAGACATTTGGAGGAGGTTCAGTTTGACGTCATCCAAGCTCCCCAGTATTGGTTCATTCTAGGAATGCCTTGGCTATGTCTACATAATCCTTTGATCGATTGGCAAAAAAGAGAACTTGTATTTCATTCCGAATTTTGTCATTCTACCTGTTTAAATTCTTTCAAAACAATTGTTAGTCAAATCGCAACGGCAGAAGAAAAAGAAACAATTCTACCCACAGTATATAAAAAATATCAAGAAGTCTTCAGTGAAGAAAAGGCAGCAATTCTTCCTCCTCATCGCAGTTACGATTGTCAGATTGATCTTATACCAGGGTCTTGTGTACCAAATTGTAGAATATATGCTCTGTCTGAAAATGAAAATCAGCATTTAAGACAATATCTGGATCAATACTTGGAGAATGGTTTTATCCGCCCTTCTAAGTCACCAGCAGCCTCCCCTTTGTTTTTCATCCCGAAAGCAAATGGGGAATTGAGAAATTGCATCGATTACAGGGCGTTGAATAAAATAACGATCAAAAATAAATATCCTTTGCCACTCATTCACGTCCTCTTGGATCAAGTTAAGACCGCAGTAATCTATACAAAGCTAGATCTGAGAGGAGCTTACCATTTAGTGCGAATCAGACAAGGCGACGAGTGGAAAACTGCATTTAAAACTCGTTATGGCTTGTTTGAATATTTGGTAATGCCGTTTGGCCTATGTAACGCACCAGCGGCCTTTCAATTTTTCTTAAATGATGTCTTGAGAGAATTTTTGGATTTGTTCGTTATCGTCTACATAGATGATATCTTAATCTATTCAGATTCAGTGGAAAAACATGAAGGTCATGTCAAAAAGGTTTTGAGCACATTGCAATCACACAATCTATATTGCAAATTATCTATATGCGATTTTCAAGTTTTTGAAGTGGAATTCTTTGGAGTGTTACTCACACCAACAGGTATGAAAATGACAGATAGAAAAATCCAGGCAGTTGCAGAGTGGCCCATTCCAACTTCAGTTCGGGATGTACAATGTTTTTTAGGCTTTGCAAATTTTTATCGCCGTTTTATTGATCATTTCTCTGCAGTGTCCGCTCCCATCACTCGATTACTAAGGAAAAAGGTGAAATTTGAATGGACTTCTGAAGCCAACGATGCATTTCAGAATTTGAAAAAGGCTTTCACTGCTGCACCAATCCTACAGCATCCTGATGTAGATGAACCTTTCATAATTGAGGCAGATGCTTCAGACGTAGCAATAGCAGCCATTTTGTCTCAGAGACATCACAAAACTGGTCAGATGCATCCAGTTGCATATATGTCTCGAAAACTGAACTCAGCAGAACAAAACTACATTATTGCAGAGAAAGAATTGCTTGCCATATTAGAAGCGTTCAAAGAGTGGAGACATTATATAATGGGAGCAAAGTTCACAGTAACAGTTTATACGGACCATCGAAATTTACAATTTATGAGTTCTGCTAGAATGTTGACACCTCGTCAGTTAAGATGGATGATGTTCTTTGCAGAGTATGATTTCATAGTAACTTATCGTCCAGGACAAGACAATAAAAAGGCTGATGCTCTTTCCAGAAAGGATTCTTCTTTACACAGAATTGAAAGTGCACCACAAGCTATAATAGATCCCGACAAAGTAATCTGTTTATTGTCTGCAGATCAATTTCTAGAAAATATTAATGAGAATTTTCCTCCATCGCAATGGAAGAAATGGGAGAATAAAGAAGAAAATCAGACAATCAAGGAAGGCATACCTTTCCATAGAAAGCAAGTTTATCTTCCTACCAAAGAATTACAAGAAACAGTGTTCAATTGGTTGCACTCTCATCCTATGGCTGGACATCCTAGTCCCAAAAAGACTGTGGAAAAAATACAAAGGTTGTTCTGGTGGCCAAATTTACAGAAAGATGTTACAAAGAGGACTCAAAATTGTGAAACTTGTGCAAGATTTAAGACAGATCATAGTAAACCAAAGGGTTTGTTAAAGATTTTACCAACACCAACCAAACCATGGGACTATATTTCGTTAGACTTTATTACAAATCTTCCACAGATCAATCAACATTCAGTCATTCTGGTAGTAGTGGATAGTCTAACTAAGTACGCACACTTTATAGCTTGTAAAAGATTGCCCACAGCAGGACAATTAGCACAAATTTTCCTTAAAGAAGTAGTGCGATTACATGGTTTGCCATCAGTGTTATTATCTGACCGAGGATCTCAGTTTTCATCTAAGTTTTGGCAGCAATGGTGTCATAGTTTACAAATCACATCAAACATGTCTACCAGTTACCATCCGCAAACTGACGGCCAAACAGAACGATTAAATCAAACACTAAAACAATACTTAAGGTGTTATGTTGAAGATTCCAAAAGGTCCTGGTTGGATTTGCTATGGATTGCTGAAAAAGCTTATAATTCTTCACCTCATTCTTCTACTGGATCTTCTCCTTTTGAAGCTCTTTATGGATACCTACCAAAGACTATTCCTTTGACCCTGCCCAAAGATGAGACCAGTGCACCTGCGGTACAAGATACTGTACAACTCATGCAGACTGTTCACCAAAAGATTCACAAACAGTTATTACACAGTAAAGATAAATACAAAGCACAATATGATAAACATCATCGTTCAGGACCAGAGTATACTTCTGGAGATAAAGTATGGCTGTCTACCAAGAATTTGCATTTTAAACACAAAAACATGTTTTATCCCAATTTTATCGGCCCATTATTTATTCGTCAAGTTAATCCAGTGACATATAAACTAAAACTTCCCAAAACCTTGCGAATTCATCCTGTGTTTCACACGTCCTTGTTAAAACCAGCTAGACAGGATATAAAACTCAGACCAGCTCCGATTTTGGTTCATGGCAATTGGGAGTATGAAGTGCAGACTATACTGGACTCTAAGCGCAGAGGTGCCAAGCTATGGTATCTTGTGTCCTGGAAAGGGTATGGATCCGAGAATGACTCTTGGGAACCTGCTGAGAACATTCATGCTCCTCGCATTGTGCGGCGATTCCATCTCCTTCATCCTTCGAAGCCGGGCCCTAGACCGCTCTTGGGAGGGGGGAATACTGTCAGGACTGCTAGGGCGGCTTGCGGTCTAGGGCCCGCCCTCATGTGTCCCAAGCACTTCCTGTGTGGCAAAATGCACTATTTTCCTTTGGGGGGTCGTTGGTGGCACAAGTGTAGCTAGAACAACAGTTTAATGTACCTCTGTCCGCCTAATGCGTGAGATTCGGCAACCTGAACGCGTCCGCGAGATGCGTGAGGTTTGGCAACCTGAACGCATCCGCGAGATGCGTGAGATTTGGCAAGACGTCGCATTTCTTACGGGAAAACACGTAACGTGGTCACGTTGATGTACGCGACCACACCCAATCCCCTTTGCTCACTATTCTGAGGATCTTGGTGGTGTAGCAGCTGTTTCCAGGTGCTCCAACTTGGGGAATCTTCTGGAAGGAGTTTGTTAGCAGTCTTTTGCAGATCGTTTGTGTCTTTGGCAGCAGGTAACCAGTTTGGAGAGCCTTTTTCCGAACAAGAGCTGCAGTGAGAGGAAGACTGATTCCGGGTATCCAGAGAGGCTGCCACACCCTTCAGTTAAGTAGAGTAGGTCGTACTCTACAGGTAGGAGAAAGTGAAAACTTTCAATTTAAGGTTAATTTTAAAACATCAAAGTGTAAAAAAGTATATTTATTCTGATTTTTTGGAAAAATATTAGCGCAAAGTTCCTTTGAGATATTTTACGGAAAAATATAAGAGAGCAAATATTTGTCTTGATTAAAGTTTAAGAGATGTTCATGGTTCTTTGAATAAATCGAGAAGCTTGTTAATTTGCTTGGTCGCAATTCTCAATTGTATGGTCGCAAATTTTGAACAGTTATTCGCCATTTATGCCTATGCTGAGATTTTATTGAAAGTAATGATTTGCTGATGTGCTCAAAATACAACAAAAGAAGTTGCACAGATTGTAAAGGGCCTATTTACAAGATTAATAAGTCGCAAGCTTCTTTGGTGTTATTTCCTTTTGGGAGCACGTTGTTAGTTAAAGTGCAAAGCTGATAACAAACTTTTTATAGACAACAGAAATTATTTTGTTATTACAATTGTCTAAGGGTCGAGTGAAGCATTAAGAAAACTCGCAACAATAACTTTTCCTTTTCAGATCTCCCTCCCCGCAGTTCCTTTCCTAATTCCCTAATTCCCCCCGCTTGATCACTTCAATATTCTGTGTAATTATTACAATCAGAATTGGAGGTATCGAGAGGTGGGCCCTTATATCTTCACATCAGATCCCGAGGAAGACTTCGGCTGACAGATTGACAGATAAATCCAGGTCGGCCATAAACTTGACAAAGCCATCCACCAGTTGTTGTAGGGCCCTCGGTGTTCGAGCAAGCAGGACTGCGTCATCCGCGTACAATAGTACTGGGATATGATGCGGTCCTACTTTAGGGCAGTCCACAGCTAGGGAGATGAGGGCACTCTCTAAGGCATTAATGTACAGTGAAAAAAGAAAAGGGGCAAGGATGCACCCTTGCCTTACTCCCCCTGAGCATAGAAATGGGTCAGTATGCCCCCCCTCTGGGCTAAATCGGACCCTGGCGGTTGTATTCTAGTGCAACTCTTTCAAGATATTTATCAACCCCACATCAATGCCTATCTTATACATCATGGCCCACAATTTAGTCCTGTTTACATTGTCAAAGGCCGCAGCCAGGTCCATAAATCCCATGTAGACCGTGCCCTTGCTGGCTTTTGTGTATTTAGCAGTTAGCAGGTACAGATTCAGACACTGATTACTCGTTGATTTGCCAGCTCGAAACTCGTACTGGATGTCAGCTATAGTTCGGTTCTCCTCTGTCCACTCCATTAGCCGATTCAAGATCACTCGACCTAGTATTTTGGCCGAGACATCAATAAGCGAAATCGGCCTATAGCATTTTGGATCATCCCTCCTCCCTTTCTTAAAAATGGGTACGATCAATGCAGTCGACCAGGAGCGTGGTAGCCCTGATTTAATAGCTGTATTTAAAACCCTGGTTAGGATTGGGGCCCATACGTCTATGCTACTTCTGTATAGATCTGGTGGGGTACCATCTGGGCCAGGGGCTTTATTTGGGGTCAAACCTTGGATATCCTTTGCTATCTCCTCTACTACAAAGACTATTTCAGCACTCTGGGTATCCTCCCACTCCCCTTCTTGAATTACTAATTTAGCCATATTATAAAGACCCTGAAAATGAACGACCCATTGCTCTGGTAAAATATTGGTGCTAATTACCGGGGCGGAGTTATCTTGGAAACAGGGCCTATTTACAATTCTCCAAAATTCTGCAAAGTCCCTATTTTCACCCGCCTCTCTCAGGTCAGCCCATACTTCTGCTTGTAAGGTGTTCTTCCTCTCCTTTACTTTAGTTTTATAGACTAGTCTGCAGTATGCCACTTCTGTTTTGTCCCTTGGGTTAGCTTTGAGGCATAGTTTTAGATTCCTCAAAGCTTTAGAACAACTCTTATCGAACCACCTTGGTTGCTTGGGACCCTTACTTGGGCCTTTTGCTTCCAGTAATGTATCAACTAAATTTGTCAGGGATGCAAATGATGCAACTAATTCTGGTCCTTCTATTAGGGGGTCCAAACAGTCTTAAACCTGTTTCCCTCCTTTTTGGATTAATGTTTTATAGAACTCCTGGGAATTTATCTTCGCCCACCTTAATCGCCTCCCCTGATCTGTGGGCTGCAGGATAGTGTGCCCCTGTATACACTTACTCCCCCTCCTGGTGTGTATAATTTCCATTACTAGGGGGTTGTGATCACTAAACGTGCTCCATTTCGTTCTAACATTTGTGATTCTATTTTTGGCAAAGGTAGATATCATTATATAGTCTATAATAGTTGAACACCCTCTTCCTTTAAACGTTGGAACAAATGTGCCCTCTACCTCTGGGGCTATTAAGTCAATGGTATGTGCTAAAGAGTGGGTTTTTATTATTGTATTTAGTACTATGTCCTCATGGTTGTGTTCAAAATGTGGCCCATCTTTAAGTGGGCAGATGTCCCAATCTGAGGATACAGGGGCAGATTTGGACAGAGGTGGCAATTAAGGTCGCCCATTAGTAATATCATCGGTCCCCCCCCTTTCCTCTGCTCCGCCTCTTGTGTGAGTCTTTCATCTATCTCACAAAGGGCGGCGTTCTTCCCATTTATGGAAACTGGGTTGTACACATTAAAGAGCTGTAGCCTCAACCCTCTACTCTGGAACGTTACAGCTTGCAGAGTGTGTGACGTCCAGTTTGGTACTGACATCTACCTTCTAGGGTTAGGTCGACATAGAGTGCCAGCCCTCCTTTGGCTCTTCCTGCTCTACTTTCTTGTGCCGGCACAGAGAAGCACTTGTAGCCCTCTATTTGGTATAGTGTAGGGTTAACTGCCCATGTCTCTTAGAATGCTAAAATGTGAAAACCCTGGAGTTGATTCCTCCAATCTGGGTTTTCAAATTTACCGGATAGGCCCGCTATATTCAATGACATAATGTTCAGCTTTCCTACTCGCTCTTCACCAACCATTATGCCCTGATCGGTTAGATTCAGGTCAACTATCCTCTCTATCCTAGCCCTCTCTACATCTTTAACTTGGGTATGTGGATATTCTGCATGTTTTTGCTTTTCTTTGCTTCCATGGACTACAACTTCCCTATCACACGTTATCCCCTTTTCATCCTTCTCCCCACCTTCTATCCCTAGTCAGTCATTCTCGTCCAGGTACTGTAAGGGGCTAAATCTGTTTGTCCACTGTAATCCACACTGGTTTGCTAAGGGCTGGGTGCCATACTCCCTGGGCCGTGCCCAATGCCCTTCTGTGATTCCACCCCTTCTAAACTGCTGGAAATTTTGAGGATGTGTGGCCAATTTCCTAGGGTAGAAGTACTCTAGTGGCATGGTCCTTATTGTACTGGTTGTATTTCTGTTGTTGTTAGCCAATATATAATCCACTAAATTCGGGTTCCTAAAGTTGGCAATAATACAGTTCCCTTCTATATCTTTCCTTCAGGTACCCACCCAGTTTACCCTCCTTACGTGTAAAATTTCTCCCCCTTCTCCCCCTTGCAGGGGTCTGTGGATATTTAACCAGTTAGTGATCTTATTTTTAAGTTCTATATAAGATTCTCTCTGCCCCCTTCTACGCTCAGGTACCCCAGCAAAGATAACAACAAAAGGGCTTACTTCTGGGGGTAGATTTACACATGGTAGGGGTCCTTGAAATGTATCATTTTGGTCCCTACTTATTTGATGATTATCGATTTGATGAGGGATGGCAGTTACCTCTGGCTGCATTTGTATTGCATGTTCCTGAACTTCTTGTTTATTTCTATCCATATTTCCATGTGATTGTATTCTTCCCTCCCCCCCCTCTTTTACCCCTTTGGGCACCGCATGCACTTGTGCAATGGTGCATTGCTCATTACTTACACAGTTATTAGATACTAGGGGTTGATGAGCTGGGGGATTGGCTACTGGCAAAGCCTTCTCTAATTGGTTAGATATAGAAGTTTCTCTGACCTTACCCTGTCTCTGCAATTCATTGGCTATTTTATCTAGTTTACTCACCAGCGGTTTAATTTGGCTGGTTATAAATGCCTCCAAGTGCTTTTGCAAGTCTAGAATTACGGAATCAAGCCACCTTGGGGGAATTGGGGGGGCTTTAGGTTCTATTATTAGAACCTCATCCTCTGTATCTTTTTGCTTGTTACCCTTTGTGAGCTTTTTCCAGGACTTTATTTGTAAATTCTTGTTTCTACGCTTTTTACTTCTTTGCCTAGGTGTTCTATTTACCTCTATATTTATAGATTCTTCGTCCTCTAGTACTAGTTGGGCACAGGGGACAGCATCAGATGAATTGTCCCTGCTACTTTTATCTAGTGTGTCATTGGTATTTAGATCCCCAGTTTGGGTAGGGGTCAGGGGCAAAGAGGTTAAGGTCGTAGATATACTTCTCTCTGCACGCTCTATGTCCCCTGCAACCTTCCTTAACATTAGATCGATAACTGTCAGGGTGGCTTTATGGGCTACTGCATCACTTGTTTCTGGCCCTGGGTTTTTCGATTTGAGGGGGGTTCCTATTTTGCCCTTAGTGGAGCGAGTTTTAGGTTTAGTAGCGATACTTCACAAACGTAATAAAGGCTATTACCCCCTTCCTCCCGATAGACCTAAACCAATGATATTTATAATTAGCCTAGATAATTTGGTCAATTTGCACAGAACTTTCCACGTTATCAGTGTGCCTATTCCAGTATTATTAATCAATACCCCTGCCCTCCACTATGTACATTTTCAGTCAATCGGCAAAGAGTCACGGAAAGTACCTAGAGGCAGGTCCAAGGGAGGTGGCCCGTCCCGTCCCTGGTCGTCCCCGGACGGCCACAGACGGCCCGTCCTCTGCCCAAGCTCCGCCCGCGCGCGTCCCGCGACGCGGGAGAAGCGTTGCGTCTTTATGAGCCTCCGGGCGCGGCAAAGTGACGCTGCAGGCGGCATCCCCCGAGTCCCAGCAAGGGAACCCGGAAAATGTAGGCAGTATTTGGTAAGTGCTCCCCCCTCTCGGCGGTGGCGGTAGCTGGTGCGGCGGAGGGGAGAGCGAGGCAAGAAGGCGTGATGTCCCGGCGGGCTTGCAGGTAAGCTACTCCGTCAATGCCCCCAGTCGTTGTAG
Organism: Lissotriton helveticus; assembly: GCF_964261635.1. Lineage (NCBI taxonomy): Eukaryota > Metazoa > Chordata > Amphibia > Caudata > Salamandridae > Lissotriton > Lissotriton helveticus. The sequence continues at coordinate 137,716,727 of NC_136061.1, forward strand.
GGCCCCACTCCCCAGCAGGAGCGTCGCGTCTTTTTGCGCCTCCGGGCGCGGCAAAGTGACGCTGCAGGCGGGTTCCCCCGAGTCCCAGCAAGGGATCCTGGAAAATGTAGGCAGTATTTGGTAAGTGCTCCCCCCTCTCGTCGGCCGCGGTAGCTGGTGCGGCGGCGGGGGAGAGCGAGGCAAGAAGGCGTGATGTCCCGGCGGGCTTGCAGGTAAGCTACTCCGTCAATGCCCCCAGCAGGAGCGTCGCGTCTTTATGCGCCTCCGGGCGCGGCAAAGTGACGCTGCAGGCGGCGTCCCCCGAGTCCCAGCAAGGGATCCTGGAAAATGTAGGCAGTATTTGGTAAGTGCTCCCCCCTCTCGGCGGCCGCGGTAGCTGGTGCGGCGGCGGGGGAGAGCGAGGCAAGAAGGCGTGATGTCCCGGCGGGCTTGCAGGTAAGCTACTCCGTCAATGCTCCCCAGTCATAGTACCCTTCACAATCCGCACTCCTCTCTCTTTCTACTCCCTAAGCCCCCTCGTGTCCTGATTCTCATAGAATGACATGCCCACTGATTGTTGGAAGAAGTGGATCAGACGTCTAGAAAATACATGGACGCAACCGATGTGACAGAAGCAAAGAAATTGGGTCTATTCCTAAATTTTGCAGGCGATGACATTGAAGACCTTCTAGTGACGCTACCAACTGAGGAAACAACCACCTATGAGAAACTAAAGAAATGTTTAACGACCAAATTTGACCCGCAAAGAAATGTTGATTTCGAACGAACACTTTCGCAATTGCGTCTCAACGAATAGATGAAAGACTAGATGACTTTGCAACCAGACTGAGAAAACTTGTGACGCATTGTGAATTTGACAAATTTGACAATGAACAAGCAATAAGGTTGCGGATAATAGAAGGCTTCCATGACACGGGGTTCCGTGCAAGAATCTTAAAAGAACCGAGGTCACTAGAGAACATCCTGGCAATAGCAAGTGCGGAGGCGAGAGCAACAACACACGCAAAGGAAATGGAGCGAGGAAAGGACATAGGAGAGGAACAAGCACATCACATGACAAACAATTATCGCACAGGTGTCTGGAAAAAAGACAGGAATGAACAGACAGCGAGGAAACAACCTGAAGGAACTTGCTACAGGTGTGGAATGCAATTTCCAAATCGAGGCCCATGTCCAGCGTTTGGGCAAACGTGCAGAAGATGAAACTGTAGGAATCACTACGCCAGCGTATGCCAAGGAACACAATTCAGGAACGACAGGGGAAGAACAGGGAGACCTCAAGTATCGACAACCAGGCATGTCAGACATATCGAAACGGAAAAGAGAAGCTCATCAATAGAATCAGGTGAAGAGGAAGAAGAAGAAAAAACGGAACGACTATATCACATGTCGGACGTCCAAATAGAATCATCTGAACGCGTCCACACAGAATTAACTGAAGAAAATGAAAATGAAAAGGGAACATGCCTGGCAGACAGAAGCAAAATGAAAAAGACAGATTCGGTGACCATAGGAGTAGGATCACACAAAACAAAATTCGTCCTGGACAGCGGCACAACACGCAACATTATGTGCATATCGGAATACGGAAAGATGAAGACAAAGCCGGCACTGAGGCCGTCCCGATTAGAAGTGTTCACTTGGGGGTCAAAGAAACCAGTGATTAACATGGGAAAATTCACAGAAGAGATAGCATACAAGGACAAAAAGATCAAAGAGGACATTCACGTGCTGCAGGGTGACATCCCAGCGCCGTGCCTGCTGAGCAACATCACAACGCAAATGATGGGTCTCATGACCATGACATACAACATGTCAGGAGAAGGGAACACATTGAAGACAGATCACAACGTAACTAAAGAACTGGAAAAAGATGATGCTGCCACAGACCCCCCACTGAGGGAGTTGACAAACAAAGGTAAACATTTCACATGGACCGAAGAACACTACAAAGCATCAAAGGAGATCAGACTTGCTAGGACGGCCGAAGACGACCCAGCACATGTTGACCAAAGGCTGCACAGAGGACTAAATGCAGATGGAAACGAAGTGGAACTGAAAGTGATTGTGACACAACACCAACAAGGAAAAGATCACCGAAGACAAGTGGTGACACAAGAAAGCGAAAATGGAACGGTGATGAGGGAATCAAGAAGAATGAGACTACCACACACAAAAAGGATAGAGAGAATGGAACAAGGAGACATTGCTGCCAGAGATCAAATAGTGAACGCAAAAACAAAGGCTCCTGAAAATATAGGAAGACAAAACGAAAAAGAAAAAAAAGGAGGCACCGAGATGGTCAAGCAAGGACAAGTGAAGAAATATGGCAATGAGTTCCCCGGAGGCAAGTTGACGATGACAAAAGCAAAAGAACGGATGGCAAAAGCGACAGTCCGGCCAGTGTCACGTCACCGAGCACCTTTCGCATGTCAGAAAGGCAGAAGCAAGAGAAGCGGAAAGGTCAAAGCAAGAACTGCAGGAAGATACAGAAAAGCAAGGAGCTCAAGCGGATATCAAAAAACAGCGATCAAAAAAAAAGAAAAACATGGAAAAAAAAGAGACTAATTGAGGAGGTGTAAAATGAAGTGGCCTATGGCCCATCGTGTATCATCAGTCTCTCTCTCTCTCTCTCTCTCTATCCCTCGCTCTCTCTCTCTCTGTTCAAGAAGAAAAATGTTTGTTTGTAACAAGGGGGGAGATGTCGTGTCCAGGACAAGGGCACTAGGACCCTGGGACAATACAGAGGTGAGGGGACACCGGACACCACATCCGGTCAAGGGGCGGGGAGAGGGGACATTCTGCTGCTGGACCTCGAGGTAAGAGGTCATGATCTGTGCATGCTGTAGACAACGGAAATAAAGACATACCTATAAACCATCATCGTGTCCTGTGTGGTTTCCTGGGTTTGAAGACACGACAGTGCAGTCCCAGGAGGCCCTACAAAAACAGCTGCGGGCTCCCACAGTGCTGGACTTGCGCGGGCATGCCCGGGCCGCATCCAGGCGAATCCTGGGCCAAGGGTGGGCCCATCTGTGCCCCTCCGAGACCGTAAGATGCCGGGCTGGGCCACATTATTGATACTTTGTCCTTGGGACCTTTCTGCATCCATTTCTGCATACGATGTAAAAGGTACTGTACTAAAAAATAATATTGATACTAGTTTTAGGGAACCCCAAAATGAGTAAACAAAAGTCTGTTACCGGGCAGGGAGTTGTGGGGACACTCGATGCTTTTCTTTTACTGGCAGAGTCAGCACTTATCCATGAGATCGAGCGCACAGAGCGGAGATTATCGTTAGAACCCCAGCTTCCCCCAAATCAAATGAAACCTACAGAGCCCCTTTTGCAAAATGACTCTGAAGACATATCGCTTCAAATCAACCTGTACTCTCCCATAGAGCTTTATCTTCAGTCTACCATATCCTCTGAGGCAGCAAGTAGATCAAGCAGGCCTAACGTAACTACAATGCGTCAGAAGGCTAAAACATGCCAAAATAATAGTCATGAACCACCATCAAAGAAGAGGAAGGGTCGGGCCCTCAGAAGCAGATTCAAAATCTACTGGGGCATAAAACTAAAACTGGTGAGAGACTCTGCAGAGAGGGGCCCACTATAATCCTCACAAGCACTGTACCCATGGAATCAGATGGAGCACCACCTTGGATACCCAAGGAGTGTTTTTGGGAAAGGCTAAAAACTGTGGTATCGGTCTTGCTGGACCCTCTGTCCCAAAAACTGTCCATCTTGGAAAGTAGATTAACAAACCAGCTCACCATGACACATGTCTATGTGGAGGTACAGATACGCGGTACAATAGGGGGTAGGAGTTAATGGCTGGCCAGTCTGGCAGTAAACCTGCAGGGGGACAACTGTCTCATTCTGGTACCCATTTTACTACATCCATAATTCCAGCTCGGTCTGGCCACTTGCACTTAATAGTATTGCCCTCATCACTTGACCAGGAAGGACCACCGGATGACTCAGACGGTTTGAATACTACATGTACATTTCCCTAAATACTCCAAATGTGGCCTCCGCCATCAGGGGCAGTTCTATAGAAGGTGAAGGGGGGACACCGATTAGCATGTTGAATCAACGAAGATCTAATCAGGGAGATTCTACCAACCCAAATCTGAATTTACATCTCCCGCCAGAGGCAACTCCCTACACGGTTGTGCTGGCAAATGTTCCATCTTTACCGCCCAACGTCTTTGAACACTGGTCCACATTAAGGAATAAGTCACTACACATTTTGAGCGCAAGTACTGGCATCACTCATGCACTCTTTTCAGAGTTTAAAATGCCACGACGAATAGGATGGGTGGGTAAATCAAGTAAGTCTCTTGTGGGTGATTGTGTAGTTTTAACATTTAGGTCTCCAGGTCTGGGTCAGTCCATCTTCCATAGGACCGGCAATGGATTAGCAATGGTGCAGGGTATTAACATCTTACCATTGGGTTACTTTTAACAACCTCCTATGAGCCTAAGGTTTACTCACCTAGATGAGAGATTTGTAGGAAGTAGATACCCTCAGTATGTGGCCCCAATCAGTAACTGCTACAACACTCTGAATCTATTGGAAGATATAAACTGACTGACTTATCTTGGTTTACCTTTTTTTTTAAATTGCTTCATCCCACTTGGAGGTTGAAGCGATAAAGCCCACAAACAGAAAACTATTTCTGACCAGCCCTATGTAGTTTTAGATAACCATCTGTCCCAGGGTACACTGAGCAGGGGGAACGTTATGCCTAACTTGGGTGTGTCTTTGGAATTCCATGAACACGTCAGCCCATACCAAACATCTTTTAACAATGGCAGATCACCATGCGGTAAAGCAGTAACAACCTGCTTCGCCGCTAGCAGTTACCAAACCATGTGCAATATCGTTTCCTGGAACATCTCTGAGCTGCACTCTAAGCTGACTAACCCCATATGGTGCGATTTTGTACTAAACTATGACCTACATTGTTTTCAGGAAACATGGGCTGTGGAAATAATACACATTAATGGGTTTAAAACATTTCATACCCAAGCTGTGGAAGTGTCAAGTGGAGGGGAAAATGGTGGGCTTTGTACCTACATCTCCAATATGTTGAAAATAAAAAAGCTGGAGATGTATGTGGAGGAAAGCTTCATCAATTGATCAAAATCCATGTGGATATTAGGCACTGTAGTGCATTGGCTAACTCTTATAGCAATATCCCCCGGATTAAGTTGGGGCTGTAGTCAGAAAACTGGGTAATGACCTAAATTGCTTGTGTGATGATGATGCTAAAGACTAGATGTTAATGCTGGCAGGGGACTTTAATTGTCCATTGTGACCACATGACATGGGTAATTTATGTAGTTTTACAAATGAAGAGGGGTTATGCAACTCCCACTTTTGGCATTTCTACATTGGGGGACCTGTATAATGAATTAGTGTTTAGCCTGAATCTTGGCTTTGCAAGTGATGTATGTGCAGAATGTGTTCCTATGCGCCATACGTTTAATGGCAGAGGTTTATGTACTACTATAGATAAGATATTATTGTCAAATAGTCATGCGTGTAGAATCCATTCTGTTTCTGTTGACGATAATTCACTCAGTGACCACTTTCCACTGTTTCTTTCTGTTCAACTGCTGACAAGTACATCTGATAGGAACGATGAAGTTGACCGGGCGTTAACAAATATAGCAAGTGACAGGACAAATGGGTACTCTTTGCGCTGGTCAATGGTGGATTAAACAAGTGGTAGCTAAGTGTAAAATAGCTTTTGAGACATGCCTGAGAGAAAATGCTTCCCCAGATAGTATTTTATCTTCCTTTCAAACAATATCAGCTGCTATAAGGGAGGCTTTATTCAGTGAGAATCGTTCCAAAGGCAAGTCCCAGGGATGGTGTGATTCACAGTGCACACAAGCCTACACAAATTTAAAATATGAACTACATAAGGCACCAAGAAATGCAAATGCTGTGAGGCAGGCAAGAAGAGAGTACAGGTGTGCGCTTAAGGAGAGAAGAATTCCCCTGAGGAATCATACCTGGGAATCTTTGCATGAAGCCTCTTTAATGAAAAATAGCTTGGCCTTCTGGAAAGCAGTAAAAGCTCAATTTTTGGCTTCCGGAGACGGCCCAACAATTGAAATCTCTATAACTGAGGACCAATGGATCAAGCACTTTTCTAGGGTGTATAATGGTGAGGGAAATCTTGATGTGCAACTAAATAACAATCAGGGGGACAATCAGGGGGAAGATACCCTGAATCCTTCGGTATTTTATTTTGATCGCCAGTTTACACTGGAGGAAGTGACTCAGTCAATTTCTGCAAGTCGAGGTGGTAAGGCCCCTAGGCCGGATGGCATCCCTGTAGATTTATTAAAGTCTAATATGAACCTATGGGGGCCAATCATTACGCAGGTAATTAGTGCTAGCTGCGTTGCCCCTTTTTTAGCAACCTGGGTGGAATTATTATCGTCCCAATTTTCAATAAGAGGGACCCCTAGGACTCCGGATATTATAGGCCCATTTCTTTACTGGATTCTTTGACAAAATTAGCTGGTCGAATCATCCTAGAATGCTTACATGAGTGGGCCGAGGATTAATAAGGTTTTATCCGACCTTCAATAAGGTTTTCGTGAGGGCTTTGTGATGAATGACCAGAGTTTAAATTTTGCTATTTTTGTGGGCAAAGAGGGGGAGGTTGTTTTTAGCGTTCATGGATCTCACCACAGCCTTTGATTCTGTGATGCACGATAAGCTGTGGGAGATCCTTGAGCTTATGCGGGTGGATGAAAAAATCATTCATTTTCTCAGGCACCTTTATAGCAAAGCTAGGGCATGTGTAAGTTTTGGCCTGTCCGGTGATCGTTCGGCACTATTACCAATAAGGAGAGGGGTTAGGCAAGGATGTGTCCTAGCCCCCTTGCTTTTTAATCTTTATGTGTATGGTCGGGGTAAGGCGCTGCTTAAAGGCAATCAAGATTTCCCCCAGGTAGCCGGTCACCCAATCCCCGCCCTCCTGTACGCGGATGATGTGGTTTTGATGTCACATACGCAAATAGGTTTGCAGAGGGTGCTAGACAGCTTTTCTAATTTTTTTGTAATTTAGGTTTCAGAGTCAATACTTTGAAGACCTACATAATGAGGTGTGGCAGCGGCAGTCAGAGGTGCAGGGACATGTTTGTGGAAAGCTAGAAGATAGGAACCACTAAGAGTTTTTCACATCTTGGTATACTCTTTAATCATAATGACGTATGGGTCCAGGCTGTATCTGCAACAAAAAAAATGCGTTTTTAAGGACAACTATAGCCCTTGACAATTTCTCTAAAAAGCTGGGCAAGAGACCACCAGTAGAGCTCATTCAGATTTATAAAGCAAAATGTATCTCCACTGCTACGTATGGGGTAGGGGCTTGGGGTTTTGCTGACACGCATCCATTACAGGTGGTGGAAAACCCTTTCTTAAGAACCATTAAGAGTGTACCAAACAGTACCTCTACATTTGTTTATCATGTGGAGTTGGGCCTACCATATATTTCTGATCTTATTAAAACTGAGCCAATTCTTCTGTGGCACAGAATCTAGTCAAAAGTAAAGACAAAGTTAAACAGCGACATCTTAATGGACAGTTTGAAATTGGAGGGGGCCCTAAAGATTCCATGGATTAGATATGTCAGAGATGTTATGCATGATTTAAGTAACTTAGAGTATTTCACTGACCAGAGTACCATCCAGACGATTTCGAGAAAGGAGTTAAAAAAGGAGTCTCCTCTGTTGCTGAACACATTGAGAATGTCGGTGGAGGTCATCAAGCCGTCCATCCAGCATAAACAGTTGATTTTAACCACTTTCATATTCCAACCCTACCTAAAATCCGGTCCTGGGGGATACAATGGTTTTAATTGACCAGATTCAGGCTGGGGATATTCCACAGACTTGTCAGCTTTCCGAAAATGAATGATTGGGCCGAAGAACTACAAGTCTGCCCTTGTGATAATCTCTCTGAACAATCTACGATACATGTGGTTTAATTTTGTACATTTTATAGTGAATTAAGGAAAGTATGGATAATATCAATTTTAAAATCTATGGGTATTAGACAATGTCGTCCGGCGTTTATTAATCTACAGTTCAAGGATAATGAACATAGAGTATAAAGGAAATCAATGTTTTTAAAGAAAGTACTCGGGCAAAGGAAATCTATTGTGATCTCAGTATTAAGGTCCTAAAAGCTGCATTGGACTGTTATCATTAATTTTAAATTTTATTTTGAATTTTATAATGAATTTTAATTTTTTTTGTTTTTATATGCTTTTATGATTGTATGTAACAGCAACTGAATAACGTTATTTTTGACCTGACTTTGACTATAGAAAACACACCTTTTACTGTTGACACTTTGTTACTGGGATTCTTATGGCAGAGAATGGACCTGTTTTGTGATTGTTTTCAGTATAGAGCGAAGAGTACACCGCTGGTGCAAGCAATGGCCAAGCATCTTCTTTGAGGGTATTAGTGCATAGTACTGTGTGTGTGCAGAGGATATACCGGTGTCACTTGACCTGCCACAGCCGCTCCTCGGAGGACACACTTTTATAGCCTACTGTGGATCTTTACATGAGCAGTGACTATGACACCCAAGACAGTATTTCCCAGAAGCCATCCCAAGGAATGCACCCCCCCTTAGAGTCCATCCAGAGCAGTGCTTGCAGTTGGCCTTGATCTAGGTAGCTTCCAAGGCTGAGCAGTAAAGGACTAAAGTCGAATACAGGCTGCTGCTTCACCAGAGTCAAGAGTTATGGAGGAACAGGACATAAGGTAATTAACGAGTAAGCAAGGGCAGGCAAGAATTGGCGGTTCAACTTCACACATACAAATGTTTCTGGAGGTTGGAAACCATCAGCAGAGCAAGGCTGAAAGTTGTAATAAAGCATGGTCTCACTAGTCCTATATTCCCTGTCAGAGCCGGACTTGTAATTCCGGGCACCGGGCAATCCCCGGGTAGGCTGGATGGGGTGGGGCCGGTTTTGTGACAGGGGACTGGTTTTGTTGCTGGGCCGATTTGGATATTGGCGTGTGACCGAACAAACAACAAGAACAATCTCCATAAAATGCAGCTGCTGGTCCGGACGTACCGTCTGTGTCCGTGATGTCATGTCACCCGATTTTATTTCATTTTGGCTAGCCTACTATTTATTAGAAATCCACCTGGGTGGCTGCACCATGCACCGCATGCAGCGCGCAGTGATGTCTACTCTTAGTTTCAATCCTTTTTGTCTGCGCGGCGTGCCATGGTACAGTCATTCACCCTTGGTGAGGGGTCTGGAGTCAGTGGTCCTGGTGATAATGTGCAAGCACTTTGGGGGACGCGCAATAAAAAGTGCGCGTGACTGCAAGGCAGAGGAGGCCAAAGAGTGAGACGACTGAGAAAGAGAGGCTGGAGCGGAGCCTGGAGGCACCCCATAATTTAAAAATTTGTAGCCTGCCCCGGGCCGTGTCTGCCGCCCGGCGCCCTCAGGTGAGTGATCGTTTGCATTGCATGCAATCCCACCTTGATCAAGTGACAAGTCATGGCCAGGCACTGTCTGGGGGGGTTGCGACAGGGCCGGAATTAAAAGCAAAAGCCTGGTTAGGTTCTGCGTCTGCCGGCACGCCTGCTTCCTTGCGGCTGTGTGCAGATCAGTTCAGCTTCGTCTCCTCCTTGTGTTTTGCTCCGTACATGTGGCGCATCTGCCTTAACTTTGCAGCTATTTACCATTTAGGGACCGGGTACAGGAGGAGGCAGTAAAATAGGGACAACGTTCAACTGAAAGGAATAATGGCACACCCAATGAAAAATTCGAAACAGGTGAAATTTAATGTTCAGTATTTGCTTTACTATCCGATCACTGCTGATATGTCAGTTTAGAACTTTTCGTCCGTTTTTGGTTTGCTACTCCCAAACAGACATGGTAGCATTTCCTGTGCTCTGTTTACAGGCATGGAATTATCCGTATAGCAAGACTGCACCTACTAAGGCCATGCACAGTGAACTAAGAGCGGCTGTACTGTACCATGCCATCACTGTTTGCCACTAGCACCGACAGTCAGACAAACCTATCAACAGAAAAGCATACAAGTTCAGGAATATAAAGTCTGGTGCACAACATGTCTCGTACAGCACGACAAGGCACTTTAATCTTAGCAACAACTACTGCCATACAATATGACAGCAGCCTGCCTGCGCCTTCTGTTGTTATCTCCTGGAGGCTTCTGGGTACCTGAGAATGGGCAGGTAACTGGCACGTAAGTTGAATTCTTACTGGTCTGAGTAGGCTCACCTTATACCCATGGGCCTTTAACTCCTCGGATTGTTAATTTAAAAAGAGCCATAACTTATGCACAGTTTATTGACTGGGGCTGTAGGGTAAGTAGCTCTGGGGTGTGATGAGAATAAAGGAAAGTGGAGAAATGGGTTATAGTTGTCACCTGCCTCTATTTCATCAGCCCATGCTCTCTCATCGTGGACTTTTCTTTGACAATCTAACGCATTCTGGGAGTTATTGTGTTGGTTTTCCTGCATGCGCAGCACTGAACATGTTGGTTAACTATGCTTTGGTAAAGGAAAGTATAGGAGTTCATTAATGGGTGGCTGACATGGATGGAGATGTCAGGTTTAGAAATATCTGTTATTGTATTGGGGTGCTCCAATCCCCAGACAAGATGGGGACTTTCCAAAACAAGTTTCAGGGTGGACACAACAATGTGTTCTCTGGGATGCAGTCCCATTACAAAGCAGGAACACCAATAGGTATGGGGCAGCACTTTTATTGTGGATAGCGCATGCCCAAACCACTGCCAGTGCTTTAAATGGGTAAGTACTTTTTCGTAGCAAACAGGTGTTTTGGATAGTGAGTACCTGAATATCTACATGTATTTCTATATTTCCATTTTCAGCACTGGCCCTAGAGCACCCCTAATTCCAGTACTGGGCCTTCTCCACTGATCTGCTAGTTCACTGACACATTGTTCTACAGAAACTAGCCCCCTTTCAATATTCACTCCATTGTTTCACACACACAACTCTGCTAAACTTCCCCAGTCCTGACGTAGTATCCCTGACCATCAGCTGTTCAAGTACTACCTGCCAGTACAAGGCTGGAACCCCGCCCTCCTTCACCACCACTATTTCTACTACTCATGCAGCCCAAAGCTAGTCTACATTACCCTCAGCTGCTTCAGTACTTTGTTCACTACTTGTGGCTATTTTTGGTGCACTGTGTAAGAATGTCTATGGGTACATATGACTGGGTGGGTAACCTGGTGCTCCTTAAGTCATCATCTACTATTTACTATGCTTTGAAAGTTGATACAATTGAGTATGTAATGAAAAATGTGCTGTAAAATTCACCATTTTGGTCTGTCTTTTTCAAAAATTTTCATGGGGGGAGAACCCCTCCAAACCCCCCTAGTAGGGGTCAGTCTCGCTCGCTCGCTACGCGCCGGATTGGGGCTGCTCTGCCAAAATTTGCCAGGGCTCCTTTCAGTTCCCAGTCCGGCCCTGTACATTGAATGAAATAAATATTATAGAATGCTATATAAGTGCTCTACTGCTTATGGATTTCAAAGTAATTATGAGGAGGATGTAATATGACTTTTTTAATTGTCTTTAAAGTGAATAGCTTTGCTGCTTTAACAATGGCTAATGCAGCATGATGTGTGAAGGGATTTCCTGATGTGTCGTGATTTGTTTGATGCTGTTTATGCGTGATCTTGTCAATCTACTCTACAAAGAATTTGTTGGTGGCATTTCATTCCTTTTGAGTGGTGCACAGGGGGTCCGTTTCAATTTAAGCTTCTGCTTATGAGGTTCCTGTAGGGACCGGTGGCATTTAACTCAACAAAATAATCTGACAAGCCATGCTTTGGAACTTATGGGGTGCAATAAATGGCACATTTTCCACTTTTTTAAAATAGGGAGTAATATGCAGGTTTTGGAGCTTATCAAAAAAAATCTATTTACTTCTGTTAATGCAGTGCATTTGTCCTCGTTAAGTTTTAGCAGGTGTGATCTGCCAAAATTTAAGAAGAGTGCAAACTGTATGGCACACAGTAATTATCCGGTGTAATAAACCTAACGCCACTAATAATTACAATCCCTAACACATGTTTCTGCAGGGATTGCAACTAGCCAGAACACTTGGATTCAGTTCCCTGTTTCACTCCTAACAAAAAATATATTTTTGAGACTATTTTGGAGACTTTGGCAATTTGATCAACCGCCTGTAAATGACATGTTATTTAGTCCTTTCACACAGAAAAATCCAACAAAAATAAGAAGTAAAAAACAAAGCCCTGGAAAATATTTTAGTCTAACATAAATATAACATATGAGCACAAGGTATAAATATGGCTTTTTAAAAGTAACCCATAACTTTAACATGGATTCAGAGGGTCGCCTGCATTTTGGAGATTAGCATATGTCAGGAATACTCTCCTACAGTCTTGAAACATCTGCCCTTCTTTTCTCATTTCAGGGTTTTCCAGTTTGTGTCACCGGCTTAGTGTTTGCAGAGTGTGACCTTATTTTGAATATATTGCTGTCTGAAGCACAGTGCAGACCAATGCTGGGAAATAAATATATGCGCACTGCGTGTGTTTACCAAAATAACCTGGCCTTTCAGTTACTGGGCTCTGAGTCAGCTGGCTCTGCCCTTCAAATTTGTTTGCCAACTATAATGTGCTTGATAATAATTGTGGGTTGCGAAAGGAGGAACCTGTGACTTATAGAAAGTTACTGGATTCCCATTTATGGGGTCTCTATCTTCTAAATTAACTATGCTCTGTCTACAGTCACTTCTAACCTTGATTTTAAATCTTTAAAGAACGAAACTTGCCGACAGTGTAAGTAACTCTCTCAGCAGTGGTAGCAAAATGGTAGCTTGTGTAATAATATGAAGCAGCCCTAATTATCATCAATGGTGGCATTGCTAGATAAGAAGCAGATGGTACCTGTGCCACAACATTTTTTGTCCTGCCACCTGTCATCTGCGTAGGAGCAGATCTTGATGTTGTGAGATTTGATGATGTTAGCCAGTGATGTCATGTATTTGTTGAACAGGGTTGGGCTAAGGGCAGGCCTGGGGACAATGTAAATTACGCTGTGCTAATTGTAGTAATTTCAATAACTATGCATTTCTCCAGTGATGTAAAATTACTGCAAGCATGCAGTTTCATTCGCTTGAGTAATTAACAGAAATACAGGAAAAAACCCTACCGCAGGAGCAAAGTGACAACTTCTAAGAGACAGCTGCTGGGTACTGCTGAAGCATTTATTGATATTTTCTTAACATTGCATTTTGCATGAAGAAAATATCAGTAAATGCTGGATTATGCAAAATTACAAGCAGTAATGCTAGAGCAAATTACGCCAGTTACACACCCTCAGCTAAGAAATGAGCCTTAGGGTACTCCACAGGTGAGACTTCTGGCTTTCGACATGTTGGGCTTGATACTGATTTTCTGTGTTCTTTCAGTGAGTAAGGAGCATATCCAGTTGAGGGTGGAGTCTTGGATGACTAACTCTTGGTGGCTTTTTACCATGCTAGAGAGGGGCATCAAGTCAAAAACAGCTGAAAGGTCCAGCAGGATGAGGGCCGCGCTTTCTACTCGATCGCGGAAAATCCTTATGTCATCTCTGGCTGTGATGGGTGCAGTTTCTGTGCTCTCGTTTGGTCAGAATCTGGATTGAGAGGCATCCAGATGTTTGTGTCATCAAGGTGTTTGGTGATTTGTCTGTTTATGGCATACTCCATGATCTTTGCCGGAAAAGGTAGTAGGTAGATTGGTCAATGGTTTGCTACTTGAGTGGGGTCTGCCAAAGGTTTCTTAAACAGAGCATTTACTGTGGCATGTTTCCAGGCATCTGGGAAGGTGGTGGTGTAGATGGAGCTGCTTAGGACATGGCTGAGTGTTCCGCGGATAGTGTGGGTGACCATGTTGTAGCTGTGGTGTGGGTATCGGTCCATAGGTGATCCAGAGTGAATGATTTTCATGATACTTGTTGTTTTTCAGTGGCAACTGGTGACATCTAAAAGTGGTGAGGCTCCGGCTTCTCATCTCATGTCAAGCTGCATTCTGCACAATCACTCTCCCCGCCACGCTTGTTTCTTACAGATCCAACCCTCCCCATTGTGCCAGCGTACTCTACGCATGTGGCTCAGTGGCTCTGAAACCGTTAAAAAGATCCTCACAGTGACAAGTCGCCAGCCTTTGGAAAGATACAGAAGACAAACGTCTTCCATCAATCGTACCATGCCATTTCTTGTTAAGTAAAAAATCACGTAAACACAGTCCAGCTAGCGTTGCCCCACTACACATGTCTCTACGTTCACTGAGGAAGTATGCTATGCTATGCTATGTGGATTTCTAAAGCGCATGGCTACCAGTAGGCTTCCCAGCACTGGCTAGGACATAGTATTGCTTCGGGACAAGTGGAGTAACACAGGTGTGCTATTAATGTGGATACAGCCTTGTTTTTTGCCTTTTTCTGAACGTGATTTGTTGTTTAGGGTTGAGACATCCTTTACCACGAAACCATCACAACGCGGTATGGTTACATCGCGATTTTGATAACGCAAGTCGTTACATCGACTTGCACTGGAGGGCGCTCGAGACTAAGGAATAGTGTGAATTACTATTCCAACACCTTCCCTACTGTACGCAGACTGGAGTTGGAATAGTAATTCACACTATTCCTAAGTCCAGCACCCTCCAGCGCTAGTCGATATAACGACTTGTGTTGTCAAGAACGTGATGTAACATACCGCGTTGTGATGGTACGCATTGTTCCATCATAAATCCTTGTTTAGGCATTTAGTTTTATGGGAAGCATGTTCCAAAGTTTGGGGATGAGATATGAAAAGAATATACTGTATTAGTCATGGACAAACTGCACTGAGCACAGACTTTCATCAAGTCAGACACAACAGGTGGAAAATAACCAGGGACACACCACAATCTTTGAAAAGAAAGCTCTCTTATTTTAGGGTGCCTAACCTTTCCTGAAATACCAGTCTTGTGGTTTCTATCTTGCTCATCCAAACAGTTTTGCTCAGGAAATCAGGTATAATCTGTTTTTTAAAGTTTGAGAACAGGACAACGGGCATGTCTTTTACAAACACGTTTTAGGGTGTTGTTGTAGCTGGTGGGTGTAACCAGGGTTCACACACAATTAGTCAGGACCCAATTTGGGTTATGGCACAAACAAAAAGTGGTTTCACCCAGATATCACATGTTCCAAAGTATTCATATGTGTGATTGGTTCTGTGATTTTTGGTCCTGTAATTTATACGGTGAATAAATCCCCCAATCTTGTATTGGACCTCATATGAGCAAAATGGGTTGAGTACTCGTTTGCAGTGGTCTTTTTATTTAAAGACATGTGTAGAAACAAAACAAAGGAACAGCCGACATGTGTTTCGCCCAGAGGCCAGCAGGCCAGGACTTTCTCAAGGCTGAGTTTGAAAACAGTTGAATGATCCAAATGTAGGGTAGTGAACGGAGAGAGAGAAATCAAAAGGTAAGTCATAAACAGTTGAAAGCAATCTTTTACTTGTGGAAAAAAGATTTTATAAAATTCCACCAGAAATCAATCAGGTCTGGTCGCTTTACCATTAGGCAGATTAAAACAAGGCCGTGGTGATTTCTTCTGAAGAAGGAGGATCTTCCAGTACGTCATGATCTTCAGGAGTAAGCTGAGCTCAAGAGACCGTATCTAGGAAATTGTCCGTCTCATCGCAACTCAGTGCCTAAGGACCAACTTCTTTTCGGAATATAATTTCTGATAAAATTCGTGAAAGGCTGATAGTATTTTATTGGGGTCACTCATATTTTACCCTGAGGAAATCTGTATTAACCAAGTTTCGATAAGGGTTACCTTTTGTCTTGTTCTGACAGCCAGTTTGTGGTCCATAAGCTCGCTAAATTCATAGATTTCTTCTCATGAGGCAGGCCATTAAGACGCAGCTTTCTCGGCCAATATCGTGCCGATTTTTGCTTTTATGGCCAAAGCTTCTAGTTGTGCCACCTCCACGTCAGCACCCTTTTAAACTGCTTCAGTTCATTTTTCTTCAGCCTTTGTGAGCTTACTCTGAAGCTCCAAGATTTGTATTTTTTCCTGTTTGTTTTTCCTTAAGGAGTATTGCAAAGTCTCCCCTCTAACACATGATTTCAATGTGTCCCAGACAACCATTGCGGGTGCAGACCAAACATTTTCAGCCAAAAACTCCTCAATCCATTTCTCATGTAGATTTGATACCCGGCCATTATCATAAAGAAGTGCTTGCTCAAAACTCCAAGACAAGGCCTCCTTACAGGAAGCTAACCCCATTATGTTGAAATTGATTGGGTTATGATCTGATAAAAACCGAGGAGCAATATCTATATCACATCCCCCAATCAGAGAAGATGAAACAAAAAAATAATCGAGCCTTGCCAAAGAAAGATGGGGGGGCACAATAGTAAGTAAATCCTGGCTGACTCGGTTTCAAATAGGCCCATACATCGAAGAGCCCATGTGTGTCCATTAAGTTCCTAATAGCTTGAAATACCTTGGGTTTTCGGCCTGTGTAACTCCACAGATTACTCCCCCCCAGTCAGTAGGCAGGCTGATGTTAAGATCCCCACTTAGGATCACAGGAAGGGTCTACTGATCTAACTCACCATTAACCCAATTGATTAAGTCAGGATCATCAACTGTGCTCCCATAGATAGAACGTAAAGTAAATGAAGAGCCAGATGATAACCAGCATTCAGCCAAGGCCCATCATCTACGAGGGTCATCCTTGGCATGTATGGGCTGTAATCAAGATCCAATCTATGCTAAAATTCCCACTTCTCTTGCTCGTGCCCCTTGAGATGTCCACTCAATTAGTTTATATCCAAGTGTATCTAGAAGGTGTAGGTGGAAGCCCTCGATATGAGTCTCCTGGAGGTAGACGACATCAGCCCCCAGTAGACGAAATCCCTGGGCAACCCTCTTACTTTTCCTGGGATCATTTAAGCCTCAGATATTAACGCTTACAAGTCTAAAATTATTTGCCATCGTCTGAAAAGAATTTTAAGCCGAAGAGGAGGACAAGAAAAAGTTGGTACCCCCAGATGCCTGAATTTCTGTGTAAGTTTACATTGACCAACCACAGGTCAAGACTGATCATATCATTGGCTACATAAAAGACATTTAAACAAGATATATGTTTATTTTTTTCTTTTAAGATTTCCTTGCTCATAATTTGCTTCAATTTTTTTCCCTTGGTTGAAGAAAGAAAATATAAGTGAACAATTAAATTGTGTGTTCACAGAGATAATCCAGTCAGGCCTCTTTCCAGACACGTGGAAAACAGCGTCAGTCCTCCCACTTTAAAAAAAATCTAATTTGGACCCTAAAGAACCTAGCAGTTATCGCCCAATTTCGAGGATTCATTTTCAAGCTAAGGTGTTGGAAAAGCTGCTTAATAAACAACTGGAAAATGTCATAGCCTCCAGAAATCTTTTGGACCATTCACAGTATGGGTTCAGGGAGGAGCATGGAACAGAGACAACTCTGGTTATGGCAGCAGAATGACTCAGGAAAATACTAGAAGCAGGAGGGAAGGCCGCCCTGATCCTATTTAATCTATTGGCGGCCATCGACACCATGAATCACAAGATACTTCATTCCCGTCTAGAAGAATTGGGGATCCAAGACTCTGGACTAACGTTGATGTCATCCTTTTTAATGGACAGAATATTTTCAGTTAAATTAGGAGACTGCATCCAAAGCCTTCATGTCGCCTTGTGGAGTGCCTCAGGGCTCCCCTTGAGCCCCATTCTTTTTAATATTTATGTTGCCCCCTTGGCCTCGATCATCAGGCAGTGTGGGTTTTCCTGGTTTCGTATGCCGATGACACCCAAACAGTGGTGATAAAGTTTCAGCCACCCAGCCCTGCCGCATTTAACACCAACACAGTAAACGAACAATGGTTCTGCTATCTCTCTTCAAAAGAATTCTCAAATACTTCCTACCAACCCACCAACCGGGGGAATAATCATTCAATGAAAAATCACAAAAATATTTTGAAAGTCTCCCTATTGCATTAAATAAACATCCATGAACAAATCAAATGATTCGTATATATTTGAAAGCATAGTATGTACACACACATAAACACATATATATTTACACCACCAATACAAACAACACAATACAAATACAGTGCAAAAATGATTACATATATAAATCACAATACATTGAAATAGACGAAAAAAAGGATCACATATAAAAATGATTATTTTAATCTGGCATTTAACACCAAAGCAGATCTTTAGGCCTAAAGAGGCCAACAAATAGCCCACGGAAAACAATGGCAGCATAGTGTAATTCACTCTAAAAGATCAATGACCTCCACCCCTGAAGAGGAGATGTCTTAAGACGAAGCATTTCTAACAAGGCCACTAGCAGAGCCCCGGAGGTTTAGACACCCCCAAGTGTTGCTTTTAGATTGTTTATTGGCCTTTTCTAGATTTTATTTCCTCAAGATACTTTTGGGCTTTGATTTCAGAGGTGAAAATGCGAATAGACCCTTTTACAATCATTTTCATTCTTCCGGGTTCTTTAAAAACACTTGGGCCCCCAGCTGCTGCAAGGGTAAAAAAAGCTGACAGAGACACCAACTCCGCTCCACTGTGGAGTGGCAAAAATCAGGTTTTGCAAAAAAGGACACCCCTTCAAAGCCCATAAGAGAGTTGGGTCGGGCCTGATCAAACACTAACTGTCTTAATAGAAAGTTTCTAAAAAACACCAGGAAAGCCCTGGGTTTTTCTCCGCTGTTATAGGTGCCCTCATAGCCCTTTTTCAGATTAAGAGGAAATCGATGGGCACGCTGTATTCCGGGATCCCAGTTCCATTCGGAGTGATCTGGAAAAGCATCCCCCGAAGGAGTTTCATAATATAGCGCCGAGTGTCGTCCCCTTCCACTCTTTCGGGAATTCCTAGGAGGCGGAGTTTGTTCCGGCGCTGTCGATTCTCCTGATCCTCCAGTTTTCACATTATGTCTGTCATAAGGGTACTTTGAGATGACTCAATATTTTTTGGGGCAGAGACTTCTGTTTCCAAGCTTTCTGTGTGACTTTTGACCAGGGTAACCCAGTCCCCTATATCAGAGCAAACATTCCTCAAGCTCCCCTGTAGCTTTTTGGCGGCACCCTTAGCAATACAGCTATCAGATCTAACCTCCTCCTGAAATTGATTGAGGGTAGTATTGCCTGCAGAGACGGCTCTTCGGTGATACCAGCTGTAGGGGCCACGGAGACTCCTGGTTTTTGTGGCTTTATAGTGGTACCTTCGCCAAAGGATAGCATGATTTGGGGATCTGAATAATCAAATTTAGGTTGACTGCTCTGTTTAGCTTTGTTACTCCCACTTTTTGGCTGCGGCACTGTACCGGTTTCTTTGGAGAGGCTTTTGCCACTAATGTCCGAAAGAGTGCCATCAGTAGAGCTGGAGGAGCACTCTTCCTCCTCTGACTCAGACCGAAAAGAAGGGTTTCCTAATAGATTCTGGAGAGAGGGGGGGTAGAGCCAATGGAATACAACTAAGGCCCGCGGCAAAGGTTGTAGGACCAATGGCATCCCCTCCAAATTCTCTAGGACTAAATCTCCCATTATTATGGACATGGTAAGCATTGAATCAGTGTTATTGTCCTCCGTGAAGGCTTGTGGGGAAATTTCAGATTGCTTGAGGTCAGTTGGACAGGCTGGTCCCTCACATTCTGGTGGCAGCTCCTTATGTCCTTTGTACTAATATTTGAGCCAGACTGTCAGCGCCTTTGGTACAGCATGCTTCCACGATGGAGGTTTCAATATTAGGGGCCGGAGTTCTGGTGGCAGCAAACATTTTGGCAAAAGAGGGCTGTGGTTTCAATCCCTCCTTGGGTGCTCCGCTTCCTCTAGCTCTCCCCGTGGTCTTTGTAGCTGTGCCAGTCTCCCCTTTGCCTTTTTTGGGCCAGCTCCTGTGATGGCCCTTCTAAATCTCCATGTCCAATGTTGAGGGAAGCGCTGGTACTATCAGCACAGGATTTTAACTTGGTTCCTCGGGCTCAACGGAAGGCCATGTTTGACTTACGGCAAAGCCGAGCCCCCGCAAGTTCCAGATCACCTTTCAATTCAGCTGCCAGTGAAGGGCTCTTTAAGTAGACGGCTGCGATCAGCAGCCCGCAAGAGTCAGAGGCTCCTCAGATTGGTGAGGTGATCCCTAGCCGGCTCGTAAAGCTGCAAATAACGCCGACCCGCGCTAGCAATAGCAGCGTCCTCTGGTCAGCCTTGTAGCCGTGTAGAGCTCCACACGTCTTCCAGGCACCATAGTCGAGTTCCCTTATGGTGTGGGCGGCAGAAGCGTCTGAAAGTTACACGAGCTGCATCTTGTTCTCTACCTTTTACTGGTTACCACCTTCCAGTCTCCAAGGTCCCCAAAATTGCAAGTAAACCGTTTTCTGAACGCAGCCTTCCAGCCAAGCCATCAAGTTCGAAAGTGAGGGAAAGGGAAGGAAAGTGGTTGGTTAACTTCCTACTAAATCCAAATCAAAGCTAACCAATCTGAGCTGCTCTCATATTGTTTTCATCATGAGAGAAGCACCAGGATTCGTTGGACCAGACTAACCCAGCGCTCCTTTTGAGACCAGGGGCCTGTGCTAACAAAGGCTGAAACTATTTAGCACTACTCAGATTAGTGCAGTCTGAAGTTTGCATTTCGGGCTGGGCATCGCAAGACAGGCAGCCATTCTGACATGTGCACTCTGCACTGGCATTGGCACGCTTGGCAAGTCCCCCTGCTGCTGCTTGCAATCAGTAGGAATCAGCCCCGCGCTCACACTTGTGCTAGACCAGTGATATGGTGGAGGCAGCACATGGTAATAAAATGGTGACCATTTTAATAATTTAAATTTTATGGCAAGACCGGAGGCTCCTATTATGCTTTCTTATCTTGCTTTAATTACACAGCAGCCAAGATAAGTAAAAGACTACAGTTCCCAGAGGGCCAGAGAACAACTGGGCCATGGGAATGAAAAAACGCGAGAACACCATAACCAATCATACGTGAGCTATCAGATAAAGACCCTAACTGACTGCGCAGCTTCCTCTTTTCTTGCTGCTCGCAGTCAGATAAGTGCCTTTATCCTTTGCTCCCAGTGTTTTATGCATTGTTTGATATTATTTGTGACCGTTTTGTAATATTGGTATTTGACTTGTTCAGCGCGTCCTCGCGCTCGTGCTTTGCGCTACACGCGCGTGCCTCCACGAAGCTCCGGCGCTTCGTTTTCCTTCCCCCCTCCCCCCCCTCCCCCCCCCGTTTCAGACGCTCTTGGTAGCGTCTTTGCTCGCGCGTCTTCGCGCGTCTTCCTACCGCTTCAGGCTCTCTCTCACCGGTCACCGTCTGCGTGTGACTCCTGCTCCAGCCTCTGTGCCTTCTTAGCTCCGTGTGAGCCGTCGCTTCATGCTCTGCCCGGCCCTCCTCTTGTACACGCCCCCGCTCTACCTATTAACCCTCGCCTACCTCCTGTCCAAGCAAACAGTAAAAAAAAAAAAAAAAAAAAAAAAAAAAAGGGTTATTTTGGTCCTCATTCACAGCCTAATTATGGAACGTGATAGTTCCTCAGAGGAAGTCCCTTCCCAGGACTCTCACACTTTTAAAAAGGATTTAAATAAATTCATTAATAACTCTGTTGAAACAGCTGTGGAAGTCTCTATGAAGAGAATGTCAAAAAATATGGAAAACTCCATGTTAAGCATCATGTCCAAAATTATGGCCCAGTCTGCGGGGGAAAGCAGAAAGAAAAAAGTGGAATTCTCTGCTCAATCTCGTGCCCCTAAAAAAGCGTCTTTGATTAGCGAGTCTTCCTCGCACTCGACTGAGGACCCAGTTCCTCCCAGGCCTCCTTCTAAGGAGGGGTTTGTTGGCTCCGAGGGTAAACGCAAACAAAAAGAGAAACATGCAGAGTCTCCTAGGAGAAAATTAGTAATTTCCACTATATTGGACACAGATGACGATGATGATGATGCTAATTTCGATGACGCTGATCAATTGTTTGACCTGTTTGATAACACTGACCCTTCCCCCCCCCCCTGCTAAATCTGCCAAATTGGATTCTTTTTCTTTTGAGCCTGTTTTTGACTCCGAGGGTTTTCCCATGTTCGATCCCTCCACTATTCGTCACCCTAATTCTACTGAATGGTTCCCTTCTCACCATGTGGGAGAATATATCTCTGCCAGGTTGCGTCTTCCTCTGGAAGCACCGGTAAGAGCCAGGCTTAAATCTGAATGCCCTAAGCCTTCTCTCCCAGACAAAATTACGATGGTCCCCTCCATCGACCAACCTCTCCTCACTTTCTTTTCCAAATTCGGCAAGGACCCCCGCAGAGGGGTGGATAAAGCTTGGACCACTTGCCAAGACAAGCTACTGGACATTGTGGGCCCTCTCGCCCGCATCTTTGATTTGGCGGAAGCTTCTCGCTTGGAGGGTTCTGAACTTTCTGCAGAGGATATCTCCATGTGGGCTCAACGCGCCTTCTGCCTTCTAGGGAATGCTAACTCCGCAATCACTCATGAGCGCCGCAAAGGTCTCCTAATCAAATTGGATCCTAAACTTTCAAATCTGGCACCCATGGATCCTGGCCCCAAGGCGAACGGTCTCCTCTTCGGAGAATCTCTGGTTCGTGATCTTAGTAGATTTGTTTCTACTTTTGCTTCTTTGGACAAAGCCCAGCAAACAGTAAAAAAGGTTTTCGCCCCTCGGGTTTTTGGACGGGCCGGCAGAGGCAGGGGTCGCTCTTCCGGCCGTCCCTACAATCAAGGCTCCAGAGGTTCGTTCAACAACAACCAAGAATACAAGCCTCAATTCTATCCCCAACGTGGCCGTGGCTTCAGAGGCAAAAGTCAACGAAACTATCGTCAAAACTCCAACCAACAAGGTAAGCCTTTCTTCTTCCCCTCCTGTAGGGGGTCGCTTAAAACTGTTTCTTCAAAAATGGTGCACCCTCAGTTCAGATCCGTGGGTCTTAGACACGGTTCAAGGCTACCTGATAGAATTCCTTTCCCCTCCCGTCCAATCTTCTCTTCCCCCCCCTCTCGTCTTTTCCACTCTAATGGCATCTCAAATTTCAGACGAGATCGAGGCTCTTCTCCACAAAAGAGCGATTCAAGTTTTTCCCTTCGACTCCTCAGGCTTTCTAAGCTCCATTTTTCTTGTTCAAAAGAAAAACAAGAAGCTCCGCACGGTCATCAATCTGAAATGGTTCAATCAGTTTGTGGTTTACCGCCATTTCAAAATGGAGACCATTTTACATCTGAGGGACACTCTTCGTCCCAGCGACTGGATGGTCCGTCTGGATCTTCAGGATGCTTACCTCACGGTCCCCATCCATCACTCTCAATGGAAATTTCTTCAGTTCCAGTGGGCAGGTATCAACTATTGTTTTACCTCTCTTCCCTTTGGCCTATCATCCGCGCCCTGGTGCTTCACAAAGCTTTTGAAACCAGTGGTCGCCTATCTTCGCTCTCTTGGCATAAGACTAATTATTTACCTGGACGATATCCTGCTCATGAATTCAGACAAACAGTCTCTCCTCTCCGACCTTCTTTTGACTCAGTCCCTTCTCCTGGATCTGGGTTTTCTCATCAACAAGGACAAATCGTCTTTGACTCCTTCTCAGAACACGGAGTTCTTGGGGTTCCTGGTGGACTCTGCTGCAGCGTCCCTTCGCCTTCCCCTATCCAAAGTTTCCAAGATCAAAGCGGAGATCTTATCTGTTCTTCAGTCCAATCTCTTTTCGCTCCGATCTCTTGCACGGATCGTCGGCCTCCTCTCCTCCTCCATTCAGGCCATCTTTCCAGGCCCTCTCCATTATCGTGCACTTCAGCGCCTAAAAATCCGTCACCTTCGACAAGGTCTCGCTTATTCAGATCTCGTGGCGCTAGACCCCGAGTCACGCACCGAGCTTCAATGGTGGATAGACCATTTAGATGCGTGGAACGGGCGCACTATCTTCGCCACGGCCCCAGATCTAGTCTTAGAATCAGATGCAAGCCTGTCGGGTTGGGGCGCCCGGTGTGGACCAATCTCGACTGGAGGTTCATGGTCCGCCGAGGAGTCCAAGTTGCACATCAACTGTTTAGAGATGCTTGCAGGTTCCTTTGCGATCAAAAGCCTTTCCAAAAACAGGATTCACTGTTCTATTCTCCTCCGCATGGACAATGTTTCTGCGGTCCGCTACATCAACCATCTTGGCGGAACAAGGTCCAAACCACTGGCGGACTTGGCAAAGAGTCTATGGGAATTTTGCCTCGCCCATCATCTTTCTCTGACAGCCGAGTATCTCCCTGGAGATCTCAACAGCGTGGCGGATTGGCACTCGAGATTTCTTCGAGACTCCAGCGATTGGAAGCTGTGTCCATCCGTCTTCCTCTCTCTTTCCCATCTTTGGGGCCCTTTCTCTATCGACCTTTTTGCTTCCCGTCTCAATTCCCAATTGCCCCGGTTCTACAGTTGGCGCCCGGATCCCCTGGCTTTGGCGACAGACGCTTTCCTGCAAGATTGGTCTCGTCATCTTCATTATGCCTTCCCTCCTTTTCTGATGATCAACAGGGTTCTTTCTCAAGTTCGCCGCCAGTCTTCGTCCCTGGTTCTAGTTGCCCCCTTTTGGCAAGCCCAGGTTTGGTTTCCGACCCTTCTCGAAATGGCAGTGGACTTCCCGGTCCTTCTTCCCCCTTTCGGAGATCTCCTTCTCAATCCTCAGGGCGAACGACACAGTCTCATTCTCGACTCCTCCCTGCAACTCTCGGCCTGGAAAGTTTCCGGCCTTCCGCTTCTGACGTCCTCATTTCACAAGAGGCTTCGATCTTCATCAGCCAGGCTTGGGCTCCAGGAACATCCAAAGCTTACAGATCCGCCTGGTCTCTTTGGACAAGCTGGTGTTTGGAAAGGGACCTCGATCCCATTTCAGCCTCTCTGAATTTCATAATTAATTTCCTTGGTTCACAAGCCAGTGCCGGTAAGGCTTACCGCACCATCAATCTCTACCGCTCTGCCATCTCCCTCTACCATTCCCAAATCGATGGTAAACCAGTTGGTGCTCACCCTATGATTTGTCGTCTACTCAAAGGTGTACGTTGCGCGAAACCTCCGTTGGCTAAGTATACCTCTTTATGGGATGTTACAGTGATATTTAAATTGTTTAATAGTTGGCCAGATAATGATGTTCTTTCACTGAAAATGCTATCTGCTAAACTCACCATGTTACTGTGTCTAGTTTCCATTAAGAGAGTTTCTGATGTTAAGGCTTTAGATGTTTCTTCCCGCCAATATTCTCCTTCAGGTGTGCTGTTTCAGATACGCAGACGTACTAAGACTAATTTGGATTCAGTGTTTTACCCCTACTTTCCAGCTCATCCCAAACTGTGTGTGGGTCAATGTTTAAAAGTGTACGAACACCGAACTGCTGATCTCAGAACGCCCTCTCTTTCTCAACTCCTTATTTCCTTTCGGAAACCCTTTCTCCCTGTCTCTTCTCCTACCCTTGCCCGTTGGGTCCGTTGGATCATGTCTCTTGCCGGAATTGATGTCTCCGTGTTCGGGGCTCATTCGGCCAGGGGAGCCATGGCTTCTACAGCCTTTTGGTCTGGCTCTCGTCTAGAAGACATTCTGAGATCAGCAGACTGGTCAAATGACAGTATATTTCGTATGTTCTACTGTAAACCTGTTCATACGGTGGCTTCTGATGTTATTAATATGCTTTGAACAAGCATAATAGGAGCCTCCGGTCTTGCCATAAAATGTAGATTTTTCTAGTATTCATGACGGAAAATCTTAATTTTATTAAAGACACGGAGGCGAGTATTATCCCGCCGCAACATTGTTAACATTTGTTCTCCCTCCCTACAGCGAATCCAGCCCTGCCACCGGCTTCGTCTTAGAAGATCTACCCTTCAAATCCTTCGATCTTCTCCTTCGAGTTCTCCAGTTCCAACGCTCCTGGATCCTCCTCCTGGACTCCTGTTTGGTCTTCTTCCTTGGATTCCCCTGATACAAG
This sequence comes from Lissotriton helveticus, assembly GCF_964261635.1. Classification (NCBI taxonomy): domain Eukaryota; kingdom Metazoa; phylum Chordata; class Amphibia; order Caudata; family Salamandridae; genus Lissotriton; species Lissotriton helveticus. Next base: position 137,742,814 of record NC_136061.1, read on the forward strand.
ACTTATGTTCCTGGACTTTGGCTATATCCTTAATTTTATTCATTTTCCCTTTGTTTAATGACTATTCTTGATCTGCTCGCCAGCGAAAAGAGGAAGCTGCGCAGTCAGTTAGGGTCTTTATCTGATAGCTCACGTATGATTGGTTATGGTGTTCTCGCGTTTTTTCATTCCCATGGCCCAGTTGTTCTCTGGCCCTCTGGGAACTGTAGTCTTTTACTTATCTTGGCTGCTGTGTAATTAAAGCAAGATAAGAAAGCATAATACTCGCCTCCGTGTCTTTAATAAAATTAAGATTTTCCGTCATGAATACTAGAAAAATCTACATTTTCTGCTGGGCTTGCAGTGGGCAAAGTGATACTCCTCTGCCCATAAGGAGGAACCGCCACTGTTGTTTCTTCCATGGACATGGTCTCCCAGGGGGATAGGGTGCAAGGCTTTGAGGGTCCAGTTAAGAGTAGAACTTAGTGTAGATGGTTCGTATGTTGTCACTGATAGTCCGTCACAAAGGTCCTGCAATGCGGGGATGTTGTTTGAGGAGGAAGACAGCGAAGTTAATCATGATCAAGAAGATCTGCTTTTGGCACTGTTTTCTATGCATTCCGCTAGAGCTTTCTAGCACCAGCTCTCTCTCCAGTCAGGCCTTCCCAGCCAGGGCTCCTGGGTGCAGTCCTCATTTGGACCTCTTGGAGTCAGGAGTCTTTCTGTTTTTTTGTGTTTGGCAAGGAGGCAAACCGGAAGCCAGCCATGTGACCCTTGGTAAGCAGTTCAAGCCCCAGTGCTGTTTTTTAAATATGAGGCACCCTTTAAGACTGACTTATTTATTTTTATAAAATAGGTTTTCCTACATGTTCAAGGCTCTTTTCCTTTGCTATGTGTTACGGCATTGCGTTTAAATTGCAACCGAGTCAGAGCACAGTGCTGCTTCTGGCAGACATACATTTTTAGGTCTGTCCTAGTGACAGCATTAGGTATTTATCCAGCCTTATTAAATCAAAATATTCATAAAAAATAATACATGCTAAACACACATAGAGGGGCTTTGCGACAGCCCTCTTTATCCATTGGACTGCTCATGTGTCATTCTCATTTCATCTCCACCCACTACAGCTACAGACCGGAGCAGTGGATCAGTCTACTTCAGGCATTAGCTCTGTGGCACGGGGAAGGACACCATTTTGTACCATAACAATCGCACATCTGCCTGAAAAGAACAACACTTCAGTTACGAAGATGGTTCATTTTTTTCTCCTATCAAACCTGAGTTTTTCTTTTTTTTAACAGCCCATGGTCACCCTCTTGCTTTTCACAGTAGAAGGCAGATTCCACTTCCACTGTCTCGCATATATCACAGCCATTGGTGCTCGAAGCAGCACAGCAAGATTATTTAAATTTTCATCTTGTACAAGCCTCTTTTAAATTATCATCTTGTACAAGCCTCTTTTAAATTATGTTATTACTTTTTGTCTCTTTAAAAGGTTGTGTTTTTCTAAGAGCCACGGTTGGTTGCAGATCCTCAACTAACACGGATATTTTCGAATTGGCAACTGTGCTACACACTGAGGGCAGATTTACTGGATTCTCACGGAGCGTAGAGCAGCAGCCGAAATGCTGCACTGTGTAAGAAGGAGAGAGAACAGCACCATATTTACAGAATGATGGCACTCTCCTCCCCTCTCAATAGCGCCGGAGCCAGGGGCGTAACACAGGCCCCCGCAGCCCACGTGGTGCGGGGGGGCCCCTAGCTCCAAGGGGCCCCCTCGGCACTGAACTCTGGCTGGGAGAGCTCCTGATTGAGCCTGGAGGGGGCCCCCCTAAGTACCGTGCACGGAGGCCCCCTCACTTTTTGTTACTCCAGTGGCCTGAGCAGAAATATGCTGCTGTGGACCATTGGCACATCTTTGCACCATAGTGCAAGGGTGTCTCTGTGAGTCTAGCATAGGTTTTGTGCTGTGAGGGAACCATTTGAGTACAAAATACCATGCTTAGATTAACTTTAAACCTTTTCCTACTTTGTATGTATGCTGTACAATGCAGCACACTTACAAAGTTGGAAAAGAAAGGAGAAATGAAAGCCTTTCTCCTTCGCCCTCCACCAATATACTGCCAACAAGCTGCAGCACTGTTGCTTCACTTGTGATGTCAAAACGCCTGCAACTCTGACCCAGCTGACGCCCGCACACTGGTTAACTCTCAACTGCCCCTCGGCAAGCAAGCCACCATCACCACCACTCTCGCCCTACCGTGATGTTCATCCCAGAAACATGGCTCCCTTCCTCATCAATGCCCGACATCACCATTGCAATTACCCCCAGCTACAAGATGCTCCACCACAACCACTCAGGCAAACACGGCGGAGGCATCACCATCATCCACAAGGGCTCCCTTTAATGCACACATAGTATGCCGAAAATGAAACATTTCAACGTTCTGACAGAACAGATGCTAAAACCACCTTCAGAGGAACCCTTGTCTATGGACCTCTGGGCCCCTGTCCAAGCTTCTGCAATGCCATTTAGGACATCATCATCCCCCGGCGATCTAAACTTTCACCTTTCAGACCCCAACGACACTAACTCCGTAATCCTCCTGGAGAACATGAGCAACATGACCTCTTGCAGCTGGTCACCACCCGCATGCACATCGCATGAACATGGGCCCGTTCTTCTCTGTCAGCGACAGACTCACATTTTCTCATGCAACCGAGCTAACCTCGACAGACCATAGCATTGTCCATTTCACCATCGCCGGCTCTCCAGAACTTCCTCCCGAATTTCCCAACTAGCATTGCCAAAACTGGAGCAGAGTCATAGAACCCCTCTAGAGCTCCTCCCTCAAAGAAACCACACCCAACCTCTCCAACACCCTTGAACCCAATGTCCAGAGTTTCTGAAACTGGATGGTCTTGGTTTCCGCGTTACCTGCCCATTGTATCATAGCCCTTTCCACCCCCATAATTCTACAGCACAACAGGGATTTTTGGCCATATTCATGTACTGTGAGTGCTGTTTTTGATTCCAGGACCCCACTTTTTTTTAATGATATTGAATTCCATTTCTAAGCATTTCTAAGCATTTTCTGGTATTTTTGACTAGACGGTCCCTTCACATTTCTAAATTATAATCAACAAAACTGACAAAAGGTCTGGGAGCTATCGAAAAGTTATGCCACAATGGGCATGGAACCAAATAATCCTATGACAGAAAGAGTTGACAATCACTCGCATAAAATATCTTGCAAAACTATGGATGCTTGCATGTATGAATATATATATATATATATGCTTGTATGCATGTGCACATGAAGTCAAAAGGCAGCAGAGGTATGCACAAGCTCAAAGACAAGCATAAGGTCAGCAAGTGATTGGAGAGGTGATGACCCTCCACCCAAAATCAATCCACTTATATGAATTGGTGAGTGTACCAATAGGTGGCCCAGCCATCAACACTTACATTTGCTAGACAAATGGAAGACATGGAATTAGGCTTGGAAATTATTCAACTAGCTCAACAAATGAGAAAACTCAGCCTTTGAAGCACTTGTAGCATTTTGAGCCCACAACTCTGAGCCCGCTGTGAGGAGTCCACCGCCCTGGGGGAGCCGCGGCAGGTGTCGCGTCAACATTGCGATAGCCAGCTGGCGCATAAAAGCAGCCTTTGAAGCACTTACAAGCATTTTGAGCCCACATCTCGGTGCAAACTGTGAAGACTCCACAGCCAAGGGGGAGCCCCTGCAGGAGCCAAGTCGACATCATGCCAGCCAGCCGGCGCATAAAAGCAGCTGTGGGTTCCTGCTGCGTGGGACGCGCCCAAGCGAAAGCCCGGGCCAAGGGAGGGCCCATCCCAGCCCGTCAGAAACCATAGGAGGCTGGGCTGGGCCCAGGCTCTTAGTGTCGCTATCCTGGACATCCTGGACATCGTGACCCCAACGGTATTTATCCGAATAGTACTTGAACAGTATCAGTAATTGTGCATATCTCTCTAGTTAAATAGAGGCAGTTGATACTCTGAGCAAAACATGGTTAAGAGGAAGGAGACATGTGCATCGGCAGGGGAAGGCATTGTGGGGACATTAGATGCATTTTTAGCCAGGGCAGAGTCAGTTATGAACCATGAAATCCAGCTGACTGAAAACAGACTCTCCCTGGACACTCTTTCCACCCAGAGGCGCTCTTCAATAGGTCGCCTGAGCATGGCTAAATCACCATCACCCCAGCGAGTATTTGATGAACAACTGCTAATTGACCCCGCAAGAGCGCCCATAGCTGGGGTACTGGGAGAGCAGGTACCAGCATCAACAGGCCGTGACTCTACTAATATGGGAGAATCCATTAGTGCTACCTTGGAAATAGTACCAGAAGTGCCACTAGTGATGGTAAAGTCCCTACAGCCCCCTACAGTCACTGCTCCCATTGCGCCAATATCTGACTCTGGGGCTAATGCAAATGCGGTCTCAACTAGATCTAAGAAACCAATGTGGGGCGGGCTCAACAAGGCCAACCAGGAACGCGCTGTCTGAGGAGACTACTGTTGTACACTGACCGGAGCGCCTGGGAAAGGGCTCCCCGCTACTTTTCTTGTGGTATTTCATTAGCAGTATTCTAAGGCAATTCGAACCTGCACTTCGCTACAGGGAGCACCTGGTAAAGGGCTCTGACGTTTTAAATTGTTTTATAAATTGCTTTTACCCTAATCTTAGTTTGCCTATTTTACACTTGGTTGCTTCTGCACTTTCTAAAGATTCACTTACCTGGTAGCCTCCCCAGTCCAGCATGGATTGTACCATTTGTCTGGAGGGAGGCAAAACCGGAAGTGAGTCCTGACCGCTTCCCTTCCAATCTCGGCGGGAGGTTAGCAGTCTAGCTCAGCTCACTTTGCATATAAGCTGATGCCTAGTCAGACGCGCAGCGGACGCGCTGTCTGAGGAGACTACTGTTGTACACTGACCGGAGCGCCTGGTAAAGGGCTCCGACATTTTAAATTGTTTTATAAATTGCTTTTACCCTAATCTTAGTTTGCCTATTTTACACTTCGCTGCTTCTGCACATTCTAAAGATTCACTTACCGATAGCCTCGCCGGTCCAGCACAAATTGTACCATTTGTCTGGAGAGAGGCGAAACCAGAAGTGGGTCCTGACCGCTTCCCTTCCAATCTCGGCGGGAGGTTAGCGGTATAGCTCAGCTCACTTTGCATAGTAGCTGATGCCTAGTCAGACGTGCAGCGGATGCGCGCAGTGGGCACGCCGCTGGCGCGCCAGAGGCAAGCCCGTCCGCGCCTGGACGTTGCCAGGAGCAGGAACCCCTCCCGTTTTTTCCCAACCCCAGGTTAAACAGGTGAGGGCCTCCTATACCTATACTAGTGAGGAGCTGGTCGCGATCAGGAATGCTAACACTAACTCAGTTATAACAACCTATGCTTGCCCCACCCCTACTGAAGTAGAGAGACCGTTTTCCTGCAGCAACTGTAGATTTCAAAGTGCTCCTGCTCACTCCAGTGTAGCCAATACTAAGTCTAAGCTGAACCCCCGTTGTACAGAATTTAGGCACCTTCCCAGAACAGATTCCAACCACAATTGGAACTGTTTTCTTGCCAATGTAAGGTCACTGCCCAAACATGCCATTAATAAATGGGACCTACTGTCCTCCAATAATCCTCTCATAGGATTTCTTACAGAGCCCCGGATTAAACCTCACTCTAACCCTGACATAGCAGTGGCGCTCCCGGATAACTATCACATCCTAAAACTTGACAGCCCACATAGGACTGGGGGAGGAATAGCTATAGTTTACAAAAATTCAGTGACTATCTCCATCCTAGACCAAGTGAGCTACGACCAGTTAGAAATAATGGTCTTTAGCTTGAATCTGCATCATAACCTCAACTGGAAAGGAGCCATAGTCTATCGCACAGCAGGACCTCTAACCAATACCTCACAGCTTATTGAATTTATTGCTCCACACGTCATTTCATCCAGAAATTTCCTGCTTCTTGGAGACTTTAGCCTACATAGTGAAATACTAGACAACCAAGAAGCCTCATCTTGTCTCACTGAACTGGCTTCTCTCAACCTTCGGACTATTAACAAAGATCCTACCTCCCAGGTAGGAAATACGTTAGACAACATCTTAACTAACTCGCCTGATTTATCTTACATTGCCACGACGCCTCTGAATTGGTCTGACCATTCTCTGGTGGAATTCCTTATTAACAACCACAATACTCCCCCTGGCCCTATACATTTCTTAAATAAAGGTACAGAAGGTGGAATTTGATTACACCAGATCATTTCTCAAATACATTCTGCCCACCTCATCACGAGGATTCCGATAAGGCGGAGAAACGCCTTGCCTCTTTCAACACTAGCCTACTGGCTACGTTAGATAGCTTAGCGCCCCTGAAACAATGCCCAATATCTGTAAAACGTCACCAGGCACCATGGCACTCACCCCCCCTGCGACTAGAAAATAGCTTATGTAAATGACTTGAACGCCTTTGGCGCCGATCTCAAAACCCTGCCGATAAAGAAAAATACAAGGAGGCTTTAAACCAGTGCGATCGTAATCTATAAAATGCAAGGAAAACCCATATCGCAGCCACCCTCCTACAAGCTGGTAGCTCTCAGAAATGCCTCTATCAGATTTTAAAAACCTTTACCAGTCCTTTAGCCTGTAACACGACTTCTGTACCATCCTAAACTCTGTGCAACAGCATTGCTAGTCACTTCACAGAGAAAATAGATATAATATATAACAAAATCACTTCCACCACATATCTCCAACCTAAATCTGATATTGAGCTCCAACACACCCCATCAACCACCGGTACGATAGAAACTTTTCCACTACTTACGATAGAGAACACTGAAGTGTACTTAAAAAACGCCAAGTCAGGGTCCCCTCTAGACCTAATTCCTGCAAAAGTGACTGCCAACCTGGCTACACAGCTCGCTAACCCCATTTGAAATATTCTTAACAGCTCCCTAATGGAAGGTGCTCTCTCTCCGGTCTGGAAAGCTGCTCAGATTCTTCCCATTTAAAAGAATCTTAAAATTCCAACGGAAGACGTAACGAATTATTGGCCAATTTCACTACTTCGCCTTCACTCCAAAATCCTAGAAAAACATATCAATATACATTTCTCCAACTACATTGAATCCACCAATAGTTTAGATCCCTCACAATCCGACTTTCGCCCCAGATACAGCACAGAGTCATCCCTAGTAGCAGTTACCCACAAGTCAGGATGCTGTTGGATAAGGGTCAGGTGGTGCTCTTGGTGCTGTTGATCTTTCCGCAGCATTCAACACTATATCTCACTAAGTCTTACTGAGAAGACTAAGCGGCATAAGCGTCACAGGACTAGCTCTGAAATGGCTAACCAACTTCCTATCTGATAGAACTCAGACCGTGAACCTAGGCTCCTACCACTCCTAGACCTCTAAAGTCACCAAGGGAGTACCTCAGGGCTCATGCCTGAGCCCTACCTTGTTCAATGTTTACGTTGCTCCCCTGGCAAGACTGTTGAGAAAACTATGTTTCGTCCCCATATTTTATGCAGATGATACCTAGCTACTCCTTCCACTTGACAAATCCAACCCTAATTGCCAAGCCATCTTTTGCGAAGGAATGAAATCTATAGCAGAATGGATGAAAAATAACTTTCTCCATTTAAACGCCACCAAGTCCGAGATAATGCTTTTTGGCGAGGCCACCTTGGTATGGTCTCCTACTTGGTGGCCAGAGGAACTGGGTCCCACCACTTGCCCCAAATCAGTAGTGAAAAACCTTGGAGTCCGCCTGGACCAAAAACTCACCTTGAGAGAACATGTCTCCTCTACCATCGGAGCCTGCTTCCACAACCTCTGCATGCTCAGAAGAGTTTTTCCTTTCTTACCGCTGTCTTCTAGAAAAACCTTGATCTAGGCATTAATTTTAAGCCACTTAGATTTCTGTAATGCGCTGTTGATCTCAGCCAATGAAAAGGACATAAATAGATTACAGGTAATCCAAAATACTGCGGCTCACATGGTGGCCGATGTCCCCCTTAGAACGGGAAACATCCTTTACAACGCAACTTTTACCACGCAGTGCCTTTACGACGCAACTTTTACAACGCAACATTACAACGCATTGCGCTGGGGGGCGCTCTAGGATAGGGAATGTGTTTAATGTACTATCCAACACCTTCCCTACTATCCACGGGGACTGGAGTTGGAATAGTAAATTAAACAATTCACTATCCAGCGCCTAAAAGCATTATGCGTTGGAATGGTATGCGTTGTAAAAACCGCGTTGTAAAAGCATGCGATGTAAAAGCATGCGTTGCAATGTCATACATCCCCTTAGAACATAATCCCTTCCCTTGCTTAAGAAGTTACATTGGCTACCCATACGAAAAAGGATTCATTTCAAAATGTGTTGTATGGCCCATAAAGCTGTTTACAGATTATTTTGCCCTAGCTATCTCAATGAAAAATTTGTAAACTATGTGCCTCCTAGACCACTCCATTCAGGAGACAAAGCCTTGATTTCTGTTCCATGCATTAGAAAATCTCGACATGGGGGCAAGGCCTTCTACCATCTCGGCCCGCGCCTATGGAACGATCTCCCCATTCGCCTACGGCAGTGCACAGATTACCTGGCCTTTAGGAAACTACTGAAAACCTCGCTCTTCTAACAAAGTCTCCCGGTTTCATTGTTTTTTTCTGGCACGGAGATACCCTTATGGGGTGATTCATGCGCTCTATAAATAAATAAATAAATACAAACTATAGTGGCTGACAAGGAACCGCCAGCCAAAAGGTGATGGGGAGGTGTTGTGCAGAAGTGCAAACAGAAGCCGAAGACTAAATCAAAGCAGCAAATCCCTAAATTGCAAGATCAAGTTTCATTGTCTGAGGGAACAGTACAAAGTACAACAATGCAGTGCATGTACGATAAGAGCACACATATCCCGCTGGTCCCTGATTATGACTTTGAACTTTGGACTAGGCTTGAGTCCCTAGTTTCAGCACGTCTAGAACCCTTATTAAGTAAAATTGTGTCAATTGAGGAGAGACTGTCAGAAATTGTAAGGTTAGATAGATTATCAGCTGACACTAGGAAAATGTTGTTGTAAATGTGTAGACCCTGAGCAGATGGAGGCTCTGATACCATAGTAACACCCACGACAAGAGGACCCTCGAGGGGGCAATTCAATATTGAGGGTCTAGCCTAGGCGTATGTAAATCTATTGGCGATGTAAACAAGGGGAAATTGGGTGAGAATGTAAACCCGAAAGCCAAACCTCGGACCAATCAAACAGGTAACACTATAGGTGAGGGCATAAATGTTGGGTTTCCATCGCCGGCGGGGCAGAAGAGGGCTGATGAAACACACGACGAGGGAGCTTTAAGGTGAACCCAGAGTGCTTTCCAGTCGCTAATCCTCCCTAAAGCATCATCTCTGCTTGTATTGATATTAGGGAATGACCCCCCGTTGAGAGAGGCTCAGTTAGAGTCCACTGCACAATTACTGAATTTGCCCCTCCACTGAATGACCCATCATGTAAAGACAGGAGACATTCAGGGGTTTCCTATAACTTATAATTAGGAGAGTAGAGAGGCTGGGACCAGGACCAAAAACTTTGACTGGAGACGGTGTGGTCTTAAATTTCAACAATCGTTTTTTACCAAGATTTCTTGTGGATCATCAGGGTTGGAATACAAGTGGTGACACCCACATTAGAGCACTGCCTTATGCATTCTTTTTCAATCCATCATATGTACTGAATAATGAAGTTGTCAGACTGGGTGCACACATGATGGGTAGTGTTGTAAGGCATGACACAATGGGTAACCCTGAATGTTTGGGAGCTAGAATAGAACCAGGTTTGCCCCCCTAAGTGACCTAGATCATTGTGATTGACTAACATCCTCGAATCACGTCACCCTTATGAGTATTAACGGGGTAGTCATATCCCACACTGCTAGCTCGAACAAGGAAAAAAGGGAAGAGCAACCGTGTGAACAGCTTGGTCCCAATGAATCGATGAAGCCAACTACACCTGCACTATTATCTTTTATGTCCTGGAATCTTGCAGGGCCACTGTCTAAGGTAGAGTCCAGGGACTGGCAAGAACTAATAGAACAGAATGAAATCTGTGTATTCCAGGAGACATTGTCTACCAAACCAATACACTGATTAGGATATTTAAACTTCTATAAACCAGCAGTGCAAAGACAAAAGGGTAGACCATCAGGGGGTTTGACAATATGGGTCAGGCAGAACTTGCCCTTTAGTATAAGTACAATTATAATAGATAGCCCAGATATTATGGCCATCTTTCTAAAGGCTAACCCCAATAGATGTATAATTGTTGTTAATGTCTATGCACGAGGTCTTAGCGGTGGTAAGCAGTCTAACAAAGTTGACATCTTGGAGAATTATGTGGGGGGGGGTTGACTAGTGCCTTAAATCTAATTATTGCAGGAGATTTTCCCACAACCTTTGAACCCCTTAATAGCGAAGACTTTAAACTGACTGAGGAGGAAGATATGTTATGGAGCGTCCCCATCTTCGAACTGCCCCCGATAAAACGATGGTCTGAGGCAGCTCTCCAAATGAAAGCACTGTGTATGGCGAGGGGGGTCAGAGTTGTAAATGGCCGCTCACCCTCAAACAAACAGGGAGCCAACACATTTGATAAAGGTGTAAGCTCAAGCCGAATCAACTATATACTTATCAACCTGGAATATTGGTATCTTATTCATGATATGGAGATTCTGGAGAGAGCTGAAAGTGACAAAAAATCAAGTTGGGGAGAATGAACCACTTGTCCTGTGTTACCAGGGTCTAGGATAACGTTGGAAGGGCCATTGTTGTAAAAAACCTTCATATGCGGACACAGGCGTGGGGCGGTATATCTTGATTGTCCGCCTTTCAGTGCCGCAACAGCATTATCATTGGGTCTTTTCCTTTGTACCTTATGCTGACCTCCACATGGAGGGCGACCAACTGGAGTGACAGTAGGGGCCAGAGATAAAAAAAGAGGGCGTGTTGGTGCTCAGGTGAGTGTGAAATATTCCTTATGCCAAGTCTCTTGTGTTTTATTCTGTAGATCACTGGTATAGGAAACTAAAAACAAAGACGTGCATTTTTAGACCTAGTTACTGGCCTAACGCACTAGTGAGAGCGGTCAACATGTTTCAGCCTCCTGGTAACTCTATAGGCTTTCATCAGGACCAATCGATTAGGAGCTCTTTGCGGCTCCTAAGTGTAGAAAAGTGGTTTACTCACCACCCTTGTAGTGAATGGGCAGATCTGTTGTATCTGTACCTTAAATCATTATGATTATGACGGCATCGAGGAATCAGCGAGTCTGGGGTAGCTGTTGCGGTGCTGCTGTCCTGAGGACTTGTGCTGGCTCTAGTTCCTCGGGTGGCTGAAATGACCACAATCCCCTTCTATTAAAGATGGAAATTATGGGTACATGCCATTCACAAACCCCAGTTGAGTTATGCTCCACTAGAGAGGTTCAGTTATGTAATAACATGAGAAGGCTAGAATGGGACAAGATAGTGAGTAATGAACATGCACTTACAGGTATAAGGGCTGCAGTCTCCAAAACTCTGGGAGAGCTACGAGCTATTAAACCAAAGTCTGAGATAAATGATAGAATTACGGATTTGCACAATGAATTGTTGTGTAATATTAGAACCTTTTTTTTAAAACCATTTACGGACAGGAAAAAACAGAACAGTAAAGATGCAAGCTGGTATAATAAGAACTGCAGGGCAGCCTATAAAGCACTGGCAGTTGCCATTAAACACAATGATTGTAGCCTAGTTAAGATCGCCCGAAATAAATATAAATCCGTAATGCAACAGGCAAAAATGGATTGGGACGAGAAGAGATGGGAGGATATTTATGAGGCTAGCAAAGGCAGGAACCAACAGGTATTTTGGCAACAGAGTAAATGGGGTGGAGGGGGACAAGCACCTGTGCCCCACAACCATGTAGTGCCAGAGGTGTGGGTGAGCCACTATGCATCACAATTTGCCCTAGGGGCAGATGGTGAGAATGAGGAAGGCCGCATTGCACTGACCTGTGCCAATGTATTACAATTTGCACTGGGAATAGTGTTGGGTGAGGTTGCAAGTGGTAGAGCTCCTGGCCCTGATGTTTTACCGGCCGACCTGTTTCAAAATGATAGGGCACTTTGGCTAGAGTACTTATTCTAGCGAATGCAATATCTAGTGGTGCACCAACTCCCACTTCCTTGAAGGGCGCAGAGATTTTACCAATATATAAAAAAGGCGATCATTCCTGCCCGGGTAATTATTGTCCAATCAGTCTTATAGAGCTTCTCCGTGAGCATCATCACATGTAGACAGCCGCTGGGACCTCCCACAGTGGGACTAGTCCGAGATCACCCTCGGGGACCGGCCCGTGACACGGCCATCACAGCCCCGCATCACGACCAAATCACCAGATTTCTATTATGGAATCCTACTCAACTAAGCAATCCCGGTGCCCTCAATTGTTATGCTTTTCTCGGCTCCCATCAGGAAACCCATGCCATTACCTCAACATAACTAGTGCGGTAATCTCGTATTGCCGTCAATACCGGCCCTTAACTGCACTTATTACTGAAAGTGCACAGCCATTATCTAATGTCTTGAGCAAAATGTACACAGGCATGCATAAATATATGTCCTGAAGATGATCCCAATTAACTCTCTCCCAGGGATCGAAACACCGTCGACAGTCTTTACACCATATGCATGTAATATATTGTGAAGTTTATTGTGCAATATTTTTTGTACGTTACCTAAGTCTGCTATAATTCTATGCCACGCAGACACGTTTTCCCTTGCCTGAACCCTGCCCTTATTGTTTTTTCCTTTTTCCCTTGTTACAGTAGGACGCTGGATGTGTCCCAGTTGAATTTTTGTGTATATTTGATGTTATTTGCTTATCTGATATTAAATCCTGTCCGGCTGGACAAAGAATATAGCACCTATTTAGTCTATATTTATTGCACTATAGCATTTTCTTTTTTATCTAGGGACCACTGTCTTTAGAAAACATCCAAAAAATCATAGCAAGAATGGTACTTAATAGAATATTAGACTGGATTGTTGAAAAGGATATATTGTCCCCATTCCAGGCAGGGTTTCGCACCAATGTAAGCACAGTAGATCAAGTCTTCAGGTTTGTCTTAATATAATGGTGTGTAGTCCTGCTGGCTGGAGGCACTATTTACGCCGCATTTGTGGATTTAAAATCCGCTTTTGATTCGGTGTGTCAAAATAAACTGTGGGGAGTTTGTAGGGATTTAGGTATGCCTGTAGAACTATTAACAGTTGTGATACATTTGTACACAGATAACTTTGCACAAGTACGCTGGAATACACAGGGCAATGTGACAAATTGATTTCCTGTATCTAAAGGGGTGCGACAGGGATGTGTTTTGACGCCAACATTATTTTCACTGTTTATTAACGTAATTGTAGCACATTTTTCCACATTCCGACTGATGCACCGACTCTGGCAGGCGTAAGAACACCTATACTTATGTTTGCAGATGATACTCTTATTATTTCAAAAACACAGAGCGGTTTGCTGGGGGCCCTGAACAGGTTTGAGGGATTTTGCAAGGAACGTGGCCTGGAGATAAATGCTAGTAAAACCATGTATATGGTCTTCCACAAGCACTGGGCTAGTAAAGGAAGGGTGTCGCTAAATGGAGAACATCTATACCAAACAGAGGCTTTTAATTACCCGGGGATTACAATAGGGAGTAAACTCAACTGGAGGTCCCAGATAGAAACCATGGCTCTAAAGCATGGTCACCTCGCTGGTGCATTACTGAAGGAACACCAGTTGTCCCTGACCCAACCCATCTACCCACTACTTAAGATTGACAACACCAAGGTTATTCCCTCTGTAACCTATGGATCGGAGCTCTGGGGATTCGGTGATCTGAGACCACTAGCTCTGGCGCAGAATAAATGATTACGAAATGTAATTGATTTGCCATCTAGTACCCCTCTGCAGCCGGTCTTCTACGACCTAGGGTGTAGTAGACTGGCAGAGGTCGCCAAATTTCGTCCTATTGCTTATTGGCGCAGATTATGGTCTACCCCTGAGCTAGTGAATTATGCTGCCGCGTTAAAGGATGTATGGGCGGCTTATACTTCATGTAAGATTAAGTGGTTGCAAAACATCAAAACAACATTGAGGTTCAACAATTCCCTTAAAAAAGAACTGAAAGGTCTATATTGGACCATGGTGGATAGGAATAGTTTACTTACCGCTGGGCCTAATTCCCTGACTGGTAAATTTTTAGAGTTTAAACCTTACCCTCAATATGAGCATTTTTGGGATATTATCACCAAGCCCAGGGACAGACGCCTATATTTTCAATTTCGGGCAGGGTCGCTATTGGTACACGCATTCACATTCAAATGGCAGACAGGAAATGACAGCAAGTGCAAATTGTGTCTAGAGGGTGAGGAGAAAATGGCTACAGCCATTATGCAGAAATGTGGGTGTTAGGAGTAGCGCTATAGCCATGAGAATTTTATTAACCAGCACAGAAGTACCATGTGTAATAGCTGTCGCTAAATTCCTGGATGTGGCTAATTTGTGGAAAAAACTTGTAAAAACTGAATAGGCCGAGAAACACCAACGGCTGTACAGGAAGATAACAGATAAAGGAATGGTTAGGTTAATATCTTGCTGTTAGCAGCTTAATGCATAAATGGTGTGTTGTCCCAGGCATCAGGATCTTTCTTCTTCTTCCCTTTATAAATATTGTGATTTAAGATACGCCGTTGCATGAATTTGTATATACTTGCTAATTAATTATTCCGAAATGATTGTGCTCATCAATGATTGTATCTCCTTAGATTTTAAATAGTTAGTAGAATGGACTTTTACTGGAATTAAGCTTTATGTCTTTATATGTCTATGAAATGTAATATCTTTTTAATAGAAGAATGTCTATTTTTTATATATTTTATGTTTTATTATACTGTCACCCCTAAATGGTTGGGTTGATGATATATTTGACAATGTCTTTGACACTGTCTTTTATGATGTCTTTTATGATATTAAGTGATCGCAATAAAGATTATATGAAAACTCTTGTCATGTGAAGATTGATGCTAGCCTCCATAAAATGGAACAGCATGCTTAAAGACACTCACAGAAGGCTCAAAACCCAAACCATTCCACAAGCAGTCAAGCAGATCCTTGTAATCTCAGAAATCTAACAAAGGAAGAATATTTGCCCTTTCCTTCAGTGGTTCTATGACCCGAGCCATTGTCATTGCCACACAAACAATGGATGTAGATGATTTGAGCGAATGCAGGCTGAAAGTAGATTTTCTGCACTTTACGTTATTTTGCAAGTTGCTCTGCCATTTGTGGAAAAAATAATTCTTCGCCTGTTTCAAAGTGGCAGCATAGAAGGATCTCAGCAGTCCTATACCTTTTGCTCAGTGACATTTCTGACATAGCAGCAGGAGTTAAAGCACCTTTCTAATGGCGGAATGGGCAGCAAGAGACTTATGCGCAGAGATAGATTACCTTATGGAACAGAGAGCCCATCCTGTTAACACCAGGGACTCTTGTTCTAGCAAAAAGACAACTAGTGCTCGACTGACAGAAGTGCTGGTAGCAGAAGATACAGCTAGCAGAGAGAACTAATATACAAATCCAAGCCACCTTTTGAAGGATTTGGAGGCTGATGTTTCGGGAAACTGCCTGTAAATTGTATAATTTATCATGCATATACCTTTACCATGCATGCCTTTACTATGACGAAAATGTAGTTATATATCAGGTAAGTGAAAACATTATATATATATATATGTCTTGTCTGTTGAAGAATAAAGCAACTTTTGGAAATTGAAAATCCCGTGAGTGTGGGTAATTCTTTACAAACGTGGAGGATTCGAGCAGAATATATATATTTTATGGTGGTGTGGTGGAGAGCAGAATAAAATAACCAGCACCTATTCCTGGGTTCGTCTCGTCATTTTCATCGTGGCTGCTGCAACTTTTTTTTGTAGTTATATATCAGGTAAGTGTAACCATCATATATATATTGAAGCTCCAAACTTGCCCACAGGTCAGGTTGCACTCTCCAGCAACTATTACAGGTAAAGCGCACTCCATGCTTCAGTGTCCTTACAGCCTTAGTGTCGCTCTTTACTGCCTGACGTGTTTCTGGGCATCCGCCCTCATGAGAGGCTCGACAGAAAGAAAGTGCACATAGAACACACCCACATTTATTCATCAATACCGCCCGCAAATGGGCTTTATTCAGGTGATTCAAAACGCAATGCCTTATGGGCTTTGTGGTTTGTGTTAAATTAAAATCCATGATTGTTTGCACAAAATGTCACGGTTCATAAGACCCTCAATGGGCCCGAGGCATGGGTGAGCCATAGATCCCTTGTTGTTGTTGGTCCATCTCCGAGGCACAGAGAATTCAAAGCCCCATGGCCCCCACTCTTCACGGGGCGGTGCAAACCTCTGCAGCTGGGCCGCCATGTTGATATCTGAGCACAAGTGAGTTTGCACTCTCCAGCAACTAATAAGGAAAGGGGGGGCCGCTGGGCCCCCACGCATGCATGGCTGGGCCCAGACCCCTCCCCCTCCTGATTGGTCGGTCCCACCGTTGACCCGGAGGCGGTGTGAGTGCTTCCAGGTCAAGAGGCGGGACCAAAAAGGGGGGTTTAAGAGCCTGGGGTGAGCGGGAAGCACCCTCTTTGTGCCCACGCTTCCAAGGCTCGCTCCTCGCCCCGCTGTGGGGCTGACACATTTTCTTGTTTGTTTTGCAGGTCGTAGTAGCGAAGAAGGAATCGCCGTCGGAACGCCGAGCAGGGGATCAGTTTTCGCCGCATCGTCCCCGGATCAAATTGATGAAGGGGCACAAAGGTGCACAAAAATCTTTAGCCTGGGAATCAGCCGACACCGGGAGGATTGGCGCCGGTGCTTCTACATTACAAACTACATGTTAGGGCTAATGGTTTTTCAGCCAGGATTTCCTTGTTAACTCTCCTCTCATCATAGGTCCGCATTCAAGGCCACAGCGGAACAGACTGGCGGGGCAACACACGGTGGACGCTGAGTGCCGAGGACACAGGCAGGCCTGCATTTCACTGCTTCTGGAGGGCCGCGGGGCTAGAGTTCGCTCGCCCAAGCACCCAGGCTAGCTGGTGTGTTGCGGTCACAGTTGCGTGGTGCTTACGGCCAGCCTGTGGGCCTCTAACTTTGGTGCAGGTACAAGGCACATTGTGCCCAATATATAACGCTGTGCAGTGTAGGGGTGTATAACTGTTAAGAAATGTCTAGTAAACGGGGTGCAAGAAATTCCCACATGGAACTCATGTTTCAGACCATGATGGGCAGAATGTCAGCGATGGACAAGAGATTGGGGAAAGTCGATAAGTTGGGAAAGACCGTGGCTGAATTGGGGGAGAGGGTTGAGGCACAAGCAGGGCCATCAGGGAGGCCCAAGCGGGTCATAGTGCCACCTAGACCCAGGGGGGAATTGGAGGCGGCGCATAAGCGTGGCAGAGCTAAGAAGAGCTATAGTCACCCGCCCAAGTCACGGGAAGTAGGGGGGCCCCCTGGGTCGGCTCCGGGCGGGGTGCCTGCATTACCTGAGTCACCCACAACAACCCCGCCAATCCCAGTAGGTGTACCGGTAGCACCTGCTCCAGCCATGCCGATATCACCCTTAAACTTAGTGCCGCCAGTGATCCCACCAGTAATTCCAGGGGTGCACACGGTGCTGTCCACGGCGGCACCCCTCCCGGTCAGTTTGCCCCCTTGGGTGGGTCAGGTTCCCCCAGAATTGGAAGCACAATTAGTGGCAGTACTCCCCTGGTTGGGGATTTGGGGAATGTTACCCTCCACGGCTGACCCCATGGCGGAGGCACAGAGAATGGTAGCAAAAATCATGGTGGCTAGGGGTGATGGCGGAATGCCAAGCACACCAATTTCTCCCCAAACAGGTCCAGTGAGCATCCAGGGACAGTCACGACCATAGAACCAATGCGACTCGCTGAAAGTGGTAAAGAGGTTGCCTTGCCGGTATTAGGCGAAGGCACGATATCCTCCAGGGGGGAGAATTTGGTGCAACATGTCTCGCAGAGTGTGAAAGAGTTGATTTGGGCAGACAAATATGTAAATATTTTCTCATTGCTGATTGACAACAGGGAATGGGAATACGCCAAGTCGCAGAAAGATACATGTCACCATAAACAACAAAACTAATAATTACGAGGATACATTGCAGCTCAAAAGTTTCCTATATTCATTCCAATCCCAACCAATGGATACAACCTCAACATCACAACCCAAATGACTATTCTCGCCTGTGCTGATGCCCTGAAAGCTCCTTATTTCTTTTAGCCGGCATTTTGATTATAAATTATATATGATGCATTGAGTTTGACATTACTTAGGGCCAGATGTAGGTAATCCCAGTTTACCTACTCTTAAATACCGAATCATACCGATTCGGTATTTAAGAACAGGTAAATGGGATGTAGGTAATTTTTCTGTAAAAATTACCGAATCGGTAAGTTTCGGTAATTACCGATTCGATATTTACCGATTCGGTAATTGCCATTCATTCCTATGGGCCTGGAGGCCTGGAGGCCCATAGGAATGAATGTCAATTACTGAATCGGTAAATACCGATTCGGTAAAAGGGGGAAACATTGAAGGGTGGTCTGCAAACATGGCACAGTTTGGAAATGCTTTTTCAAAGGTTTTCATTATAACGAATCCCAAAAAGGGGAAAGCACTCATTTGAGTGCTCCCTACATTGCAAATTCGGTAATTTACCAATTCGGTATTTTAAGGAATCGGTAATTTACCGATTCCTTAAAATACCGAATTGGTAAATTACAGAATTTGCAATTTAGGGCCCCCTACATCCCAAATAACCAAATTTGGTAATTTTGGCCGTTACCGACCGGTATTGGGCCACCTACATCTGGTCCTCAGTAATTTATCTTAAGTCTAGTGTTTATTGTTTACTGTATATTTCTGTTTGATGTATATTTTTATCTGTGCATGTATATGTACTTCATTGATTCATTTATGTACTTTTCTCTCCACAGATTACCTTGACATCCCTCATCCTACTCCCTGTGTTCTTATTGCCCGTTGGTTTTATGTCCTCTTCTCTGTCCTTCCTCATGAGTCCTGAGCGCGTCATCATTCGTTGTGACCTTCCACCCTTCCGTTCCCCGAATGTCTTGGACGTGTTGTAAGTCTTTTGTTTTTTCAGCCTTTCTTTCTCTCCATTTCTTGATCTTCTTTTCGTTTATATCTTCTTCTCTCCATTGGTTCCTCTTCTTGTCTATCTCAAAATTCCTTATCATCTTCTCTTTTTCTCTTATTCAACCTTTCATCACTTTCATACATTATTCCTTCCTTCTCTCTCCTTACTTTTCTTTCTTCGCCTTGTCTTTTTTCATATTTGATTGGTTCACAGTTAACAATGGTTCTTCTAGTTCAAAATATGATATGTTTATGCATGCACCAATGCACTATAGTCTTCTTATATGCCTTTAAGAATTGTTTCATGGAATGTCAGAGGTTTACATTCGCCCATTAAGAGCAAAGAGTTTTATCTCACTTAACTAAATTAGATGCAGACATTGCACGTGTACAGGAGTCCCATCTAACTTCTGAAGAATCTGTAAAGTTAAAAAGGAGTTGGGTTCAGGAAGTGTTCTTTTCTCCAGGGGATGATAAGCGTAATGGTGTTCTTATTCTTTTCCGTAAATCCCTTCCCATTAAGATACTTTCCCATTCCTCTGATCCCAATGGTAGGTGGGTGCTTGTCAAATTTTTGATAGATAATGTCCCACTCTCCTTACTTAATGTATATGCGCCTACAGCGAGTAATCCCTCCTTTTGGTCACCTTTGGCTACACTTATTACACAATATTACGATGATAATTTTATCCTTGCAGGTGACTGTAATGAAGTCTTTGACCCCTTCCTTGACTGTCAGTCCTCATCCTCTTTTGTTCCTCATAAATCTCACAAACTTTTCACACAAATAATGAAACAACACAAACTAATAAATGCCTGGCGGCTTTCAAATCCTAGGGTGAGAGAGTATTCTTTTTATTCCCCAATACACCATACCCAATCTAGATTAGACTACTTTTTCATTTCTCACAATGTAGCCCAGTCACTTATGAAGACAGATATAGGATCCATATTAATATCCGATCATGCACCAGTCTCCATGCATCGACATCCTGAGCACACCCAAACAAAATCGTAAATGGCGTTTTAATAACTCTTTACTTTTAGATCCAACTTTCACATCCTCTTTTACTTCTTTCTTCCATGAATACTTTTTCTTTAATCACACAGATGCTGTATCCTTCCCTGTAGTTTGGGATACTTTTAAAGCTGCAGCTAGGGATTTCATTATCAGATACGTTTCCAATAAACGTCGAAAGGCACAACAAACCACCCATGATCTTGTAGCTAACATTAAAGCATTGGAACATTCCTACTATTCTTCCAAATCTAAAGATTGTCTATCAGATCTTCTCAAAGTTAAATTTGAATTCAACCAGCACACAACAAATAATGCCTCATATATTTTGCTTAAAGCCAGTGCCAAGTATTACGGAGGCCAGAATAAGGCAGGTAAAATATTAGCGAATTATTTAAAAGTCAAACAAAATAAACTCAATATCGAGTCTGATTTTGGTCGGGATGCTCAACTAAAGTTTAAAGACGAAGAGATCCTGACTGAATTCCTTCACTTTTACAAATCACTCCTCCTGTGACCATGATATTACCCAATTTCTCTCTACAATACAAAATACTTCTCCCGCCAATTTGGATTTTTTGCCACTGGAATTAGATATCACACAAAAGGAACTCTTGAAGGCCTTGCAGACTCTCAAAAAGGATAAGGCTCCAGGCCCAGATGGGTTCACCGTAGAGTTCTTCAATCACTTTTCAAACTTACTTCTTCCTAAACTACGTGTCCTTTTCTCTGATTTTGTACACTCGGGTCACTCTTCTGGTTCGTTTGCAGACGCCCTTATTTGTCTTATTCCTAAAGACGGTAAGGATTCACAACATTGAAAGAATTATCGTCCCATTTCTTTAGTCAATATTGATTATAGGATCTTCTCGAAAGCTTTGGCCTTGCGGTTGGAATCTTACTTACCTGATAGGAGCAGAGCAATCTAGTTTCGTTAAAGGACGTCTTATTTCAGACAGTACTCGTTTGTTCTTTGACATCTTGTCTAAAGCTTCATCTTCCTCTCACCCTCTAGCGACCATTGCATTGGATGTTGAAAAAGCTTTCGATAGAGTGCAATGGCCCTATCTTTTCCATGTCCTTCGCTGGTTCGGTTTTGGCCCAAAGATCATTACCCTAATTCTCTCCTATATTCTAACCCCAGAGCAGCGGTGGCAGCCAATGGAGTTGTCTCTTCTTACTTTCCCTTACACAGAGGCATTAGGCAGGGTTGCCCACTTTCTCCTTTTATTTTTAATCTTGCATTGGAGCCCTTTCTACTACGTCTTCGCCAAAACACTGATATACATGGTTTTACTTTTACGGACACTACTGTAAAGATGGCAGCATATGCTGATGGTGTCCTTATGTTTTTATCTTGTCCACGAGTCTCCCTCCCTGCCTTTCTAACTGAAGTCCAATCCTTTGCATTTGTTTCTGGCTACAAATTAAATAAGGATAAATGTGAAATTTTGCCCCTCACCAAGCTTACTCTTAGCACTGATTTTGTTTCTTCAGGCTTCACTTGGAGTCCTCATTATATCAAGTACATTGGTTTACATTTCTGCCCGACCATTTCAGACACAATCTCTCGCTGTATGGATAATTGCATTCAGAAAATATCGTCTTTGACTGCAAAATGGCATCCACTCTATCTATCTTGGTGGGGTCGCTTAGATACCATCAAGATGATGCTTTCGCCTATAATCTTATATACGATTTCTAACATTCCATTAGCTATTCCTTCCAGATATTTTAAGAAGCTTAACTCTATCTTGTCATCCTTTCTATGGAGTACTAAAAGGGCACGTATGTCTTTTCTTTCGCCCATTTCGTTTCAGGACTTCTTGTCTTTCACGCGCATGCCACAATCTGTTTCTACTCCTATTATCAAGCACACTTCACGTATAAATATCGCCCAATACTCTTACTTCTTTTTTTGCTTCACCTATATGGCATAATAAAAACACTTTGATTAACAACAAACCGATCTTTTGGAAAACATGGAGAGAGCGAGGTGTCATATGGGTTCACCAACTATATGATCAACATAAACTTATATCTTTCGCCAAGGCCAGCTCTTTGTTTGCTCTACCTCTCTCTTTTAAATCAAAATGTTTACTTTTATCGGACGCCGTCGAAAGCGCTCAGTCAGGATTTGGATCCGGTCAGTCATTTCATACGCCCACGCCAGCACACATGGATAACGTTAGGAACTTGGTACTCAATGCCTCCAAAGCATCCACTATCTACGCGGCTTTACACACTTCTTCCCACCTGAGAGAGAAAACTAAAGTGGAATTGGCATGGGAGACTGATTTGGGAACTTCCTGGTCATTAAACTTTTGAGGGAAAATTTGGCACAAGATTCCCAAATCTTCACGAGCAGATAACACTATACAAACACTTTTTTACATTTATAATTGGCTCCTGCTTTCCCCTTCTACACTTCATACTAGACATGCGCATACCCCTGACACTTTATGGTCCTGCTCCACTCCACAAGCGGATCTTTTTCACATGCTTTTTACGTGCCCTCCTGTCCGTGGTTTTTGGGCCAAAGTATGGGCCCAGGTTAATTCTATCTTTAACACCAACCATCCTTTTGCTCCCTTACATATCTTCTTAGGTAGTTTTGTTTGGGAAAGTTATGAATCCACCGTGAAAATTATTGACCTATTGGTGGCAGTAGCCTTTCAGCAAATCACCACAAATTGGAAAGACTCCACTAAATTGTCATTCCAGGCATGGTGGTACGCAGTTTGTCACAACCATAGGTTAGACACTTCCTTTGTATACCCTTTGCACATGGCATCTAAACGTTTGCACTTATGGTCACCTGTCACACTCTTTATTGATACTAGTGCCCGTCGTCCCTTTACCATCTCTCCTTTACAACAAGAAGTAGCTAAACCTCCATGACATTGTTGTTGTTTCTTATTGAATGCAATATATTACTTTGTATTATAGTTTCTTCACTGCTTATGTATATTTTTACTTTCCTTCACGAGACGTTATTCTACAGTGTTTAAGCATTGTCTTTCCTATATTTCGAACCATTTTGCATTTTGAACCATTCTTGGCCTTATAGTTGCACAGCTATTATATGTATATTAGGCATTGCTCATATGCTATTTTTACTTTATTGTGTCATGCTTTTCTAATATCTTTAATAAAATCTTTTTGAACTGAAAAAGAAGGGTCTGCAGGGATCATATGTTTCTCCCATGCTTCAAATGCATCAATGCAGAGATAGAAGGGAAAAGAAAGGTTGGCTTTTGGAAGAAATTGGGTCTACCTCTTCACTCCCCATAAGACGTGTGTATGCGCTAATAATCTCACATTATTGTGTAAACTCATGTTTTTTTTCTTTTCTCCTATGTCTATACTTGTCTTTGTAATTATGGAACCTGTAACTCTCTGATCCCCATGTAAAACGCTCTGATACCTCCGGGTCTAGTCACCACTTTATAAATCTTTGCAAATAATACCGCGGTACCCAAGCAACTTTGGCTGATACCCGGTGGAACTGTCATATACAGCTATAGAGGAATTTGGCTCTGGTGCACCCATCGCCGACACCTACCCAGCCGGACATCCGACATCGTTTTCCTCACCTCCACGTTGTGTTTTCCTACCTGCATTCCCTACCCCGTTTACCAACCCCCCTCTACCTCTTCACTCCCCATAAGACGTGTGTATGCGCTAATAATCTCACATTATTATGTAATCCCATTTTTTTTCCTTTCTCCTATGTCTATACCTATCTATGTAATTTTGGAACCTGTAACTCAAAGATCTTCATGTAAAGCGCTCGGATACCTCCGTGTCTAGCCAGCGCTATAAAATTTTTTTGCAAATAAATACATAAAAATCAATTGATTGACTGGGTATGAGCCCTAGTCAAACATCAACTACAATCATTGTCAGGTTGAGGCACAAGCCAACCTTAAATTGACTTGTTCTCAACTTTCTGGCAGCTTGGCCCAGAGCAGTCAGGCTTAACCTGAAAGCAATGTGAAAGCAATGTGTAAAGTATTTGGCAACAATTTCAAACAGTAATAAAGTGAAGAAACACCACACAAAAAGGATCGCATACAAAGTTAGTAAAACAGAGTTATTTATGTTAAATAAAACAAGACCAAATTGACAAAAACCCAATTAGTAGAACAGGAGATATGTAATTGTAAAGATTTTAGTGAAAATAGGGCCAAAAATAACCAAATGGAGATTTCGGGTCGTACTAGACTGGGACAAAACCACAAGTTCAGGCTCACTGCAATAGATCATGGGCCGGCTACAGAGACCCAGTTAGGCCTTCTGTACAAAGTACATTAAATCTTAGTTTGCAGAGCGTTGTGTGGGTCCCCATCGAAGTCGTGTCGTGCAGAAAATTTGCACCATTATTTTTGTGATCATTAAAGAATGGTATGAGCCCACCTGTGTACTAATAGTTTGGAACGTAAAATTCTGATTCGGAGTGGGTCGCAATGTGACCTATCTCATGAATAATATTGAGGTTGGTTGAAAATTACAGCTCACTCTATCAAAGGAATGGCAGCCTGCTAAGGTACAATAAACCACTAGCCCCGTGATGGCCTTTCAATATAGAAAACCTTTTTTTAAATGAAAGCAAACAGGACTGCATTTGTTTAAAAAAGTTAACTTCTTTTTTCAAGTTTGTTCAAGAATTGTTAGTGGTCCCCTGGTTCACTGACTTGTTCCAAACAAACCTATAATTAAGGTGCGCAAAGGAGAAGGAGCTGCCAAGGGGATTTCATTTAATCTCCTTTGGCCATTCACAGGGGCTGGGATGCGGTCCGCCCTGGGCAGTACTAGTTTTTACGGCGGCAGCCTCCCCCGCTCTTTGCTGCCGTTCTCAGGGCGGCAATCGCCCCCTGCCCCCAGTTTTCAATCGGCCGTCGAGGGGTGGCAAATGGAAAAAAAAATCCTGCCAGCAACCCCCTGCTTTTTCATTCAGCCGTGGCGGGCGACAAATCCAGGGAGCGCTACGGGCGGCCAAAGTGCTTGCTACTACACTGTGCATTCATGACCACTACAACTTAGGAATCAGTAATTTTTCAATGTTTTGCGACCAGAATTCAATAGCATATCATTGACAATGCTTACCGATTTGGAAAGGGGCACCTACCGCAAGCCCTTTCCACATACTGAATAGGTATATGGGCCTCAATCCGCCTTTAAAAGTCGGTCAAAATTGCAAACTCCTAGAAGGAATTAGTATGTTCAAAAAAGCATATTAACACTTGCAATCACAGAATCAGCGTGTTTGCAACTATTAAACTGCGCTGTACATTAATGGCCTTTTTATGAAGAGCTGGGCTGGTTTAAAGTGTATGCTTTAATTTGGAGAAAGTCTGAGATATATGCATGAACCTTAGACAAATCTCATGTGAAACAAACAGGTGTTGGCCACTGATCTGAGCCAGAACAACCCATCATGACACTTCACCCATGTCCTTAGATTCTTCTCAGCTAGTCCTTTGGTAAATGTTTTGTCCAGCCATAAATAGAAATCAGATTCAAGCAATCCGAAGAAATTATGGATAATAACTTAATTTACAAACTAGAAGCTAGAGTCAAAGGCAAAACGCTGAAAAAGAAAGAGAGAATGAGAGAAAGGGGGAGAGAGGAATAGAAACAGTAGGAGTAGGAGAGAGCAGAAGGGAGCCTGGAAGTAATTGAGAGGATGACGTAGATGTAGAAGAATGAACAGTCCAAAAGAAAGAGATGAGGATAATCCTAGACAGAAGGAAGCAAAAAACATGCTTGATGAGAGTTAGCAAAGACAACAGAAAAGAGAACATACACTAAAGTCTATCGAGTGGCCATTTTTGCTGTGACAGATTAGCACACCCGTTGCAGTGCAAAAATATTCCCATGTAAGAGACCAGTTTCTATACATAAACAGTGGAAGGCTTGCAACCTGGAATGATGCATTCGAGTCATAAACAACTGCATTTAATGCTTTCTGAATTATATAATTCGGAATAGAATTTGCAGATTACATGGAGGACATGACTCCATATGCAGTATATGTGTAGATCAAGCATGGGCAGATGCAGCCTCATTCAGTCTGAGTATTTGGTAGGGTGCGAGAAGCAGATGAAAAGGCTGTGGCTATTGGCGAGCCAGTCGTAGTCAGTAAGAAAGAGCTCGTCCAGCCTCTTCCAGAGAGTGTATGGAATTACCTGGTTCCCTCGTGGCTCATCAACCTATACTAGTGATTTTCAGGTTCAGGCATTGCTGTCTACATAACTGTGGATAATTACCCTGCCGAGCATCTTTAATGGGAGAAGAGAGAGAAAAGCCACTGACTGTGATATTACAATAGATAGAAGCCGTGTCTTACAAGATAGACTTCATAATGCAATACCAATTTATATGTTTATGTGCTTTTAAGCAGAGTGCCTTTTTAGCTGTGCCTAGCACTCAGAGTTATGATTCCATTCATCATGGAGCACTGTCAAGTTAGAGTTTTTCAAGTTCTACGAGAAGAATATGTGTGCCATAAGTTTTCAAAGGGACAAATGTATTTTTGAATAACTTGAACAGCTGGGAAACAAGGGGCATATTACAAAGGGCAAGTATCGACGCTTTCTCGGCGAATTGTGCCGAGAAAGCGGCGATACTGTCAGAGCCCTATTCACAAGGGCATTTTAAAGCCTGCCCCAAGCCCACTTTGCATGTCGGCGGTAAACATCGCTAATGACATGCAAAGTGGCCGTTCCCACGTCCAACCACATGATAAATGTGGTTGGAGGTGGGAACACCCTATTACCTCGTTTATCGCAGGTCTCCCAACGCCTGCTCTGACCAGGCGTTAGGCATTGATAACATGGGGGTGTGGATCATAAAGCTGAATCCACCCCCCCATATTATCAAGGCCCACATTAGCGCGTGAAAACAGAGTTTGTTTCATGCGCTAATGTGCCATATCGCTGACTATCGCCAGATTTCTATTCGCCTGCCTGATGCGCATTTTATAATTGCGCGCTAAGAAGGCGATGAAATCCGGCGATAGCGGCAATACGGGAATGTGCGTTGTGCGTTTTCCAACGCCCCCAAGTGACTTGCTTTTCCAACAAAGTCTAATTAAGTCAAAGACAGCAAAACAAGCCCACAAAACCCAGAATGCATTAGACTATCACACAAAAGTCTAGAACTGGAAACAGTGTCCGAAATGACATGGAGGGAGATGGTCACCCTACAAGAAAGAGATGAGTGTGTCCTCGGGAGATGTCAGTGCACAAACACAGGGTGGCTTTTCAATCCTTCCTCTGCTGAGCTTGAAAATTAGGCCCTGTATGTATTTTATCTGGAGACCCTGAAATACTGGTATTGATCCAGATATCATGGACCTATTATGGACAACTCAGCTCTACGGGTAAGGCACGACAGACAGAATGTTCTCCATCAACACAAGTTCTTTGACAGGGGTCAGCAGGGTAGCCTATTAGATGATTTCTCAGAAGAGATAATACAGTGTATGTCTCTGTTTTCAAGATGGGAGTGGAGTAAGATATATTATCCATAGCTTTTGATAAATTCACAAGTAAGGGTACAGATAGGACTTCATAGCTTTTTTTCAACAAATACAGCTTACATTTTGAACAGGTTTCAGATAATATAAAAGATGTATCTGCCATTTATACTGCAGGAAACAAATTGTACTTTTGTGATCCAGTCCAAATTAGACATTAGAAAGTGGCAGTGCATGTGGAAAATAAAATGTATTTAAGAAACGCTCCAATATATTATCCATCTCAAATACTGAAATTGTCAAGTGAGAGAATTTAGAACTATTGCTTTTACACATTCAAATCTATATAATTAGTATCTGAAAATATATTTTTGCACGAGTATTCTTTTGTGCGTGACTTTTAAGTAAGAGTATTTGAGTTACAGGGCCACTCATAATAATCAGTGTGTTGATTAAACCACCACTTAAGGCACTGACTGCTTTTAAAAGTCAAGTAAATTAAAATACTCATAAATAATGAACACATTAATTACATCGCACCTACTGATTTAATGCTATGATTTTCTGAGGCTGACTATAGTTTTACATAATTTAAAATTGTCAGCTTCATATTTCTCGTTTCATGTGCTTGCAAGAACATGACAAATATTTGGTCAAAATATTTGGCACATTAAATCCAAATACATTCATTTAATTGGATAATTTGGCTTTGATTTGTATACTTTGAGTGGCGTTAATGATCATTATTTCACAGTTAGTGGCTGTTAGAAATTGGGTTACAGGTTGACTGGGGTGTGAAGCAGCAACCACATTCCTTGCCAGGGTGAGGCACAAACAAACCCCATATTATCCTGTACTCAACCCCCAGGTAGCTTGGAACATAGCAGTCAGGCTTTACTTAGAGGCAATGTGTAATGTATTTGTGCAACGCTTTAAACAGTAAAACAGTGCAAACACCACGAAAAAGTGTTACTTTATCACGTTGGAAAAACAGAGCAAAATGTAGTAAATGAAACAAGACCGTAATGACAAAAACCCAGTCATTAGAAACAGAGTTATGAATTGTTGAAAAATAAACTCTAAAATAGCTACAAAAAGCATAAAGGTCCAACAGCAGCTATCTAGTTGTGCCGGACATGGTCAAAGTCAAACATGCAGGCTGACTACGATGGAGCGCAAGTTGGATACAGTCCCTGAATAGTCCTGCTGAAGGTTTATCTTCTTACCTTTTGTGCCAAGAGTCCTGTTCAACTTGGAGAGGGTCACAGGGAACAAGAAGAGCATTGTGGGCGGTGGGCGGTGGGCGGAATGGTGCAAAGAGCAGGCCGGGTTATATAATAAAACATGGTTCATATTGCACTTGGTCAAAGTTGCAGCTCAGATGCGATGATTTGCCTGGTTTCTGAGACCTGTCTCCAGCGGACTACATAAGCACAAGGATATCTCGTTCTATGTTCTTAAACTTGCACAGAATATACAGATTATATAAGGGCCTGGTGTAGTCTAGGCTATTGTCCTCTGTAGGAAAAAGGTCAAAGTTTGCAGGGCTTAATAGTCGAATAAAGACTTAAACTGAAACTGAAACTGAGTGAGCATTGATGTGCCTTCCCCCTCTCTCCTTTGTGTACTTTCAGTGTCCTACATTTTCATGTATCGGGAGTGACCCAGCCCCATCGTAATTATATCCACTATCAATCGGGCAGTGCTCTATTGAGGTGAGCCGTATCTCTGTAGTTACACCCCCCCTATCCACCTTGGACTTTAACCCCTCCCATGCTCATGACGAGCTCAGCTCGTCATGACCGCTGCGCCGCGTCCACGTGGGACTAATTCCCCTGCTGTGCTGGGCGTTCCATTGGAACGGGGTTGGTCATGATGAGCTCAGCTCGTCATGAGCACACAGACACCGTGGCTCATGATGAGCTGAACTAGTCATGAGCACCGGGGTGGTGTGCACACCCACCCTCCCCCCAGCACAGAGGGAAAATTAGCCCCGCAGTTAAGGGGTTAATTATTAGTAGTTTTACCTACCTTGTAGGTTGCTCCACTATGGTCCTGATGAAGACCCCGTTGTAAGGACAGAATCACCTTCTTATGGTCTATGGGGTATAAATGTCGACTTTGCTTATAAGTGGACCTGTACTTATCTACTTAACCCAGAAGTGGAGAATTTATTATGCATTCATGGCATCGCATTACTTGGGTTGTCCTAGTCAGTTTCTAATACATTGTTAGACAGGTCGTTTTCAACCTTGTAACATATTGTAAAAACTGTTGATTTTATTATCACAGCCCCATCCCCTCATGAGCACTAACTCGAGCTCTTTTATTCACCTGTTTCACTTTGGAGCAACCATTGAAATTGTGAACGGGTGATTAAATTGTAATACAAATTTTCTTTTGATAATGAAGTCAACCTGGTCATTTTTTCATTCAATCATTGTGGGGTGGCCTCTAATTTTGATTTTCGCCTCAAAAGGTTTTAATGGTTAGTGGGACCACTCGTTGTATGTGCCATATCGGCCCAGGTCCAGCTGAGTACTGGGTATACCCCACTGTTATGTAACAATCACCTTTTAAAAGAGACACACTGTTACGTGTGTGCCTTTATTATATGCCATCAAGGTTCTCTTCTGGAATAGTTTCTTTATGATATATGACTTTTAAGTGCTGCGTGGCGTGGCATTAGAAGAGAAATGCATGATAGTAGCCTCTGTCTTGTAATTAAATTTCAGACACCTCTGTAGGGGAAAAACTCCAGAAGCTTCTCCTACTTCAAAGTGGGCACTGGGTGTAAACATTGGATCCGCAGATCTAAGTCTTCAGTACAATCCTGGACCTGTGGATAGCACAGAAGGAGGACTGCGCAGCTGCCTGAGACCTAACCTGCTGCGTGAGGCCTGCCCTCCTGTCTACGAAGAAAGACTGGACCTGCACCCTTCACCCCAGGCTGAAGTGACTCCAAGCTGACTCCAGCTGACCCTTGGTGTGGTATCTCTTTAGCTCGTTGAAGAAAAGTACAAATCTTGAAGTTGTGGGATCTTTGGAATGCCGAACAGACCTGTTCATGCCAAGATCTTGCCTTCCCTACTGACTGCCAAAGCAAAGCTCTGGTGAGCCTGACTCTTTGCGCTACAGCGAATGCCAGCGACAACTGACACCTTGAGAGCTACGCTTAATGCCACATCATTTGACAGCCCATGGTGACTGCCAATGTGAATCTGCAGCAACAACTGTCCAATGTGCCTGACAGGATCTTTGCGCTAAAATGATAACCGTCCATGACGCCCAGTTTGCTCTTCGCACTTTAGCAATGACCATTTGCAATGCCCTCCATCCTCCTCATGGCTTCCTCTACCACAAACAAATCTCTTCATGCTAGTGTTTTCAGCGGGGTTGACCTGCTCATTGTATCCGGCCTGCGCTCCATCGCAGTCAGCCTGAACTTGTGACTTTCAACCAATCTTTCACTACCAGATAGCCGCCAGTGGAGCATTGTCCTTTTAGGCACTATACTTACCTGAAATTTCTCAGATTGCTCTAGTGATTGGATTTTTTGTTGTTTTGGTGTCAAACTAATAATTTTGTGTCTACTTTTCGAAATTGGTGTGGGATTTTTCTTCTATTGTGTTTTCTCGTTATTACTTTTTGTGCGCTGCGTAAGTACTTTACACATTGCCTCTAAGTTAAGTCTGGCTGCTTTTGTGCCAAGCTACCAGAGGGTTAAGCACAGTGACTTTTTTGTGTTTCACCCTGACAATGATTGTGGCTGTTGCTCTAGTTGAGTTTCACTCCCCTCAACCAACAACCCAGTTTCTCAAAGTCGAGAATACGTCGGGGATGATTCACTCCATATACAACCCCGTTCTAAACAAGTGAAACCACTTGGTGTTAAATGTGCATATTGAACTAATGTTGTGTTGCAGGTCTTGAACTTTTTTTTAAATTCCAGGCTATATTTTTTTAAATGCGTAGAAGGTTGCATGTTTTGTATATATTAATGTTACAGGATAATATGATTAGTTTATCTGAGGCTGCAAACAACTTGGCCTGTACACTTAAAAAGGTAAATCTTGTTGATAAAAGTAATCAAACGTGACATATTGAAAGAGGTCTGCATGCTGCTGACTAAAAAGATTTGGGCAATCTATGGTGAATGAGGGTCCCCTCGTTTTTGGTTCACTGAATGGTAGGCTGGCACCACCGCGTGGCAGGTGTGAATGGGGCGTCTGTAATGCACCATCTTATCCAATATCCCTCCTCTGATGTCTCCCCTTCCTTTTTGGCTGGGGTTCGCCCTCAGCATCCTGGGTGCCATCTTCTTCCACTTCAGCAACTGCATTCCCTGGCACACATGGCCCAGGGAGGGGCAGGAAAGCAGTTGTGCAGGAAGCGTAAAACTGCAATGATTTGACAAGCAGCTGTAAGGTGCAATTTTCCCAACACATATCAATTTGCTTGTGGGTTTTCTGTAATGAGAACTCCATACACTACAGGGTGCACAGAGGGCTCAACAAACGTGACATAGGATGACAGTAACATTAAATGTGGTGGGAAACAGATACCCAGTGGAGAGGGCGGTGGTGGAATGAAGAGTGCATGCTGATTGGACGGTGAAGAAGACAGCTCTGATAATCCACATTCATAAAGAAGAAAGAAGCTGTGAGTCGTTTTAAATGTGAAATAATTACACATGTGGTTACTTGCTTAGAATTCTTCCTTAGAATGCTATTCCTGTGTCGTCTGTGTAAAGAGAGGTGGGCCAACGAACTGTATAATATACCTACAACGGGATGACAAGAAGCTAATCTACCTTAGTCTGGTTTTCATTACCAAGACTTTGGAATTCACTGCTCAGATACATAAAATAGAAAGATATAAACCTTAATGTCACCAGAGAAAATGTGGCAATGATATTTGAAAGTAAATGCATTGGTGTAACTATTAAAATTAATTAAAGGTGATACAACCATTACACGAAAATGAATGTAGATAAGGCTAGGAGACAAATATGAAGATGTAATGATTAATCCCAAACTTGATGTCATTGAAAATAACACACCGGAAGGACGATTTATATTCATATATTCCATAAAAATGCGATGTAGTTTAGAAAGGAAATGTTGAAGGGAACATATAAAGAACAGAGATTATGCCTGTTCAACGCCTTGTTCTGAAACAAAATGAGGTTTGGGATTTTGGGTGCAGTCTCTGTCCTGGTCTCAGAAGTAAAACAATAATAATACCAGCATAAACCAGCATGCCGTAAGGAACATCAAACGCCTGGGGCCTCCAGTTCTTTGTATCATATTTCCGTACCAGTTGAGAGCGTTGTGTGCCAGCAGAATTTTAGCAGCAGCATTAGTTGCATTATCTTATCCATCCATGTTCAGCCATGTGCCAATTTCACTGTCAGGAAATGACATTGCTACATTCAGAGAAAAGTGAAGGCAAAGTGGAAAATGTGTTCTCGTGATGGTTTGTTAACGAGGCTAAGATTAGTGGTTGTTGGAAACAGGGAAGTGAAATACCTATATTCAAGGCCGGCTTTGGCGGTGGTGGTGCCCAGTGTGACAAACTTTGTTGCCCTCCCCCCCACCCAAAAAAAACTTCATTCTCCAAGAATTCCCTCAGTACTCCGCTCGACCAGATCTCCTCGTATCTCCATAGGTTTCGCTGTCACTTTCATTTCATTTTTTTTGTGCAAATATCTTTATTGCATTTTGCGTTTTGTTGGCATAACTAACAAAATAGACACATTTGGCATACATCAACTTCACTTTGTTTCGGGGGCAAGGAAGTCAGATACATTTCAATTGAGTGTCTCAAAACAACTACTGGATGCTTGTATGTTGGGGTCACACCCTCCCTCTCATCAAAACCCAACTCTCGGTAGTGCCAAAGTGCCTGAATGCATTTCTTTGTTTTATAGCGTTACTCATACCAATGTAGGATGTCAGAGCATTTTATATCACACGTACATTATACAAAGCCAATAATTCATACGTGGAGAAATCAGAACATGGGAAATGTTGCATAAAATAATGAGGATTAGAAAGGGAGTCACATGTCACTGAAATGAGTAAGCATTATATTTTAAGAGTGTTTGGTTTGGAGCAGCACAAACTCAGAATTTAAAACATACTGCTCCACAAATAAGAATGTATTTCTGCCCATATGAACAATTTTGAGTACAATTAGGATAATGAAAGGGGGGGGTGGGGAGACATAACGTTCTACCCTGTACCATGCAGTATGTATGCAGCTCTTGATGATAGTTCATTGGTCACATTGCTATATTTGGATTGTAACCTACAATTTGAAGATGACAAAAGGATCTGTGACAAAAGTAATAACCTACTAAGCAAGCCACATAAAATATAGTTTGGTGATTTACGTGGTACATGTTCTTTGCAGCAGGCCTCTTAAACCTGAGAGCTACTTTAGCATGAGTGGAAACTGCACTAGATAAATCTATAAATCTCAGATATCTCTTCAACATTAATCACCAGAGTTACCTTGAACATTTTATCGTTGCCTGAAAATTTCTGGACACACAAGGAACTCTGCAGTGGAGTGGGTGCTTTATAAATCCTTGTTGTTTCTAAACACGGCACCTCGGGCAGACAGCACCAGGTGCTGCTGCACCGGTGGCACCACCCTAGAGCCACCCCTGTGATTTGTTTTGCTCTAATAGCATCACTGGTGAATAAGGAAGCTAAACAACGTCATCTATGGCAAGTTTCAAGTAGTCTGCTATTAATGTATGCTCAGACTGATGCTGAACTAAGAACCCACAGGAGTGCATGCAAACACATAATTTACAAACAGGCAGTTCGGCAACCTTTTGACCTTAACATCCATTTTTGTCAATGTTATCTGTTTTGTTTGTGTATTGCTGTTATTTTAGCAAGCATTTACTTTGCCTGAAGGCAGCATCACATTTAACGTCAGCAGTGTGCCATTGAGCACTAGATGTATGTCATTAATGCAGCCTCCAATGCTAGATTAAAACGTCTATTTGTAAAGAAACATCTGTCAGCACGTTAGGTGGCAAATGTGGGACCCTGCGATGAGCAGCTGTTAGTGACATCAACGATAGCAGCAGTGGAACTATGTGGTTATTTGTGTAGTGTGCCTTGTTTTTCTTTGCTTAAAAAACCCTACATCAAAGATTCTTGTAAGTGGAAAATCAGGGAACACCATACCATACTACAGACTATCCTATATAGATCTGGGTTCTCTATCTATTCTACATTATTTTTGGTAATCCATTTTACTGTTGTGGCAATACGTCATCCAGATACCCATGATGCTCACTTCCTCTGCCACAGAATTAGAACCACAGAAGTAGAGCCTGGAGGGAACACTGCCACTGATGGATTGTAAAAAGCAAAAACAAAAAGTAAAATGAAGGCAACACAAAGGAACTGCGAGCTCCCGCGTGGAAAGTCTGTTTCTCCGGACCAGATGAAGACAGACAGCTAGACTACCAGACTACTAGACCGAATGTTTTGATTGTACAGATATCCAAATAAAAGCTCTCGTGTTTACACTCAATATTCTATAAAAACTAGATCACATAAAAATACGGGACTCACAGAAGAGTTGGTGATTTATTCAATGCAAGCTATTTGTAAGTCAGAGTTGCGCAAAACAACGAGGCATATAATAAAAAACAAACAATAAAAAATGTTAGTCAATGGTTAAAATATTGGATTGCTTCTAGATGGTAGAGCCAACCGAGAAGCTAGGTTCTTCTCAATAGCGGAGAAAACGATCCAGTCTATGTAGTGTCAATCATAAGGAGAATTGCATCAATAAATACAATTACTGGAAACAATTTTACGACAATTCTGAAAGTTACTTCTTCTATCTATGGTCTTGAGTAAATAGAGGAGTTAGCGGACTTCAAAAAAGAATATGGAAGCTCTAATTCATTAGAGAGTTTCCTGAACTGTTGACTGAACTAGAAGACCTTTCATCTGAGGAGCTCATGCAAAAATCCCCATTTCAATCTCAAAGAGAAGTCCTGATTGAAAGTCAGAAGTGTTCTATCCCCAAGCAATCAGAAGAGGTGATTACTTCACCTGCCTAACCAGTCTTAACAGGTATGGTGGCTATCAGCACCGCTTTGACCAAATGTCAGATATATTAGAAAATCAGTTGGTGCTACTTTCTGATCAGGTTATTTAATTAAATAACAGCAGAAATGAATGTATAACTCTAAATGATATCTCTGGACGAACCAACTAAATTTGTTTCTAGCTCTATTAACCTAATGCCGGAACGATATTGTTGACTATTACAAATATTTCCTATGAAAATGAAAAATCAACTAAACGAGGTTATGCTGCCAAAACAGCATCAACCGGCTTAGAGGTATGAAAGTGTGTCAATGGAAGCTAACAGTATTGATACATTAGGACCAACAGATAACTCACTAAAAAACTAATCCTTCAACCAAGAACCAACATGTCCAGAATTAATAACTAATTTACAATCTAAAGATATAACAAAACATACAGAAGAAAATTAAAATAACATTGGCACATTGGAAAAGGAAGCACGCAAGGATGGATTTCTGCCATACGTAACTACGTACGTAACTAAACATCAGTTAAAAAGCTGATGAAATTAAGCAAAACCTGAATAGTAATATAAAGTAAGTGCTATGGTACTGGCAGAAATCAATCAGGTAAATTCGAAATCAGAAAAACTTCAACCATCAAGCTGAACATAAATTAAATCAACC
Source organism: Lissotriton helveticus (assembly GCF_964261635.1). Lineage (NCBI taxonomy): Eukaryota > Metazoa > Chordata > Amphibia > Caudata > Salamandridae > Lissotriton > Lissotriton helveticus. The sequence continues at coordinate 137,779,359 of NC_136061.1, forward strand.
AATGACAAGTCAAAGTACTAGAACTCTTGCCAAGAATCACACAATAGCCATGAGTTAAGGGGCGGACACTACAGCTTGCCTTCAGACCGCTCCATGTCTTTAACCCAAAGTGACTAGATATCAACTTAATTAATCAATCATAGCATTTGTAAAGCCCACTACTTACCCATGAGGGTCTCACGGCGCTGGGGGGGGAGAGAGGGGGAGTGCTGCTACTGTTCGAAGAGCAAGGTCTTGAGGAGTCTTCTGAAGGTCAGCAGGGCTTAGGTTTGCCGTAGGTGGATGGGGAGGGTGTTCCAGGTCCTGGCGGCGAGGTGGGAGAATGATCTGACGCCGGAGGTCGCTCTTTGGATGTTGGGGACTGTGGCGAGGGCAAGGTTGAGGTACGCTGGTCCGGTATTGTGGAGAACCTTGTGTGCATGGGTGAGGAGCTTGAAGGTTATCCTCCTTTTGACGGGGAGCCCGTGCAGGTCTCTTTGGTGGGGTCTGCTGTGGCTGCGGCAAGGGATGTCAAGGATCAGGCGTGCAGAGGCGGCCGGGATGCGTTGAAGCCGTTTCAGGAGTTTGGACGAGACTCCAGCATAGAGGGCGTTTCCGTAGTCCAACCTGCTTCTGAAGAGGGCCTGGGTGACCGTTCTTCTAGTTTCAGTGGGGATCCACTTGCAGATCTTGCGGAGCATGTGCAGGGTGTTGAAGCAGGTGGAAGAGACGGCACTGACCAGCTTTGTCATGGAGAGGGTGGATTCGAGGATGAACCCCTAGGTTGCGTGCGTGGTCGGTGGGTGTTGGAGCTGTTCCCAGTGCGGTCGGCCACCAGGAGCCGACCCAGGCCGAGAGGGTGGATCCGAGGAATAGGACCTCCGTCTTGTCTGTGTTAAACTTCAGTCGGCTGTTCCTCATCCATTCGGCGATGGCCTTCATTCCTTCATGGAGGTTGGCTTTAGCGGTGTGGGGGTCCTTGGTGCGGGAGAGGATCAGCTGGGTGTCATCGGCGTAGGAGATGATTTTGAGGTTGTGCAGTCGGGCGATTTGAGCGAGTGGTGCCACGTAGATGTTAAACAGCGTTGGGCTGAGGGATGGGCCCTGGGGTAAGCCGCAGATGATCTCAATGGCTTCGGAGTGGAAGGGGTGGAGGCGAACGCTCTGTTTAATCGTGAAATACTTACCAAAAAACTCCACAGTTGCTACTAAGGAAGCTAAGACAAACTCCCACCGATAAATAGCCAAAAACTCACCAAACGGACCACTCAACTCACTAACACATCAGATGTTTTTAAGAGTTCAACCCGCCCCCCTGCTCTTACCTACACATGGCCGCCAAAGTAAGAGCCATAATGGATAAACCACTAGAGCAACAATGCCAATTAAATTTAAACTTTCATAAAAAGGAACCCAGAACTTCAAAGGGCTAGAATATCATACTGAATCGCAAGCAACACATTTTCACCAGTTGATCAGTGTATCTCTTTCGAAGCACCACAACACAATGAAGAAAGGTGAAACAGGTTTAATGAGTCCAGTGCAACAACCCCTGAGATCCTCCTCCTTTAGCAACAGCTTGCTCTATGCCTCTAAAATCCACACTGTAGAATCCAGTGGAGATAGCAAGCAGATGCTGTACCGTTGCTAGGATACAACAAATCTCCTTTGTTAACAATAACACAAAACACAGAAATAACATTACATTATAGAATACAATGCATGAAAAGCTAGGAACAGATGCTTACAAAAATCAAGCACAAGAAACCTTGACGAACAATAACTAAAAAGAACTGAACACATCACTTCCAAGGATTGAAAACACACAAGGTGATGCGCTCTATCACTGTGACAACAGCCTTGTTAAGATATAAAACTTAACATGTCTTAGGCACACACATAATCCTTTTACCAAATTGGTTTAGTTTTGATATGTTCCGTCTTATACTCCTGCATGGTAACCGGATTGGTCTTTGGGACTGCTGGGGTTTTGGCCATCAACCAAATGTAACATTCCAACATATTCCATAAGGTAACTCTCAACATTTTCCACCTCACCACCACACACACATTGTTGCCAAGTATGTTTTTGACTTGTTTGGGCTTAGAACATTTGGACAAACCCAGTCCCAATAACAAACTTGCCTGCATTGATTTTCAACTTATCATTATGGCTGCACACAAACTTCTCCTGATAATTTTCAACCCTGCGTGTCGACTCATTTTTTTTCCACATGCTTAGAACTGGACCTGGCCATCCAGGCAGGTTTCACCTTGGTACCGACTTGCCCACCTTTAAAAAGACTAAAGGGGGTCTCCTTTGTGTCCCTGTAGGGGGTGTTCTGATTACTGCACACCATGGTCTTGGCCGCATTTTAGCACTCCTCCCCACACTCATCAGCCAATTGCACACATTCCTTTAGCACACGGTTGTACCTCTCAATGAGATCATTTTCTCTTGGATTATAAACTGCAGTGGCAGGATATGTCACCCCAAGTTTTTTCCATGTACCTTTCAAATTTGACACCTATGAATTGTGGTCCATTTTCTGTTATAAGACACTCAGGATATCCCTCTCAATGTATTACATCTTCGCAGTAATCAATGATTTTTGATGCTTTCGTCTCCATCATGAATGCCATCTCAGACCACTTGGTAAATAGTGCACCAGGACAATGGAGTATTTTTTGTCTATTCCCCTGACATTAAATAGTCCACATAGGTCCATAGCCATTCATTGCCAAGGTTTGTCTGGCATTATGGTGGGTGATATAGGTGATTCTTCTGACTTATGTCATTTGCCACTTCACATGAATGCCACACAGTTCCCCACCCCTCTCTCTATCTCATTTTCCATATCTGGCCATCAAAAATTGCACCTAGTTCTCCTCTTCCTTCCCGACATTCCACTTTGCCCTTCGTTTAACAACTCTAAAAATCTGGAACACAGCCTTAGAGGTACCACCAACTTATCTACTCTCCTTACTATGTCCTCCAGAAACAATAATTAGCCTCAAACCATTCTGTACTATGTGTATTCCTATTTCACATCCGTTTCCTGCCCCATATTTTTGTCCAAACATGTCATCATTTGTTTCATCATGTCATCTTCCAAAATAGCCCCCTTCCATTCATATCACTTACTGCCCCTCTACATGACTCATCCATACTTGCCACCTTGCTTCCCTATCATTGTTTTCATCGCTCCCATCTGACTTTGCAATGGTAAATGAGACAGACTGTCTGCATTTGTAACCTTATACACAGGAACATACGTACGTTGGAAATCATATTTTTGCAAACGGTATAGCCATTTCGCAATTCTCTGTGTTGCTCTACCAGCAAAATGTCAATGAGGGGTCTATGATCAGTTCTCAACTTAAGATTAATCTCCCACACATATGTTTTGAAGTAATCGACACCCCACCAGCACACCAATGCTTCTTTCTCGAGGACAGAATAAGTGGCCTCTGCACCCTGGAATGTGCGAAAAGCGAAAGCTACAACATGCTTAAATCCACCTTTCTTCAGGATCAATACATCCTAATCCATAAGCACTCATAACCACCACCACCATATTCATATCATGCTGATAAAAAGGCCTGAGGGTGACTGCCTTCATAGTATCAGCTTTTATCCCCTCAAAAGACTGTTGACACTCATTTGTCCACAAAAACTGTGCACCTTTTTTCATTAAGACTCTCAGGCAATGTACTTTGTTTACAAAATGCTGAGCAAACTTAGAACAGTATTCAGCCAACCCTAAGAAAAAGTGTATTTGCTCCTTGTCAATTGGTGATGAAGCATGATCAATTGCCTCAAGTACTTTCTTTCCGGGCATAAGCCCATCCCCTGGCAATGTGTGCCCCAGATAATGAACTTCCATCACAACAAATGTGTACTTGTCTGCCCTCACCGTTAACCCTGCATCTTGTAGTTTCTGCAGAACCTCATTTAAAACTTCATCATGCAAGTTCACATTTCCCCCCAACACTAAAATGTCATCCTGGAATACTCTCACATTCCTGATCCCTTTCAAAATACCACTCATAAGCCTTTGAAATACCGCCGAAGCAAATGCCAATCTGTATGGCATGCGTATAAATTGTAACTCCCCCTCAGCGGATATAAATAAAGTCATGCTTTTTCTTTTCTTGCTCACCATTGAGCTCCTTAACATACCTGAATGTATTCTCCACCTGCCTTGCAATATCAATGTTTTTTTGCAAGGAGGGTCCTTTAATTTCAATAGCATTTCCTGAATTTTGCTGTTATTTGTTCTATTGATGTACTGGTCTCAGATCATTACTTCATGTAAGTGCTTGAACCTACATATGGCAACTAACATTTTTAACATGGCTACATACTGTTCTACCGTTTCTCCTTGCGATTGAGCCCTAGAAAAAAACCTATGTCTTTCAACTTCTATGGTAGTTTTTTCCATAATTGTCCACCAAAGCGCTCATGACCTCCATGTAGTCATCAATAGCTACCTCCTCTGACTCTAATCCTTCCTCACCTTCTCTATCTTGAATGGTTGAAGTGGCACCTACAGGTATAGGTAGACTTAGGTAGAGTCTATAATAATTTCCTAGTCTGAGTACTGCCACACGCTGATCATCGCGCTTGGAGGGGGAAGGTCCCTTCACGCTACCTGTTATTTTCGCCAAATTGTTTTTAAAACTTAATTTAGTTTGTGCTTTGATGCTCACTGTATTCTCGTTTTAAAAACGTTTTAATTAACTCTGTCCTACCTGGTTAGGTCCGCATACCCGCATTTAAAACATTTACTGCACATCTCGCTGCTTTAGCGAGAATCCTTAGCCCCATCGCTCCCGGTCGCCGTTTTGGGTGAGGGACCAGGGGCTTCCTGCATGCTCCCAAGACGCCATCTTGAATTTTGTACTAGTGTTGGTGGAAATTGCTGCTGCACGCCTACTTAAAGGCAAGGGATGCAAGCGCGCAGCGCGTGCGCCGGAGGCGCACCAGATGCAAGCCCGTCTGCGCCCGTCCGCGCGCCGGCCGCGCAAATCGCTAGCTACGCTGCCCGACAGAGTGCAGTTCAAGACAGGATAATATATTCCAAGGAGAGCCTACTTGACATTGGTAAGAGGAGAGCGGAGGAGACGTCTTAACAAACTCTGGCCACGGGTGGTAAAAAGAGTCTCCTCAACTGTGGGTTGGTGAACTTGAGATCTCTGACAAAACATCACCAGGAGATCGCCAATATGGCAGAGGATATGGACCTAGATGTTCTATTCTTAACAGAGACATGGACAAGCGAGGAGTCATTGGTGGAACGAGATTTGGCATGTACGAAAGGCTATAACATTTCCCATAAACCAAGGGCTGTGGGGCGAGAAGGAGGGGTTGGGATGCTATATAAGGAGAAGTGGGACTTTGCTCAACTAGAGATAGAGACTATTCCAGGAATAGAGATAAAGGGTTTCTCTCTACAGGAGGTTAGGGGGAGATTAATCACAGGAATGGTCTGTTACAGGCCACCAGGATCGGATACCCAGTATCAATCACTACTGGATGCTATCTCTGATCTGGCCCTTACCCACTCTAGAGTCATCAGACTTGGCGACTTCAATCTGTGGGAGAATGGGAATCTTGACTACCATTTAAGAGACTTAAAGCAAACATGCGAGAACTGCAATCTATCTCAATTGGTCCAGAACCCGACGCACCAAGGGGGACATGTTTTAGATATCTTATTTGCCGATCAGTCGAACACTAAGATAGTGTATATACTTCCTCTATGCTGGTCGGACCATTTTGTAGTTCACTTTCACATACTATTACAGCAGCATGAGGTAAATAATACCTGTCGGACGACTTACCGACTTGAAAGAGAATGGGCCAATCTGGAAAAAAACAAGATATACCTGACACTCCCGAATCAAAATCTGTTTACTCCCACGAATTCCGTTGATGAAAATTATCGAGCAGTCTGTGGCTCTATAGCCAGCTCTTTGAACAATATTATCTCCATTAAGAACTCAAAAACAGTAAAAAAGCCTCAGCACCATGGTTCAGTGAGGAACTGAAATCGTTAAGATTGAGTTGTAAGCAGGAGGAAAGGAAATGGAGAAGGGCTTACTAAGAGTTGGACAGAAAGGAATTGAAATCAATACAGTCCAGATGTAAAGAGTCTACAGCTAGGGCCAAAGGAGATTATTATGCCAACTCCATCTAACCTCAATTATTATGCCAACTCCATCTAGCCTCAAATAGTACCAAAGTTCTATTCAACATCGTCAAGGAGCTAGCCCACCCAGTCTGCACCGGCAGCAAGGTGATTGCTTTGCAGAAACTCTGTGATGCAATCACCGTACATTTTGAAGAAAAGATCACCAGAATAGTGGGCGAATTCAGTCCCAATAATACTGTCAACCAGACCGATCCACGGGAGAGACCAGGTGAAGGTCCTTGAGCAATCTCCTGTCTGGAAGACTTCCTATCCTCACAGAGGACCTTTTTGATGAGCTTGCCCAAAGCATCGCCTCGGGCTCCCCTCAGGATCCGCTTCCACATAGAATCTGGAAAGCTTCCGGAAAAGAAACTCTTCCTTGGCTGCGTTTAATTTGCAACCAATCTTTAAAAGATGGAGTGGGGCCGGATGCCTGGAAACAGGCTGTAGTTACCCCCTTGCTTAAGAAGCCTTCCCTGGATTCCCTGATCCCGGCAAACTTTCGTCCCATATCACTGCTGCCCTATCCGGTTAAAATCCTTGAGAAAGTGGTCAGTAAAACACTGTCAGGCTATCTAGAGGATAGCAAGCTATTAGATCATGATCATTTTGGTTTCCGCCCAGGCCACAGTACCGAGACTGCGATCGTCTCCTTAATGTATAACTTACGGATGCGTGCCGACAAAGGGGATTTTTCCTTTCTAGTGTTACTAGACATGTCGGCCGCATTCGACACGGTGAGCCACATGGTACTGCTGTACAGATGAACCCATCTGGGAATAAAAGGCCGCGCGCTACAATGGGTACAATCATATCTCACAGGGAGGCAACAGACGGTCACTATGCCACCGTTTGAGGCCAGGTGGGTTCCGGTATGTCATGGAGTGCCACAAGGGTCTACTATTAGTCCCATCCTCTTTAATATTTACTTGCGCCCTTTAGTCGTGTTTATCAAGTCCCATGGAATCGACCTGATTAACTACGCAGATGACACCCAACTGGTGTTCTCCCTCGAAAGAAAACAGGCGGTGTCCATGGACAAAGTTCAAGAGTGTATGCTCCAGACAGTAGGCTGGCTCAAGCAGAACTCTCTGCAATTTAACAGTGGAAAAACAGAGGTTTTGTTTTGTCCGCCTACTGGCATGCAACAGTACCCTAGGCTGGAGTTTAAGATTTTCCCAGAGGAGGATCCTCTAGTCCCCGCTAAAATGGTGCTTAATTTGGGGGTGTTTGGGGACGGTGGTCTCCAAATGGAGTCTCAAGCAAATAAAACTGCCAAGGCTTGTTTGTCCTTGCTACGGGTGCTTCGCCAGATCCTTCCATTTCTGCCTAAGGATTCCTGCGCGCTTGTGGTGAGTAGCGTAATCCTTAGTAGACTGGACTACTGCAATGCCCTGTATTTGGGTGCTCCGCAATACATTCTACAGAGACTGCAGAGAGTCCAGTCCTTGGCAGCAAAACTGGCACTGAACAGGCACCGCAGGGCCTCCACGACCAGTGCCCTGAGAGATCTACACTGGTTACCTGTGAAAGAGAGAGTGTGTTTCAAATCTCTCTGCGTTGTGTATAGAGCAGCGCACGGCCTGGGCCCCATTCCACTACAAGAAAGATTTACTTGGCATAACCCAAAAAGACAGCTTCGTTCTTCCAATGCGAGCCTAATAAGAACAAACAGATTCAAGAAAACCAGGATGGGGGGCAGAACCTTTGGTGTGGCAGCCACACATCTCCGGAAGGACCTGCCCCAGCCCATTAGACAAGCTGAATCATTGTTATGTTTCAGAAAGAGTCTGAAAACCTGGCTGTTCCCAAGGGCGGAAAAGTAGATCCTTCCTCTCCAGCTCAGGCTGATCTTCGTGCTGACCAGTATTGCCAGGATACCCTTAGGGTGGCAGTTTTTTGCGCTATATAAAGGTTCCATACAATACAATACAATACCTATAACACCTAAATTATGTTTTAACAATGCTATCTTGAGTGATGCCAAAAAGGTTTCCCATGCAAATAAATTTCAGATGATTCAAGTCAGCCTTCCCACGCCATGGCAAGAACTCCTGAGTTTTGTAAAAATGTGTGCAGGGCTGTTGCTGATGTGGCATCCATGACCTAGCAATGTTGTAAATGTTACAAGATAAATGCCTGATACAGTATAAACTAAGTATGGGTGGAAAATTCGTTCCGTTCGCGGAATTAGCTAATTTTTGGCAATTTTGCAATCTGCGAATCTTTCGAAATTGGCCAAAAATCCGCAATTCGCGGGTTGGCGGATTTATTTTTCTTGTCCGCGCTTGAAAAATACCATCTCGCGGGTGCGGCATTTACTTACCATGATTCTGCGTTCGCTGATGAGTTTTCCTCCCTGTTCGCGTGCACTGCGAGATTTTGGTAGCTGGCCGAGCGAAGCCGCGATCACGAACATGTCATTGCGACCCGAAACAGGAAATTGCGAACGCAAACACGTCATTGCGACCCAAAACAGGAAATTGCGAACACCAACACGCCATTGCTACCGGAAACAGGAAAAAGGCATCGCAAGCAGGCTGGTTAAGTGGAAACAACATGTTCATGACCGTTGCGACTGCATGCGCAAGTTCTCGTTCCCGAACTGGTAATAAAATCTCGCAAACTCGCCCAAAAAAAATACGCAAGCTTGTGGAATTTGGCAGATTTTTGCGAATCGCGATTATGAATTCGCGCGAATTGGCATATCGCGAATATGCAAATTCCACCCATGCTTAGTATAAACACTAACACCAAAACCCCCCAAACAGCAAAGTCAGTATAAGTAACACCAGTCAATAGTTGATAGTAAATCAAGTAATCACCAGTTCTGTCTTTTACCAATAATATAAATATTTAAATGCACACGGTGCACACAACAAACTAAATAAATAATGTGGCTACCATTGTTCAATGTTTTCTCCTTCTTCACTGCCCATTGAACACTGTCCTGCTGCAAAGCGATCCTTCTCGCCGGGTCCTGCTGAGTTTTTATTATTATCAGCTCTACACTATTGCTTCACAGATTGCAGAATATGCATATAGCAGACCATCCACACCTGACGTGCATAAATCAATTAGCGCATGCCCAGACTGCCTACGTAGGCCTGGAGAGACAACAAAGCACATCTTGGAAACCACAGGCACGCTGATCACCACAATGACCACAATAACGAGCACAAGCCGGCGTCGGCGCTTCCTCCATGATGCCTTGATGCCCACAATGCACTGTTCCTAGAATTCCCCTGGCAACAACAGTGACAAACTACAAGCTTGCATCAGCACCTTCTCAGAGATGCCTCCGTGCCGACAATGCACTGTGCCTAGAATCCTCACTAGATGACGACATCACAGTCTAGCTAAGCTGCTGCTGTCATGACAAAATGCCTGGGGAACACAAATTCTCAGTGAGTAGTGCATGTGCACTGTTTTGAAAAAGCACACTCCCTGCTTTGCATGCATCAGCACTCCTGAATCAGCTCTGCCCACAACAAAATGCTTCAAAATACCAGCATACACAATAGCTTACTCTTGCCAGGCAGTGGTACGTACACCAATAAAATCCACAGTGAAACTGCCAAGGATTCCTATAAACAGCAAACAGAACACCAGGGATTGTTTCACAAATCAAATATGAACTCCATAATTTCACAGATTCTAACACTTGGGTGTTTGTGAGGTCTGAGGTGCTCATATAACTATCCCATATTGTTTTAAATAAACATGGTTTAGTTCCGCGGTGCTCTCAAATGACGGGAAGATACACCCTACTCTCCTATTATCAATCCTAGGACTGAATACCAATGGTTAACCTTATGTAGCACACGCAATTCATATAATCAGATTAATTCATATTATACAGTGCATTGAATGCAGAAATATTCTTGACTTTTGAATTTATTTTCTGGCTTTTATTCTTTTTTTTGTTAGACCTCCATTAGACAAAACATGTTTTGTCGTCTCGAGGAAGTATCCCTACAACTTTATCAAGGCTAAAAATAATACAAATAACCATTGTTGCAATACATTACATATGTAAATTCCATACAGAAGGTCACAATACCTATTATACACAGTAGTTTATCTCAATAATATTGCACCTGAGTGTTTATTTAGTTGGAGCTCGTCAGATGGAGACTCATGCACATCACTCATTTACTCTGTTTCAAAAGATCCAACATTTCTTACTCAAAATAGTTGAAACGCGCTTCTGGGAGACCTAAATCATGCCATCCCACTTGATATGCTATGTTAGTGAAAAATGATCTGTCTATTGTGGCATGAGTAGTTACCAGATCTCTAGATCGTGGCAAAGCACCTTCAATTTTTCAGCAACGTAGCGTATCTAGGGGGATGGCGCGAGTTAGGTCTCCCGAGAACTGCTTTTCAACTATTTTGAGGAGGACATTTTGGATCTTTTGCAAGAGAGTAAAGGAGTGATGTGCATGACTCTCCATCTTATGAGCTCCAACTAAATACACACTCAAGGTACAGTATTATTGAGATAAACTAATGCATATATTAGATATTGCAACCTTCTGTATGGTATTTACCTACGTAATGTATAGCAACAATGGGTATTTGTATTATTTTTAGCCTTGATTAAGTCGTAGGGATACTTTCCCGAGATGACAAAGCACGTGTTAGCTAAAGGAGGTCTAATAAAAAAAAGAAAAAGCCAGAAAATAAATTCAAAAGTCAAGACAAGAATATTTCTGTGTTTATTGTACTGTATAATCTGAATCAATCTGATGATATGAATTGCGTGTGCCTCATGAGATTAACCATCCATATCTTCACAATGGTAGTGCCACAGGAATTGTGCTATCACTTACTCATTGCCATGTTTAAAGAACCACAACACGATGAAGAAAGGTGAAACTGGTTTGATGAGTCCAGAACAACAACCCCTGAAGTCCACCTCCTTCAACAACTCTCTGCCGTCTGCCTCTGGAACCCATACTGTAGAATCCAGTGGAGATAGAAACTAGATGCTGAAAGGTTGCTAGGTATAACAGTCTCCATGCCAATTCTTCCAGAACAACTTTGCATACAAAATCTGAACACTAATTACTATTTCAAATACGCCTAAAAGAAATGCACATCATTTTCAATCTACACTTGAAATATTTAAGGTGTAAGCAGGTCAATATGTGTCCCGCCCACCTGTAAAAGACTCTCAGGGCGGGTCTGCAAACAAGTCACAGACCCATGGGTCCCACGGTACTCACTCATGGTACTAGAGCTTCTGGTCAGACTGTTATTTATATTGTTACAGACCACGCTTTTCTCCAGTATGCCAGCTACCAGCATTTCTATTTCAACTGTGTTTGTTTGAAAACCATATACTTTCTTCTTCTAAGCATTCATTGCAGGATGGTGTGCTGGGCCATTTCTAGGAACATATCCCTATGCCTTCCTTGAAGTTCATCCTAATCCAACAGTCTGACAGAGAGGATCTTGGGATAGCGTTCTATCTAAAGGAGGAGGGTATTTCACAGATATTCCATCTATTCTGGTTTTCTTGTCCAGCTTCTTCTGGTACATCTAAATTGTGGATCTCAAATCCTCCAGGTATCTTGTCCCTCATACTTATTTCTTCAGCCCCATTGTCATCAAAAGATTTTCTTCTGCCTTCCTGACTTTTTCCTTCTTAGGGGGTCATTCTGAAATGCACTAGTTGTCCGGTGAGGTTTTTTTTCCCTGGACGGCACTGTGGCTACTGCAAAGGGTTTCCCATATCTCACCCAATTCTTGTTGAAGATGAAGGACTCAAGCATCCTGCGTCTAGCCCTCGACAATAAGGTCCAGTGGAACATATCTGCTTATGCCATGAAATTCTGATTACTAAATGTACACTCGGACAATTAAGTGGAGAACTAGTATCCTTAGTTAACAACAAAATTAACATGACTGTTACTATTGAATTCAAATCAATGTACATATTAATAGTCTAAACTAATTATTATCTTCTTATACAAAACATTTATTTCAACCGCCGTTAATGAAGAACAAAACAAAATAATACTCAGCATTACAAGAACAACATTTGTTTTTTGGAAAAATATGCCAAGTCATTCATCATTCTAAGTTGTGTTTTCAATCAGAACCTTATACCCAAATCTTTAGGAGGTATTTTACCAGAAGACACCCCAGACACAGTTTATAATATCTAACTACTCTGAGTTACATCTCTTGGAAGGAAATAATCTCACACCCTAAGAAAGAATTACACCTTTAATATTTTACACAATTAGGCTATTGTATTTTAAATTGCACAATTGCAAACGATCAACCAGATAAAACTAAATTTGAAGGACAAAATTTGAAAAGTACAAAAGACTATTCATTCAACCACAATTCAAACTTCCATAAGAGCATACAATTTGAAATCAACCAAATGTGACATTTTAATCATGACTAAGATAATACTTGTATGACTCTGAATAATGACTGTATATCAACAAAAAGTAATAAGTGGGTATAATGGAAAGGAGAACTTAATTCCAAGGTCCCATTGTTGATAATGGAAAGCTTTATGGAGTCAAGAATAACAAATAACAGTGAAGAAATAACAAATTATAAAAAATGGCTACAATACTGGGACCTGTTGATTGAACCAATTATGAGTTATTTTTGCACCAACCAAAAAATGAACATAGGAATGTCATTCACCAATATCACAACACATAATTGCAAAAAGGAAGTTTTAAAGGAACTCCTTTGTCTTCAAAAAAATCCCCATTCAAATGAATGTGATAATCAGATCAGACACAAAAATCTCAAAATAGAGATAACAAAAAGGAAATTAAAAAACAAGACAAAGTTTAGATCAAACCAGTGAAGGCAACAAAATCAAATTCCTTCTAATCTTTGGTACTATACAGAAAAACAGCACAAAGGTTACCAAATGGCCACATTATTTTCAATGCTATTTGGACAATCCGTAGAAAGAACCTGTATAGAAGCAACATCACAAAGCCAAATGTGAACGTGTCAAAGCAATTGTTCAAAATAACTCAGGGTGAAATGTCCAGCTTGATTAAAAATGTCACCGTTCAAGAGCACCAAGCCCAAATGATTGACCAATCAATCTAATTAAGTTTGATGTACATTTATGGAGTCACCTATTGACTTGATTGTTTTCAAACATAATACAAACATAATACAAACTGGAATGGTTCCTTTATCAAGGAAAGGATACTCCATATACTCCATCTATAAACGTGGGAAAAAAAGACCCAACTAACTTTTATAGAATAATTGCCCTCCAAGATTTTGAAGGAAAACTATTCACAAACAAATTGCCTATTAAACAGTTTAACATCTTGGGCAAATGGAAAGAACTTGATACAACTAAATATAATCAGATATTGATCAGGCTGTTTAACCTTTGATATCTATGTCTCTCCTACCAAAAATGTAATAAGTAAAAAGAAAATGGCATACACTTTTACATAAACTACTCCACAGAATATATTAAAATTAATTGTGAACAACTGTGGAACAAACTGTCAATGTTGGGAATAAACTATTCATTGTTACTCATTGAACTACATAAGGATAATTGGCTAGAAGTCAAACCAATAGAAATGTTTTTGTCCAAGATGCAAACTCTAAGTGGATTGAGGCAGGGTTGTATTTTGTCCCTTCTTCTATAGTGATTATACATCTCTGGTCTACAAATTTACCAAAACCATGCTGAAGGATAGCCACTTAGACTAGGTACCCAAAGGATAACCTTCTTGGCTTGTGTTGACCATGTAGTTATTCTCCAACAAACTACAGAAGGATTACTATATTACTTAGCACAGCTAAACAAGTGTAATCTTGATGACATAATATTGGGCAACTATTCAAAAACCAAGATACTGACTTTTAAAAAAAAAAGGTAAAATGGACATCATAGAAACTCTGCAGGAAGATAACAAAATCTTGAAAATAAAACGGCTATTTAGGCATTTCAACTGATTGAACTAATCATATTCTTTTTAGGAAACCGAACTATAATGCAAAAACGAAATCAAGAAGGTGGTTCATTAAACTCCATGTGGGGAGAGCAATTAGACCGCACTAAAAGAGCCAACCATGAAACAAATACCTTTGATTCTTTATGCATCAACAATATTCAGATTTAAAGGATAGTTGAATTAAACTAAAAATATATGGAAACTAGTAAACCTGGGACTATCATCTTAAACCAAAAAGAGGGCTATGTATAATTTCATTCCTTACATCTCATATAACCGCAATGATAAATTATGTTTGTAATTGCTCCAAGGCAAACATGATCACACTAAAGCATTCAATCTGTGAAGAACTAAAATTAACTCCTGCAAAAGTTGGAACTAAATCTGTGAAGAACTAAAATGAAGTCCTACAAAAGGTGGAACCAAATCCAGTACTTATTAATAGCAAATACGGAACATAATCTATCTCAATTAAAAATGCTGGCTTCAAAGTCATCCGAATCGCAGAAAGAGTTATTAAAGAAAATCCTGAAATGTAATAATCAAGAGAAGATCTTTTGACCTTGACGAAGCACATAAAAAAACTCAGATTTAATGTGTAATTCCTTTTTATCTTTAGAGCAGGATTATGGTGATTCAAATCTAGAAGCCAAACAAATAAATGCAATATATGAGATTTTGACTTCTTTATGTTTCACTGCTTAAGTTTGTGGTCGCATGCACTCCTAGACTTAAAGGCATAAGTGGATGTGACAGTGTGGTGACAAAGCTGAAACTCTGGTCCTCATTATTTGTGTCTGTCCAAAACTGTTAACTTTAAGGAAACTTCACCTGTGGGCCTCCTTTGGAAAAGCAAATATCAAAACAATTAAAGAGATGATAAACAATTTTATTTTACACACTCCCCCATTTTCGTCAGTAAATTAATGACATTTTTCGATCTTGTTTACCTCATGTTACAGAAAATAATCCAATTGGTCAGATTTTATGACTGCAATTTAAGACTTTTTAATTTTTAAGCAATTTTAGGAAATGTTTCAAGGATCGATTTTATCTGTTCTATATTTTTTTAATTAATGTGATTACTACAATAAAATGATTACCTACCTACATTGGAAGAAACTGTTTTAAAACAATCAACTTCAGCACAGTTTTGCGATAAATTGACTAAGGATCATACACTATTACAGACAAATCATAGAATCTAATCTCAAAAATCTGTGCAACCTTTTATTTTTTTTAATGCATGTGACATCCCTTCTCTTAATTTGTTCCTTCACTTTCACATAGAGTCTTATTCATATATGGTGGCCGCCATGGGAACAAATATTAATATTATACGAACATGGACAGCAATGTCATTCATTTCTTGAAAGTTGATATGGCAATGCTACTGGGCAGTTAGAGAGCTTTCAGAACCAGACATTGGACAGATGTACAGCAATCTTACTTACTCAGTGCTCTACACAACAAGCTTTATAAATGTACATACTGAATGCCTCTGTTACCTGGGCAACACGCTCAGCAATAAGACTCCTAAATCCAACAGTAGTTATTACTCAAATATCATCACTACACATATTCCTGAAACACAAGTATTTTGACTAAAACAACTGCATGAGAGATTCTGAAAACACAGACATTATACCAAACAGCTACATCATTTTCAGTATGGATAAATAAGACTGACTTCCACACATGAACGTTACATTTTTACTGAAAAGTACAGTGTTTTGTCTTGTTATACCAGATTTTCATTTTTAGTGAGCCACAAACATCAGCTTGTCATTTTCTTTAAGGGATCACAGGTACTACATTCACAAATGTACAGACTCTGCAGTTCATGCCTATTTACCATCATCAAATACTGGAGAGGAATAAAAAGGAATAATCTTTCTCCACCATTAGGCAAGGGATAGTTGGAA
The DNA here is from genome assembly GCF_964261635.1 of Lissotriton helveticus. Lineage (NCBI taxonomy): Eukaryota > Metazoa > Chordata > Amphibia > Caudata > Salamandridae > Lissotriton > Lissotriton helveticus. The sequence goes on from NC_136061.1 coordinate 137,795,430, forward strand.
TTATGTAAAAAAAAACTACTGTATGTAAAGGATGGGCAGGATGGGACAGACGCGGCGATTCAGGCTGCCAATGTGTTATTTACTCTCCGTGAAATTGATTAGCTGATTACTAGCTTTTAACGCGGCTCCTCCGCATTTACCTCTGTGCATGTTTTTAAAAATACTGTTTCTTTCATAATCGCTACTGGCAATTGTTGTGGTTCATTGTGAGTAATCTCACCTGTTTCCCTACGCTCCAGACCCCATTCCGCCCCGGCTGAGTGCCGTTTGCGCGGAGGGTCGATCTCTAGAGCGCCATTCCCCGCCTTCTTTTCTCCACTTCCGCCCTGCCGCACTCAGCGCAGGTTAGCGGTCTAGTGGTTTTGGACCATAGAGTATATATTGGGAGTCAACGCGAGACACAGTTGACAGACGCGGCGATTCAGGCTGCCAATGTGTTATTTACTCTCCGTGAAATTGATTAGCTGATTACTAGCTTTTAACGCGGCTCCTCCGCATTTACCTCTGTGCATGTTTTTAAAAATACTGTTTCTTTCATAATCGCTACTGGCAATTGTTGTGGTTCATTGTGAGTAATCTCACCTGTTTCCCTTCGCTCCAGACCCCGTTCCGCCCCGGCTGAGTGCCGTTTGCGCGGAGGGTCGATCTCTAGAGCGCCATTCCCCGCCTTCTTTTCTCCACTTCTGCCCTGCCGCACTCAGCGCAGGTTAGCGGTCTAGTGGTTTTACGTCCCTATCATATATTATGACGTTATGGCGGAAGCGCAGCGGACGAGCGCAGCAGGAGCGCCATTGTCGCGCCGAAGTCAAGCCAAAGTCCTGCCCGTCTGCGCCCGTCCACGGCCGACCACGACCAGCGGCTTTACACTGTGCCCAAACATTCTCGTATTCATCTTCGGACTTATGTTCCTTCTGTCATGATGTCCCCCTGCCGCCTGAGGCTATTAGGAGAGCCCAGGCGTGTGGCATTGTTCGTTCCCCGAGCACGTCCCTTTCCCTTCCGCCCTGCCCTACCTCCCCATCCGTACCCTCCTTCCCCCCCCTTCCCACTCCTGTTTCCTGTACCCTAACCATTCTTTATTTAAATACACGCTCCCTGGTGAGACACCAATTGGAGATTTACCGCCTATTAGATGACACTGATATAGATATTCTTCTCCTGTCTGAGACCTGGCTAACAGAGGACTCCGTGCCTGATATTCTAGCCGCTATCCCAAACGGCTACTATATCTTACACGTTAACCGTCCTAGGGGGCAAGTCGGTGGCGGAGTTGCAGCTATTATCCGTAAGGAATATGTCTTTTCCATCTTAGACTGCACCCCCATTCCTGACACTCAAACCCTCGTTATACAGCTTCGCTCTGTCACTACTTCCCTTATCTGTGCGCTCATGTACAGACCCCCTTCCTACATGCCTTCTTTCTCTCAGTCAGTTGGGGAGCTGGTCTCCCAGCTTCTTATTAATCACTCCAGGATCCTTATCCTGGGTGATTTTAATTACTGGCCTAATGATCCTCAAGAAAGCCGATTGTCTGAACGGTTTTCAGAAACCCTCACCAGCTTGAACTGCCAGCAATTGATTTCCAATCCCACCCACTGTAAGGGTCACATACTTGATCAGGTATGGACGGCTAATCTTGACATCGACCCTCCACTGATCACCCCTTGCACCTGGTCAGACCACTACCTTATTTCCTTCTCTGTTCACCTTCCCAGCTTCCACCGCCCCCCGCGTCCGGCAAACATCACGGCCCGTAATTGGAAAAATGCCAACCTGCCAAAACTTCACTCTCTTTTGGCAGCCTCAGTCCCTCCAGATTCTGAATCAGTCTCTCACCAAGCCTCTTCCCTTGAGCACTGGCTGAAGGAAGCAGCCAATACCGTAGCTCCCCTAAAGATCATAAAAGTCCAGCGCCCTCACGATGCCCAGCGCTGGTTCAATGAGCAGCTTAAATCTGACAAACTTGCCCTTCGCCAAGCTGAACGTCGCTGGCGCCACAAGTACGACCCTTTACGTAAGCTAGAGTTTACTACTCTACTTAACAAATATAAATCTTCGATACTTGAGGCAAAAACTTCCTATTTTTCCAGTAAAATCTTGGAGTCGGCTTCAAAAACTAAAGACATTTTTTCAATTGTCAATGAGCTCTCCCTCCCAGATTGTATCACTCTTCCTCTGGTGCCCACCCAGGCTCTGTGTGATGAGCTTAATGCCTTTTTTCAAGATAAAATTTCCATTATCAAAACTAACATCCCTCCACCTTCCCCTTCTAAATCCTTTCCCCTCCCCCCTGTAAACCCTCAGGAATTTTCTACTTTTCCTCCTATTTCTATATCTGATTTTCACAGCCTTCTTCAAAAAGTCTGTTCTGGTTCTCCTAGGGACTGCTGCCCTCCGCACATTCTTAAAGAAATTTTCATGGCCTGTCCCGGTCCTGCCTTGGCCCTCCTCAACTCCTCTTTAACATCAGGAGTTGTCCCAGAGGCCTTCAAGCAGGCCGTGGTATTACCTATTTTAAAAAAATCCAGCGCAGACCCACTTGTGCTGAGTAACTACAGGCCCATTTCCCTTCTTCCTTTTTTGGGAAAGATCCTAGAAACCTATGTTACTAGGTGCTTGAGCACATTTGTGGAGACTTCCCTTTTCTTGGATTCCCAACAGGCTGGTTTTCGCCCTCTTCATTCCACAGAGATGGTGATTGCGGCTGTCATGGACACCCTTAGAGCCGGCGCTGACAATAATCTCTCCCAAGCCCTTGTATTGTTGGATCTCTCGGCGGCATTTGACACGGTCGATCATACTATTCTGATCGACCGTGTCAGAAACGCCGGCATCCAGGGCATTGCCCTGGATTGGGTTCGATCCTTCCTGCAAGGCCGCTCTCAGGCAGTCCACCTTTCTACCTTCTCTGCTCCCTTCTCCCCCTCACTTGTGGTGTCCCCCAGGGTTCAGCTTTTTCCCCCCTTCTTTTTAATTTATATATGCAACCACTTATGGTTTCCCTTCGTCACCCCCCTGCCACTATTTATAATTATGCAGATGACCTGCAGTTGGTCTTCCCTTTGGACACTTCACCTTCTTCTCGTTTTAATTTTCAAACCACAATGTTGTTCATCTCTGACTGGATGGCTCACAGCCAACTTAAGCTGAACCCGTCAAAGACGGAACTTGTTCTGGTGGGTGGCCCTACCAATCCATGGGATGACAATTACTGGCCCCTCTCTCTTGGCACCCCCCCTCGCCCGGTCAGCTCTGTGAAAAGCCTTGGAGTGGTCATCTCTGAGGATCTATCTATGAAACCCCAGATCTCGGCTGTGACATCTTCCTGCTTTTTTCAACTGCGTAGGATCCGTAAGATCTGCCGTTTTCTTACCAGAGAGGCACTCATATTAGTCATACTGGCTTTGGTCATCTCCAGGGTTGACTTTGCTAACATCTTGTATGTGGGGATTCCTGCCTATCAGCTCCAAAAACTCCAGCTAATTCAGAATCAGGCGGCCCGCCTGGTGTTTCACCAACCTAGACACCAGCATGTTTCCCCCCTTTTGAGGAGCCTTCATTGGCTCCCAGTGGTCCAACGGTGCTCCTTCAAACTCGGATGCACCATATTCAAATCTCTCCATAACCGCGCCCCTGAATTTATCTCTTCCAAACTAAAGAGATACCTCCCTACCCGTAATCTCAGATCGTCTGCTGATAATCTTCTCTGCATCCCATCTAACCGCCGCAAAAAGCACGGCGGACTGCGCTTTTCTTTTCTAGGCCCCTCCTTTTGGAATTCCCTCCCTTCTTCCTTCCGCCACTGCCCCTCCTATGAGTCAATTAGGAAAACCTTGAAAACTTCTCTCTTCAAAGCGGCCTCAGTATGATACCCTTTGCCCTGGCTCGCTATGTCTGTTATGAGCGCCAAGAAACCGTTTCGGTGTACGTGCGCGGTATAAAATTTTTAACATAACACCATTTTACAAAGGTCGTAATTATGCAACTTATACCCACAATTGTTTGAGAGTATCCACATTAGAACAAAGTTGCCTCCCCTTTTTTTCATAGAAAACATGAATATGTCAGTAGACCACTAATAAGACAGGGATAGCCACAAGTTGGTTAAAAATGTACACATTACACCAAACACAAAGGATATGCCAGCAATGCACACAATATATCAAGCATGGACTTCTAGTATACAGTATCTTGGTAGACTTTTGTCAAGAAGCCGCATGATGCATCTAAGGTGGGCCCACACTATTCCAGGGATAGCTAGATGTGGGGCAGTCTAATTTATAGCTCCACTACTACACATGCAATTAATATATCCAACGTTTCTTATGTTAAAGGAACTTGTAAAGCGCACGTACACCGGACGGTTTCATTACGTTGGAGTCCTGGGAATGCTGCAGCAGTGGGAGGATTAAATTAGTCATATGCCTGGCAGAACAGCCAGGTCTTTAACTGTTTCCTAAACTGCGCATAAGAGGTCGCTGATCTCATCTCCACAGGAAGAGAGTTCCAGAATTGAGGGGCTAAGAGCACAAATCCTAGTCCCCATTGTTGCTTACGTTTAAAGGAAGGGGTGACCAATAAATTCAGATGAGAGGACCTGAGATCCTGAGAAGGGAAGTAGCGCTGAATCCCAGAGGATATACTTGCTGGACTGTTGCCATGAAGAGCTTTAAAGGTGATATACCCCAGCTAAAATGCACAGCGCTTGGCCACAGGGAGCTAGTATAGGCTTTTATTAGATGTCTAACATGGTGCCATTTGGGCTAGTGATAAATTAGTCTGGCCGCTTGTTTTTCACCAGCTGTAGGCAATTTAATTGTTAAGCCAGGATACCCACATAAAGTGAGCTGTGATAATCAATGAAGTAGATTACCAAAGCCAGGATGACTAGGGTCAGGGCTTCTTTGGTCAGAAATCTACTGATCTTCCTGATCCTTCACAACTGGAAGAAACAGGAGGAGACCACTGACCCAATCTGGGGGTTTATAGACAGGTCATTGATGATCATAATACCCAGACATTTGATTGAACATGCTGGGAGTGGAGGGTTTTCCATTTGGAGTGGCCAGAAGTTGAAGTTCCAGGGGTTGGCTGCCCTACCCGTTAGGATCAGCTCAGTTTTATCGGGGTTTAGTTTTAGATGGTTACTGTTCATCCATTCACTGATAAATCTCATGGTGGATTGAAAGTTGGAAACAGAAGGTGCAGATTGATCACTATCGAATATCAATTGGAGATCACCGGCGTAATTGATATCAAGAGTCTTCTAGAAGTTTCATTCATACTAAGTTTTCCTGAAGGACAGTTTGTTCTGGATGTTTTTGATAGACAGAGAGTGAGGGCAATTGCATGGAATGAACGGTCCCCACTCTTACTCTCTTGACAGGGGGCAGAAACCAGATTAGAGGTGGCTAAGCGCAAGGGACATAAAGGTCGATAGAGGGATAGCAGATGAGCCAGAATGGGAGCCTCTGGGAATGTAAGATTTATGGGTGGTACACAAGGCCTTAAAGTGCACACGCTTCTCCACAGGGAGCCAATGCAGTTTGTGAAAGAGGCAGGCAGCAGGACAGTATTTTGGAAGAGAGAACAACAGCCTAGCCACATAGCACAATAGTCTGGGTGCCATCAACCCCACGCACAACAGGTGAGACATTTGTGGGTTATTCAAAACTCAACATCACATCTCAAACTAATGTAGTAGATAAGGGAGTGAACTTTTAATGCAGAAGATAAAGGAGTGAACGTACAAATGCATCTTTTCTACTAAATCCTTCTACTGAAGTCAACCCAAGACTTGAGCTAAGATGAGCTTTGGTAATGGGTTGCCTAAGGTATTGCATAGTTGATATTGGTCCACCAGGAAAACATCACCAAACCTCCAAGATAGCGAACCAGGTAGCCGGAAGTGCCTTAATTCACACCAACCAGGTGCTCTCTGATTCACAGAGACATGGCCATGTCAAGACAGCCTTCAAAGCACTTCATTGGCTCTTAGGCTTTTCATCAACACTCTAAAGTGACAAAGGTAACACATTTGTGTTCCTAAAAACTACATGAATTAATGAATACATATGAAACATAGTAAATATTCAGCAGGAACATACTGCTCCGCTTGGGAATATGATCCTATTCTGAAATACAACCAAGTTGTTCTTGTCCTAGAGGTCAGTCAATCTTCCAGAATACAAAAAAATAGGATATGATTCGGCATTGAAATACATCTCCCAAAAGACTTGTCAACCACTGGCACAACCCCTGGCACAACCCCTAATCCTTTTCACTACAGGAGAAGTTGCATTTTATGATGGAAACACATCAGGCATTGCTTGCGATAGGTTGATATGAGAAAACAATGACTTACAGACTACCTTGTGAAAGGCAGACAAAGTTCATGCAACTGCAGTGTCCAAGGAGGTGCCTTCAAACAAACATATAAGCTTACTCCTGAGGCTGCATAGCTATTTTGTGTATGGAAACCCCATATTTGTAATAACTAACAATCAGCAAAAAACATAAACATCAACTCAAAAAGCATAAACATCAACTCAGAAAGCACTGCTAGTCAATCTGAGTCCTAAAATGTCTGTTTCTATAACATGAGTCTACATGAACTATTCTTATGCACATCAATTTTGCTGATCTCGCTGAATTTAGAAAAATAATTAACAGGTTGTTTATTTGCACCATTAAGGTAAACCCGGAGCAAATAGATTAACTCTTCCAACCTATCAACAGTAGGCAACTTATAAGCTAAAACACTCAGGTTTTCATTATAAGCCAAACAAAAAAGCTTCTATGTTAAAATGATGAAAGTTTTCAGGCAGTGTAAGGCAACTAACAACATCTAAATAAGTGTTCAATCCTTCTTTTTAATAAGTCATATTTGCATATTTATCTGCCAAATTGTTTTGAGTCAGTATACATTTATACAAGAGGATCCTAACACATTCCCTTTGATGGCAAGAAGTTTAAGAGCACTCTAGCTAATTCCTATGCACAATATCATGTAGACCAAAAAGACAAACGTGATAAAAATTAATCTGTCTGTGAACTTAAACCTCTAATACTTGGTATGTCCATTTGTTGGAAATATTTAATATTATATGTTTTCGAGCCATGCTTTCTTATATTTGTCTCAAAAACGCTAGTAAATTAAGCACAATGATTTGTATCAACTTCTGCTTGAGATGATGGAGCTATTTCCTTCAATCTGGTTACAGGCAGCTAGAACATCAATTTTAATGAAAGTACTTACTTGGTTGGTCGATAATCTGGGATTGATCTGTCCAACGAAATCTTCTCACTGAGGTAGGTGTTGTAGCCATATTTCTCATGTGGCCCTTTTGCTTTTTCTGCCTCTTCGGGGGAAAGTGTGGCTGGAAGTCCCCCTTTACCCCGGCCACCATATCCTTCAATGAGTCCCAAAGACTTTGAAAGACCTTAGATGAAAGAAAAATGCATTTATAAATTTCCAACACAAAACAAAAACCTTTAACAATTACTAGTCTGCTTTAATTTGTAAAATTTGTAGTTTGTCATCTAAGCTGGTGTAGGTACACAGACAGTACATTAAGAAGGTCATAGAAATGATCAGCATGGTACATTTTCTTACATAAAGCTACTCATGTTATGCTTACTTCACTGTACATTTTTTTTTCAAATGGTAAGCTCTAGAAAACATCATTTCAAACTCCCTTTAACCATGTGTTCAGTAACCTCTCCAACATTGATTCCAATACCTATAGAAAGAACAATATGTGAATTCGATGAGTGAAGTGACTTGAAGACTATCAATCAACAGAGACAAAGAAGTAAACTCTAGTATCTACAAATGTTGACCTCTTATTCCAGCAGTAACAGGAAAAATATCTAGCAAAGTTCCCCATAAAAATGCGTTAGAAATTGGTATTGTAGATTGACTGGGGTGTGAGCCTGGCCAACCAGCAACTACAATCCTAGTTACAAGCAAACCCCAAAATAGCCTTTTTTCACCCTCTGGTAGCTTGGAATAGAGCGGTCAAACTGAACTTGAAGGCAATGTGTAAAGTTTTTGTGCAACACATCAAACAGTAAAACTGGGAACACACCATACAAAGATATTCCACACCAAGTTTAGACAAATAGTATAGATTTTAATAAACAAAAAAGGACTAAACTAATGAAAATCCAATCAGGAAAACGTGATATTGAAGTTCAAAGGTTTCGGTTTAAATACCACTAAAAAGCACAAAGTGCCAACAAGGGACATATGGTAGTTCCAGACTGGGACAAAGTCACAATTTCAGGCTGACCGCAATGGGCACCTATAGGGACCAGGTTAGGCCTGCTGAACAAGGTACCTTAAATCCTGGTTGTAGAGCGTTGCATGGATGTGAGGCAAGGAAGCATTGCACGGTCGAAGCGATGCACCTGTTTCGAGATGTGTTGAGGCTGTGGTGTAAGGTCCAGTTGTGTGAATCTGGGCTTGTGATGCGGAGTCTGGGTGTCAAGGATGCTGCGTACAGCTTAGAGGGGGGGCGGATATCAATCTGCCGCAGATGCTAGTTCTCCTTGATTTGTCCGCCGTCTTCGACACGGATGATGATTCCATTCTTCTCACCCGTGTCGAGGCGGCCGGCATTAGGGGTTCCGCCTGGCGTGGCTCGCCTCCTTCCTGGAGAATCGCACTCAGGCCATCCATCTGGCTGACTTCTCGGCGCCCCCATGCAACATCCAATGTGGGGTCCCACAGGGTTCTTCCCTTCCCCTCTTTTGTTTAATTTATATATCTTTCCTTTAATTTTTGCTTTACAGCAAAAGGAGGTCACGGTATTCAATTATGCCGATGACCTCCAGCTGATCTTTAACCTTTCCTCTTCTCCGGCTTCTATCTATAATTTCCAATCTATCATGATTTTTATCAGGGACTGGATGAACTGTAACCACCTTAAGCTCAATCCGGATAAAACCGAATTAGTGCTTACAGGTGGCAGTTCCAGTCCCTGGACCCCTCTTTTTTGGCCTCCCTCCTAGGGCACCCCTCCCTCACCTTCTTCCTCTGTAAAAAACACTGGGGATCAAACTTAACGCCAATCTTACTCTGCACTCTCAGATCAGTTCTGTAGTTTCATCTTGCTTTCTGAACCTTCGCACAATTCGTAAGATTTCACACTTTTTTCTTTTTCTGCCCTTAAAATTATTCTTTTAGCCATGGTCATGTCACGCCTTGACTATGGCAACATTTTGTATACTGGTGCTCCTGCTTACGACCTCCGGCATCTGCAACTTATTCAGAACCAAGCAGCCCGGCTCATTTACAAACTCCCCAAGTCCCATCATGTCACTCCCCTGTTGCGAGCCCTTCATTGGCTCCCTATTCGCGAACGTGCTCTCTTTAAAATGGGTTGTACGACCTTTCAGGCCTTAGCCGGAACTGCGCCAGCCTTTATCAGCTCCCAAATTAAGGCACACGCCCCAAATAGGCCTTTACACTCCTCCACACAACACTTATTATCAGTTCCCCACTTCAGGAAAATGAAATCTGGGGGCCTGAGGTTCTCCACCCTGGCTCCCACCTTCTGGAATACTATCCCTTTCACTGTTAGGTCCTCCTCTTCTTACCTTGACTTTCGTAAAGCTCTCAAAACCCTTCTCTTCTCACGAGCTTTCTCGCCCTAAGCTGTCTCTTCCTATTCCTCTGGGTTAGTGTCCCCAGCGCCAAGAAACCGCCTGGTGACCGAGCACTTTACAAGTCTTTTAATTTCAATTTCAATTTCAATTTCAATTCTCAAATTACGATTTTCTATGAGAAAATCGCAATTTGAGAATCGCAATTTCAAGGGTGTCAGGGTGTCCAAAGGACATCTGTTGCACCCCTGGAATGTGCCTCTAAGTACATGTGGCGCACATACATGCCCTAAGCGCATGTCTGTGCACCACATGGCCCTTTGAATTTTTAAAAAAAATGCATTTTGAAATGAAATCGCAAAATACCATCTACTTGGAGTAGGTGGTATTTTGCGATTCCTTAAGCCAAAATCGCATTTTAAAATTCACTCCTACATAGCATTTAAGGAATCGCAAAATTGCGATTCATTAAATGCTTGAGCAAAATAAGGAATCGCAATTTTGCTAATGTGCACCTACATACCAAAGCACCGTTTGCGATTCCCAGAAGGTGGGAGCCAGGGTGGCGAATCGCAAACGCCTCCCTACATAGGCCCCTTAGTCATTAGTCATTCTGCCTGAGGTACACGTCTGACATGCCCTTCAATCCACCTGGTAAAAAATAAACTACAGTTATTCAAGCATCACTTGGCCATATACATCACACTGACTAAAGCAGCTAATGCCAGCATGCACAGATGAGTTGTATGATGTTACCCTGCATGCATTTACCCCGCATGCTTTTACCTCCCAGTTTTTACTCTGCAATATTTTTACAACACAGAGCTTTACAACACACTCCATTACAACGCATACCCCATTCAATTACTATTCTAGCTCCAAGGGGCGTTATTTTGGGGAATGCATTGTAACAGTTTGCGGTGTAAAGCCCTGCGCTGAAAAGTTTTTGCAGAGTAAAGGATGTTTCCCGCATAGATGTCATCAACTCTCTAAACAGTAGCACTCATTTATCTGGCCTTGTCACAAGAGTCACCAGAATGCTCACTCTGTCGGGTGTGACCACTTTTCATAAGACACTACAAAGCTGATAAGCTTGAATGGGGCCTTACTGGCTTTACCACTACGTGCATGACTCGACCACACTACAACGAGACCTATGCCTTTTATCAGTCGTTTCTATTTCTGGTGGACACAAAAAACTATGAAGACCATTTAGAGACTAGTGACCAATGCGGTGTAACGCAGCACATATTGGAGGAAAGTGAGGGCAGGTGACGATAAGGAATGAGAGATAAACAACAAATTAGTTTGAAAACGACTAGGGCAGAAGTGCGGGCACTGGTTATAACTAATTCAGTAGAAATCTGAAGACAGCAGTAGGTCTGTGTACTACAAACATGGACAGACTATGTCCTGGTTGTAAAAGGTGTGTTTGTGGTAGCCTGAAGAGCCTCACCTTCAAAGACATGGGACTGTTCCCAAAACCTGGGGGTTGTTGTATGGACAGGAGGGGGTCTGTTGAACTTTATTCCTATGGGACCCTTCAGCAGGGACTCCAGACCATCTGAGGGCATACTGATTATCTGCACTTCATGCATGAAAGTGTGCCAGTGCTGATGCAAATGTTATTAGCCTCAGAAACACAGTGGGGCATATTACCAAGCAATAGCGATAATTATCGCTTTTGCTTGGTTAGAGAGAAAATTTTAACGCTGAGCTGCGGCGATTTTTATCGCAGATAAACCTTGGTATTACCAAGGTTTATCGCAAATGCGATAAAAAACGGCCACAATGCATGAATATCGCTGAAAAGTCAGCGATATTCATGCATTACCGAGCTAATGCTCTTAGCCATGTTATCCACCTCCCATTGGATAACATGGCTAAGAACTGCTCAGGGCAGGTGTTAGCTTTTGGAGATATTCGCGCTAAGCGCGAATATCTCCAAAAGTTGGTAATAGGAGATAGCGATGTTAGCGACTGTTTCCAGTCACTAACATCTTGGCACGCCCACTTTGCATGTCAATAGTGATAAATATCACTGACATGCAAAGCGGGGCCCAAGATGGTCGCTATCTCCTACTAGCTGTCACTAACTGGTGTTAGCGACAGCTAGGTAATAGGGAGATAACTTTATCTCCGCTTTCTTGGCTTTTAAAGCCAAAAAAGCGGAGATAAACCCCCTTGATAATATGCCCCAGTGTGCTTTGGCACAATGCAAGAAAAATCCCTCACAGAGCAGAATAGCCGCAGGTAGTGGGTGAGGAGGAGTCAAAGCACATGTGAGTGAGGAGCAAGGGGACTTGAGTGAGGGCTCACGGCCGGGAGATGGGTGACTCCTTAAAGTCTGTCATTATCCCTGCTGAGAAAGCCTGCACTTTGCCATAAGCCATCGTAGTGGAAGACTTTTAACAGGCCCAGTTACAACTAACAAAATGACCGGGCCCAGCAGGTGACACTTTTTCTACCTCACCTGGACTTGGATCTGCCTTCAACTTGCCAGGCTAGGTGACGCAAACTCTGATTCCTTCACGACATGAACTGCAGGGCCCAAAATCAACACCTTGTCCTTTGCTCCCCACAAGTCCAGCTGAAACATCACACCGGATCTAAAAAGGCATTCAGCTCCACCATTAACGCATGTGTGGGATCCAAGCTGATTCTGCCAAATATGTCTTCAGTCCTGATGACAAACTGTGCAGACTCCATTTCCTGGTTTCCCATCTACATCCTTTACAACACCCTTTCCCACCCTGTAACAAGTTAAGAAATGATGGGATGACAATGCTCTCCACTCCCTGATTTACTAAATCGGCTCAGTTGTGGTCCGTGGCACCGACGGAGAGAGCTGGCCTTATTTCCTGAGCTGTAGCCAGGGGAGGCGAGGCTGTACTCTCATGCATTATAGGTGTCATCATTGTACCGTAATTTACCTAGACGTCAGGTTGGTAGGTTGGAAGTGGTTCAACCTAATTTCCATGATTATTTGCACTTCACATTTTCACATACGCAGTAGCATAAAAATCTTGTAGGTCTTGAGGAAGGCCAAGATTACATTTAAGATTACATTTAATCTGAATGACTGACACATGTAGAGCTTGACTTTGATCCTATGCAGTTACTATTTCAAAACTGCTTCTGCACTGTTTTTAAATGTGGTGACAATAGATTACAAATAAAGTGTTTTTTTCTCTATTGACAACCAATTTTAATTAGCACATCACTGTTCAAATTTCTTGCACTGCGCCCACCACTCTTTTAAAAACAAATGTTGTCCTTCACATTTGTTGGATTGTAGCAAATCCTAGTTATATTCATCTCAATTGAAAACATCCCTGAGCTCCTCCCTCTCAGAGAGGGGGTTGTAGTCCTTGGTTGCACTAGGTTGCAACCAAGAGGATATCCCAGATGACGAAGCATGTCACCACGGTGAGTGATGGGATACTGTCATTTTAAAAGGATTTTTACTGATTACACCATAAGGTCCTTTTTCTGTGCCAGCTGCTTTAGGAGCTCTCTTTTAGGCTCATAGACCCATGGATATTTTGTTGTCGTTTGAGCTTCAAATGCCCAGGGCTAACTTTACCCTTATGTCATCAGGGGGTGGAGTCTGGTCTTGATGCTAGGTCTTTGCCGAGCTAATAACCCCACAGGCCTCAGGGCTGTGAGAGTGCCAATCCAGCAAACGCTCTATAGACTTTTGGCCCGCCCGGGGGAGAACAGTTAGGAAAAGCGCTGCCATGACACAAATTCAGTAAGTACAGCAGGCCCCAGTTCAAAGGAGTGGTGTGGCTCACTGGTTAGAGGCGAACAAAGAAAAACCAAAGGTGATGATGGACGGAGTGTTGACAATACAAACACTCACCCCCAGTCAACAGATCTGGGTTTAATCCATCACCGTTCTTTAGCTCACTCCGCCACCCCAGTTCAGACATGGCCATATGCAAATCAGTCTGACCCTGTGCCTTATGGGAACAGTCCAGCCCGAACTGCCAAGCCATGTCTTCCCTGGACCGGAATCAAGCTTCCCAGGACCGGTTTCTGGCATTACAGCCGTCTTCAGCCGGGCTTGCTTGACTCCAGTGGCAAAGTGAGCAAGGGACTCACGTCTGAGCATACCCTGCCAACTTAGGGCGAACAAAGAAAAACCAAAGGTGATGATGGACGGAGTGTTGACAATACAAACACTCACCCCCAGTCAACAGATCTGGGTTTAATCCATCACCGTTCTTTAGCTCACTCCGCCACCCCAGTTCAGACATGGCCATATGCAAATCAGTCTGACCCTGTGCCTTATGGGAACAGTCCAGCCCGAACTGCCAAGCCATGTCTTCCCTGGGCCGGAATCAAGCTTCCCAGGACCGGTTTCTGGCATTACAGCCGTCTTCAGCCGGGCTTGCTTGACTCCAGTGGCAAAGTGAGCAAGGGACTCACGTCTGAGCATACCCTGCCAACTTAGGGCGAACAAAGAAAAACCAAAGGTGATGATGGACGGAGTGTTGACAATACAAACACTCACCCCCAGTCAACAGATCTGGGTTTAATCCATCACCGTTCTTTAGCTCACTCCGCCACCCCAGTTCAGACATGGCCATTTGCAAATCAGTCTGACCCAGTGCCTTATGGGAACAGTCCAGCCCGAACTGCCAAGCCATGTCTTCCCTGGACCGGAATCAAGCTTCCCAGGACCGGTTTCTGGCATTACAGCCGTCTTCAGCCGGGCTTGCTTGACTCCAGTGGCAAAGTGAGCAAGGGACTCACGTCTGAGCATACCCTGCCAACTTAAGGCGAACAAAGAAAAACCAAAGGTGATGATGGACGGAGTGTTGACAATACAAACACTCACCCCCAGTCAACAGATCTGGGTTTAATCCATCACCGTTCTTTAGCTCACTCCGCCACCCCAGTTCAGACATGGCCATATGCAAATCAGTCTGACCCTGTGCCTTATGGGAACAGTCCAGCCCGAACTGCCAAGCCATGTCTTCCCTGGACCGGAATCAAGCTTCCCAGGACCGGTTTCTGGCATTACAGCCGTCTTCAGCCAGGCTTGCTTGACTCCAGTGGCAAAGTGAGCAAGGGACTCACGTCTGAGCATACCCTGCCAACTTAGGGTGAACAAAGAAAAACCAAAGGTGATGATGGACGGAGTGTTGACAATACAAACACTCACCCCCAGTCAACAGATCTGGGTTTAATCCATCACCGTTCCTTAGCTCACTCCGCCACCCCAGTTCAGACATGGCCATATGCAAATCAGTCTGACCCTGTGCCTTATGGGAACAGTCCAGCCCGAACTGCCAAGCCATGTCTTCCCTGGACCGGAATCAAGCTTCCCAGGACCGGTTTCTGGCATTACAGCCGTCTTCAGCCGGGCTTGCTTGACTCCAGTGGCAAAGTGAGCAAGGGACTCACGTCTGAGCATACCCTGCCAACTTAGGGCGAACAAAGAAAAACCAAAGGTGATGATGGACGGAGTGTTGACAATACAAACACTCACCCCCAGTCAACAGATCTGGGTTTAATCCATCACCGTTCTTTTGCTCACTCCGCCACCCCAGTTCAGACATGGCCATATGCAAATCAGTCTGACCCTGTGCCTTATGGGAACAGTCCAGCCCGAACTGCCAAGCCATGTCTTCCCTGGACCGGAATCAAGCTTCCCAGGACCGGTTTCTGGCATTACAGCCGTCTTCAGCCGGGCTTGCTTGACTCCAGTGGCAAAGTGAGCAAGGGACTCACGTCTGAGCATACCCTGCCAACTTAGGGCGAACAAAGAAAAACCAAAGGTGATGATGGACGGAGTGTTGACAATACAAACACTCACCCCCAGTCAACAGATCTGGGTTTAATCCATCACCGTTCTTTAGCTCACTCCGCCACCCCAGTTCAGACATGGCCATATGCAAATCAGTCTGACCCTGTGCCTTATGGGAACAGTCCAGCCCGAACTGCCAAGCCATGTCTTCCCTGGACCGGAATCAAGCTTCCCAGGACCGGTTTCTGGCATTACAGCCGTCTTCAGCCGGGCTTGCTTGACTCCAGTGGCAAAGTGAGCAAGGGACTCACGTCTGAGCATACCCTGCCAACTTAGGGTGATCAAAGAAAAACCAAAGGTGATGATGGACGGAGTGTTGACAATACAAACACTCACCCCCAGTCAACAGATCTGGGTTTAATCCATCACCGTTCTTTAGCTCACTCCGCCACCCCAGTTCAGACATGGCCATATGCAAATCAGTCTGACCCTGTGCCTTATGGGAACAGTCCAGCCCGAACTGCCAAGCCATGTCTTCCCTGGACCGGAATCAAGCTTCCCAGGACCGGTTTCTGGCATTACAGCCGTCTTCAGCCGGGCTTGCTTGACCCAGTGGCAAAGTGAGCAAGGGACTCACGTCTGAGCATACCCTGCCAACTTAGGGCGAACAAAGAAAAACCAAAGGTGATGATGGACGGAGTGTTGACAATACAAACACTCACCCCCAGTCAACAGATCTGGGTTTAATCCATCACCGTTCTTTAGCTCACTCCGCCACCCCAGTTCAGACATGGCCATATGCAAATCAGTCTGACCCTGTGCCTTATGGGAACAGTCCAGCCCGAACTGCCAAGCCATGTCTTCCCTGGACCGGAATCAAGCTTCCCAGGACCGGTTTCTGGCATTACAGCCGTCTTCAGCCGGGCTTGCTTGACTCCAGTGGCAAAGTGAGGAAGGGACTCACGTCTGAGCATACCCTGCCAACTTAGGGCGAACAAAGAAAAACCAAAGGTGATGATGGACTGGTTAGAGGCGGCAGACCCGGAAGCAGACAACGGCCCGGGACCAGGGTTCAATTCCCAACGCGGCAGGGTCGTGTGGACCAGGGTCAGCGGACTCGATAATTCTCGCCTCGGTGCCTACTCTAACCAGGGATCACACTCGGCAACTCTGGGCATTAGCTTGCCTCATCTCTACAATGGCCCCCCACATTCGCCGGGGATGCCTGGTTTCACCTTGGAGATACCCAGTAGGGACCATCTCACAGGGATAGCCAGGACGGGTTCTCCAGCGGTCTACAGCGCCACAACGCCTCAGGGCAGCAGTGCGCTTTACAAGACACATACATATACATATATATTCAAGAGTAAGTGTGTATATGAATGTATACAAGCCCCTTTTTTTAAGCCAAAGTTAGCAAAAAGTACAGATTTGCAAGGGGAACACACCTGCCGTGACACAGATTAGTAGTGTCATGATGCCCCAGTTTCTAATACCATCAAAACTAAACAGGAAAAAGAGAGGGCCACTACACAATAATTACCATGACAGATTGAAGAATGTGGAAAACTGCCATGAAAACTGCACATTGGTCAATCCAAAAGCTATACATGTGTTTAAAAAGTGGTTTAAATTGTTGAATTCCTTTGCAGTGACACTCACTTCTCTTCCACTGTTCTTAGAAACAAGCTGTGCTGGAATGAGGTAGAGTTATAAATTGTAAGGATGCCAAGATCTGAGCATGCAATGTCAAGATTACACTGCCAAAATTACAAAATAACTATTATAGCTATCTTTGTAAAAAATAAATGGGATTGGGAAACACATTCTAGAAATGTAATAGTTCTCTTTCTATTTCTATAAATCAGTTGTATCAACATATTGTTTCCTGGGACTGGAAAGTCTTAGGGGTATATTCACAAGAACGTGTGCTAAACATCACCAAAAAAGCTACTGCACCTTTACACATCGCGGCCAATCACAGGGAAATACCCCGTGTTACAGTGGAATTCACAACAAGGCGGTAGAATGGGATAGTCTGCCAAAACCGTGGCCAATGTCTGCGATACAACCACCTTGACAGCTATAAAAACACAAACCTCAACGCGAAAACACATACGATGGGCTAAAGCGCGATAAGGAAATCAGCAGTAAGCAGCGCCAGGCCTGCAACACACACATGCAGGTGAGAAAAATCACTATAATAGTAGAAAAACACCTAATCACAAACTGGCCAACACCCAAGCACCATGGAGGCAGCCGGAGCAGGCGCGGAGGATGAACGCAACCCCACAAGCACCGCGGGCGACCAGCCCGGGACCTCTGGGACAGAGAAGGGCAAGGACAAGAAGAAGAGGAAGATGGAGTTCAGTCCGAAGGAAAACAGGATCATGATTACAGAGGTGATGGAACACCATCAACAACTGTTCGTCACCTCCAACGTGTCATTGGGAACCAAAAATGGGATATGACGGAACATCGTGGACAAGGAGAATGCCGTCAGAGAACACAGGAGGTCAATGGACGAGGCCAAGAGGCGATGGATAGACATCAAGCAAAAGACCAAGGAGAAACTCGCAGCCAACCAGAAGGCAGCAATGCAGACTGGAGGTGGGAGCCCAGCGCCACAGCTTGTGCTGGATGACATGGAGGAGCTGGTGCCGACAGTCATCAGTGTGGAGACCGTGGCCGGAGTCGGGGAACCGGACACTACTCGACAGGACACTACCACAACAAGGTGAGTGACCACCAGGTACTGGGGGACAGGTGGAGAGGCCACAATCAAGCAGTGCACACCCACAATGACTCTGGACACATCATAATACACCATCTCCCCTTCACATTGAAGGGGCACCATCAACACCCCCTGCAGAGCAGTCCCAGCCACTCTTCACTGATGAAGAGGAGGACAAGGCCAGCATCGACACCCAAGCCCTCCAACACATCAGGGACATCATCTGCAACTTACCTCCAGGATCAGGGCAGGCCAGCGGCTTTGAGGAGACCCCACCCACTACCAAAAGCACCCAGTAGGAGGCACCCACAGCCATGGCACTCTCCCAAGACCCCCAGGAACAAACCAAGACCTTCCAATGCCGTGTGCTGGAAGACCAGTGGGAGATGGCTGAGCAGGTGGGGGTGAGGTTCGGCCTCATTGCTACCAAACTGGACGCCATCCATGGGTGTCTAGGTCCAATCAATGACCCGTTTCAGTCCCTAACGGACACCCAAGGTCTGCTCCATGGTCTACAACGAGCTCTGACTGACATCGCTGGAGTCATGACGCGGAGAGAAGAACACCTGTCCGCTCAGACTCGCTGCAGTGATTCCAGCCGTGAGTTGGCACACATGCAGAGGCTTATGGAGGACATGGTGCGGATGGAGGCAGAAAGGATGGCAGCCACAGCTGCACAGCAGCTAAATGTAGCTCGGATCTACCATGCCCTGCAGATCCTCATTCACGGCATTGCTGCCACAAGGCCTGCGCTGATGAATGCTGCTGCCCCCACACCGTCCACATCTCGCCCCCTGGTGTGTCAGTGCTTCATAGTGCGGCAGGTGTATCCACTACGGCACATGATGTGCCACTGCCACACAGTGCGGCCGATAATCCTCCTCCGGCCCCTGATGTGTCAGTGGCACACAGTGCCGCAGCCGGTACTGCAACACCTACAGGTGGGGCAGAGCACACATACGGGGACGAGGACGTGGATGGGATTGTTGTCAGAAGGAGGCAGTAGCATTCATTTCTGCCACCTGGCCTGTTTCTGCTTGGTGCCGCACATGGCCTCATGACCTCCCACTGACCCCCGAAATACTCCGCTGCACTCACCTTGTACCGCGACATGGACTGCCATATACTGTTTGAGGACCTATGACATGGTGACCAGACTGAGGACTGTACCCTTCCTCTTCCACAGTACCTGTCATCCCCGGATGGATTCTGGCTGGCCCTCCATGGGCCCATATTGTGTGGTGTACTTGGCATGGCCCTGTACCGCTCCACCTGCTAAACTCCACTGTATGTGCAATAAACATCCAGTGACGCACTGCTGTGTCATGTCTTTTATCAGTCATGTATGAATGTGTGGATGGAAGAAGGGACAGTGATTTCCCTTACGTCAATGATGCTACATTGCCTATTGTGGCCCGGTTGCCGTGGACACTACAACAGGGACACGCGCGTTAGTCACTTTCTTGTCGGGACATGGACTGCACTACGCCCAGAGCCCCTGAGTCATTGTTGCAAGCCCTGCGCTGGTCCGGTGTACACCAGGGCAGACCACTCTGCTTACGCTCCTTGGGGGGGCCCACATAGCTACCTGTCGCAGGCGTACTCGCTGGTGGTGTGCCGGTCACTGGTCTAGTTGTCAGCATGTCCCGCCACTCCCTGAGGGCAGGTCTCCACACACACCACACCCACCCGGTACAGGCGTCACAGGCCATGTAACCATGGGGCCGGCAACGTCACATTCCCCGCTGCCGGCGGTGACTGAAGGACGGACGCTCCACAGTGCTCAATCATAAAGGGCCCATGATTTGCTGCACACAGGGCTGGTGGCTGACACGGACCTACTACCACGTGGCGCTGACTGGCATTGCACAGGTTTAGTGGCACCCGAGGCCTTGCAGCCGACATGGGCCTACCACCACGTGGCGCTGACTAGCGTTGCACAGGGTTAGTGGCACCCGAGATCTTTCGGCCGACACGGGCCTACCACCACCTGGCACTGACTGGCGTTACACAGGGTTAGTGACACCTGAGGCCTTGTGGTCGACATGGGCCTACCACAACGTGGCGCTGAGTGGCGTTGCACAGGGTTAGTGGCACACGTAATTGCTGAGCAGGTGTGCAGCCTGCAATGATGATGTGTGCATTGATGTGGTCTCCACCATTGATGATTCAGGACTCAGCGTCATATGTGGGACTTGCTGTGACGTGGGACGAGCCCGCATGATCAGGGACTGTTGCTTGCATGGGCATGCAGTGTGCCTACTGATGGACACACCATTGGCAGCAAGTGAGCAGTAGGACCTGTCTTCGCAAGGGCAGCGGTGTCTCTCTCTCTCTCTCCCTTAATTTCCTTCTCTCTCACTCCCTCTTCCATCCCTCTCTCTCTCTCTCTTTCTCTCTCACTCCCTCTCCCTTTCCTCTCTCTCACTCACTTCCTATCCCTTCCCTCTTTCTCACTCCCTCTCCCTCTCCCTTCCTCTCTCTCTCTCTCTCTCTCTCTCTCTCTCTCTTTCTCACTCCCTCTCCCTTCCTTTCCTTCCCTCTCTTTCTCTCTCTGGCTCACTTTCCTTCTGTTTCTCTGTGTCTCGCTCCTTTGATGTGTTCATGACACATGTCCTGATGTTGTGCTTTCTTTTCCAGGCTGTGTCATCGAGATTGTCCCTGGTAGACCCGATAGGAGTCTTCAGCATTGCTGTTTTGTTATTGGTTGTTACTTCAGTGCTGTGTGACTGTTTTTTGTCCTTCTGGCCACACGTGTGTATTTATTTTGGCACTGTGCATCATCATGCTTTTGTTGTGGCTTTTGTGTCGTGCACGGTATGTGTATGTCCGGGGGGCCTGGGGTGGTTGCGGTGGGTGTTGTGGCCCTCATGGGTATCCCCGTTGCATGATCATTGTCTCCATGACATCTGTAGGTCTTCAGGTGTGGCTCTTGGCTGGGCGCCCCATTTCTGCTGCAGGTAGTCGTCCTGCTTACCACCAGCAAAAGGCAGGTGTTAATTTCCTGCTGCTACCGCGACCTATCGCCTGTTTTTGTTCCGCATCGCAGATCTGGCAGTTCAAGTGGTGTTGTGGTTTTTTCGTGTGTTTTTGCACGGGAACACCTACTCTGGATCTCATTAGGGTTAGTTGGTGGTGTCCATCGTGGAGATACATTTTGGGCCAGTTATTGCGGGGATACAGGCGATGTCTGCAGTTTGCAGCAGCTTTTGAATGGGGTGCTAAATCTAGCTCCACATTTGTTGCGTTACGGTGGGGATAATTCGGAGTTGTGTCCTTGTGAATATCCCCCTTAGTCTTAGCAGCTGACATAAGGTAATATTTCTGTTGAGTGGTTTATTTCAACAGTGTTATGACACAATGGAAGGGGAATTTCTTTCTACTCAGTTTTAAATCAGCCCATGTATGCATATGGGTCTATTCATCAAGGTAGATTTACACATGAGAAAATCTACATGTATAAATGTACTCTTAAGCTTTGTAGCAAATCGACTACTTGTGGCTTTTCGCCATTAACAAGCATACATTTATTAGAAAGAATAGACTTTGAGACCAGGGGATGGAGCCAAACTGTAAGTTACTACTAACACCTTTTGACATGTAGGCAAAGAGCTCCGTCATCAGAACAGAGAGCTTCCTATAGTAAAGTAGAGGGAAAATAACGTATGCAGTAACAAAACAGAAATAAAGAAAAAACATGATAGCTGTCATGCTACTTCTACAAATCAGCTGAATCAACACTTTTTTTCAAGGAAGGCAAAGTCTTAGCAGCTGATATAAGGTAACATTTCTGTTGTGTGCCCTACTTTAACAGTGTTATGACACAATGGAAGAGGTATTTTTGGCTTTCCAGTTTTGAATCAACGCAATCATGCATATGGGCTGTTCATAAAGGTACATTCTCACAAGAGTAAATCTACACAAGTACGTTTACTTTTGAGACGCTCTATGTGTATGTGTGGTGAGATGGGCCTGCCCTCCCATAGGAATGCATGGGGTCCATGGTAATTCCTGGTATGAGAGGAGTGCATGGGCAAGTTAAGTATGTGCGAACTCGTGAGAATAAATGCTGCACAATGGTGTGCGCAGATTTATTGTGACTGGTGGAGAAGTGCCACTTTTAGGAGTTGGCATTTCGGTGTGCAGTGTGTCTGCCTGCCTGATGTGAATTGCATGTCTGGCTTCTGATTGACAGGTGCTGGATGATGTGGGTGGCTCCAGGAGCCAGGATGGGTTTGCCCGGTGGTGAATAGGAAGATCTGCATGTAGATGGGAGGGAAGAGTTGCACCAGGGACCTGAATAGGGCTGTGCCTTCCCTGCACAATGCTGGCTCCACCCCCTGTGGTATGTATGATGTCCCTGGCCTGTCCAGTGAAAGGGAGAGAGGAGCTGAACAAAACAAAGTGCTCAACAGCTCCCCTGAACCAGTTGTATCTGGTTCTCCCATTGACTACACTTTTAAACAAAGGATTTACTGGTATAAATATAGGGGCTGTGACCCCATGAATTTGGTCAGTTCTTGGTTTGTGCTGTTCCTGACGGAGCGTGCTTCTGTTGGGGTCCAGTGGGGGCTGCCATGAGGGCTTGCCTCCCTGGGCCCTGCATTGCCCTAATTCTCTCCGGAGATCTTTTGGCTGGGACTCATGCCTTTTTGATGGCTGGGGACTTTCTTGGACCTCCTAGAGCCCAGGGAGCGCTTTGCTTCATTTTTGTTTTATGAAGGACTTTGCTCTATATTGCTGAGGAAGAGCGTGGGCTGTGCCATGCTGAGCTGTCCTTCAGTGCAAGGGAATCTCTCGCGTAGGGATCTCCTCGTTATGCAAAGAACGGGTGCCCACCCCGCTTATGGCTCTCTGGTTTTCGGGTGCCCACCCCGCTTCTATCGTTAATCAAATAGCGGGTGCCCACCCTGCATTGCCGGCGAGAAATCACCGCCACGGCCTGGGGAGAAAATAGGAGCTGTGGGCCGGAGCAGCATGACCCGGAAGCCAGACGAGCTGCCTGAGTCCGGGCGGAGCCACGGCCGGAAGGGGGTGCAAGGAGGAAGTGTGTGCCTGCCCCACAGGGCTCCTGCATGCCGGTGGGAGCCCTGAACAATGCTCGGGAGAATGCCTCGCGGGGCTCCCGTGATCGGTTGGGAGCCCCGGTGCCGGAGGAGAATTCCTGCAAAGTCCTGGGTCACAGGAGGGGGCCTGGGTGAGTAGAGGAGTGACAGAGCTTCCAGGCTCCACGGTGAAGTCCTGGTCCCAGGAGGGGGACTGGACGAAGAAGAGCCCACGCGAAGAAAGAGCCTCCCCCGACCAGAGCCGATGAATAGGGCTCCGTGGGGGCGACAGTTCTTGGGTATTGTAGTGCCCTTGGGGCACAGAGTCAGAGCGGCCCCGTTCGTGCAGCAGGCCGCTCCAACATGGCAAGATTTGTTTTAAAGGGCCCCGGGGTAGTCCCGAGGCTCCATGGCAGTCAGTGCAGCCCCATCTAGCAGTGGGCCGTTCCAGCGTGGGGCATAATTGTTGACAGAGCCTGCGTGGCTCCAACGATTGGCACAATTACTTTTAGAGCCTAGGTGGCTCCAACGTTGGCCCAGACTTGTCCATGCTTTTCCTGTTTGGGCACATTTATCTTCAAGGCACAGTGGTGCCAGGGCCCATTTTCCCTTGATCTCAGCTGCCCTGTGAGAGCGCAGGCAGCTGCAACAATGGCGCCGTTTGATTTAGGAGTCCCCGAGAGGGACAGGAGCGGCACACTGGTGCCAGGCCTCATTGGATTCCCAGCTGCCCAGCAAGTAGTGGGCAGCTGCACCGTTTAGGTATTTCTTGACTTTGGGCACATGTCTGAGTTAGGAGTGAATTGCAGTCCATTGCACCTGACACTGACAGCTGCGCAGAACTTAGTGCCAGCTGCACCGTTTAGGTTTGCGTAGTGGCGCAATTGGATTCCGCTGCTAGACAGCTCGCTCTGACTTTGGGGACACAGGGCCTTTGAGCCCCTTTTCTGAGATGGCCAGTTGGCCAGGGGGGCTGGGAGGTAAATAGGGCACCAGGCCCTAATGTGATTTATGTGCTAAGAGGATTTTGGTGCTAGGAAATGCAATTCACGTAGTATGTTTTTACCCACCCTGTGTTATACCTCTAAAAGAGGTATTTTATGATTATGAGGTTGTTTTGCATATCATGGTTTATGCCAGTGGGATTATGAGTCAATGTGATTTACACCCCTAATGTGAGTTATGCTTAGGAGGTTAGGGTCTAATGTGTTTAGACTTGTGAGAGGATTGCATAATGTGTTTATGCTGGTGAGGTTGGCGCAGAATGTAATTCGCGCCTGATGTGATACTGTGCATAATGTCGTTTATGTTACAGGCTGATGCTAAGTACAGTGATTACCAGTGTTTACTGGTTGTACGTTTATGATCTGTTTTACTTTTACCAAGTTCGCTTTGTGATGGTTCTGACAGAGGTCCATGTGGCCCTGACATGTGTATATAATCCCTTGTGAATATTGCCCGTGCCAGTTGGCACAGTGTATGTTATGTGTTTACTATTCTAATGTGTTATGAGAATACAAAGGCTATTTTTGATATAACCTTGTGTGAAGTTCCTTTTGTACTGTGCCTGGGATGTTGTTGGTGTGTGCGTGCGCAAATGCTTTACACATGGCCACCGGGATAACCCTGACTGCTCATGAAAAGCTACCAAGGGGGTGAGTAGGGGTTATCTTTGGTGTGTAACGCCCTTGCCCTGACTAGAGTGGTGGTTTCTGCCTGGCTTTGGCGCAAGCCTTAGCCAACCAGAAATCCCATTTCTAACAAGGTCTTTTGCCATGTAGAGATTTAAAGATTCGGGAACCTGTTTTGAAATAGACCTCAGAACTTCAGGAAGCCAGTGCAGTTTTTTCCTCAAGGGTTTGATGTGGCAATATCGAGACTGCTGAAAGACCAGTCTAGCTGCCTGATAATCTACAATATGTGCGCAAAGCCAGAAAGAAGTCCCATACAAAGAGCATTGGTATAGTCAATGTGGGACATTACTAAGGCAATTATATTTTGAATAACCGCTTTGATGGTAAAGTACCTTCTTATTTTCTTTATTTTTCTTAAACAGGAAATAGGATGAGATCACTGTGCCTATCTGAGATTTCAGAGATTAATCCTCATCCATGAGGATGCCAAGACTTTTCACCGCTTTTTTGAGAGGGGATTAGTACCCATTTCTGAAGGCCAAAAAGAGGGGTTTCATAGGTGAAGTTTGTTCTTCGCCAGCATTAACTCCATTTTGTCTGAGTTCAATTTCAGTTGATGATTATTCATCCAATACTCTATGTAAAGCATGGTGTTTTAAAGCAAGGTTATAGATTCTGGTGTGTTATTGATCGTATCATCAACATAGGCATATATATCTTCACTTTTCGCAGATGGAGAGAGTATATCGGGCCGGATAAAGAAAGTGTATATGAGAGGAGAGAGGGAGGTGCCCTGGAGCACTCCACAGCCAAGTTGAACTTTTGGCAGATGGGTGCCTGCCTGACTAGGTGAATATTGGGAAGAGGTAGGGCCAGGAGTTAGCTACATCTGGCTGTGATAGGATAGCTTTTTTTTAAGTTAATCAAGTTCCTGCACACAGTCTACACACCCTCCTGTGAGGAAAAGAAAAACTCCGGCCCTTACTTAAGGCCTTTTGTCCCTGTTTTGGGAACAACATCACTAATCAGCTTCCAGGAGGTTCCTGGAGCTCATGCAAATGGGCTAGCAAAGGCTTTAGGCAGTGAAAAAGTAACTTTCTAAAATAATCTTTTCCTTAATAGTTATTATAAATTCTATTTTACCATTAAATTAGATTTGTAAAAACAATAAAGAGCCTTTAAATTATATTTATATCTACTTCGTGAGCTAAATTAGCATTATTAAGTGTAATATCATAACCCAGTTGTTTGATATGGAAGAGCTACTATAGTGAAAATCAGTTTTAGGGCTTTTTCACTGTAGGGATGTGTAACTTTTAAATGTCCATCGAGCCACCATCATTTTCACCGTCTGTACTTCCCTCACAGTGACAGTTAAGGTGTGTCCAAATCAGGGAGTCCTGCTTAATGCATTGCATCGGTTACAGGAACGTATCCTCTACCATAGGGGCAAGTTCTCTGTTGATATGGATTCCCAGGTAACAAAGTACCCATGGCACCCATCTCATGTGATAGGCATGTATACAGACATTGGTACTTTACTTCTGAAGTATACAAGGACGTGTAACAGGAAGCAAAGCAATTCTCAATGTCTCCAGGGTGCACTAGTTGGTGTCCCAACTCATTGTGGATTATAGGGATGGCTAGATGGTGTTCCCACTGCCCCAGCTGAGTGGCCAACAATCTTCCAGCTTTTTCTCTGGGATCATATTGACCCTTCTGGCATTTGATCAGTGCTTTCTAATCTACCATGAAAAAACACAAATTCCATCTGCCTCCATATGCAGGTATGGGGTGTATCTTGCTGTACATTTTAACTGTCTGTAGGGCACAAGGGTCAGCTTGAACCCTATGCTTTACTTGTGTAGAATGTACATCAGTTTCCCTCTCAAAATCGTTTTGCCTGCTGCCTAGAGAACATTGTGCGAGCACACCGACCTCTCATTATCAGAAAAGTATCACTAGTTATGATAGTGGTGCTGCTCTTTATGCTCAGTTAGCTTATAGGTGAGCGCATTTGTTTGCCAATGGATTGGGGGAGAAAGATATTACTCCTACATCAATGCCTAAAAGGATTGGGCTGTGGCTGATCAGGAGTGCCTCCAGGATATCAAAGTAGGTATAATTAGGGAGTAGCCCCCTGTGAATTAGGTAATAAACAATACGGGATTGGGTTCAATGAGGGCAGAATAATAAAGTGCAATCCCTGCGGATGGATGTAATAATCACCAGACATCTACCAATGAGTGGTCATCCAAGGGCCGTATCATTGCAGTGATAGGAATATGTGCACCTAGTCCTGTCTAGTATTTGGGTCTGGCGGTAAATTCCAATCCCCCTTTACAGGACAGGTGATTTTCCTGGATGACGGCAGCAATCTAGATAGTTGTGTGGAAGCAGATTTTGTCAGTAGTGGTAGCATACATGAATACCACCTGTTGAGGACTTGCATCTTGGCGAATACCCATTGACCCCCCTCATTCACCCATTCACCCATGTCTTTAGGACCTTGCAGGGTAATCTCTTTCCTATGAGGATGGCTTTCTTGGAACAGCTGCCTAAATATAAAGTTTCTCCTTGATCATTTAGACACAGTACTGCTGATGACTGTGCCCAAAAATTCTTGCTTAAGTTTGAACAATTCTAATAGGGACAGGTGGGTTTTGTGTAGCAGTGCTCTATCGGTGTGTATTGTGTTCAGGTAATGTAAGATTTTCTTTTACTTGATGTAGTAGGACAACCAATTCGTAGTCACAGAGATTAGTGTCAGTGGCTTAAACATTGTGCTGTGTGGCCCATAGTGGGTGTGCCACTCTAGATGTGGTTGAGATCCGTGAAAGATACAACATCCTAGAGGAAGTAAGTGAAATGTAATGATGAGGCACTGTAGGGTTGGGGCAGGGAATAAGGGGAAAGCTGGAGTGACTTGAAAATGTGCTTTTGGAGCCAGGCTCTATCTCCAAAACAGCAGTGGTGTGTCCAGTTGCCTATATTGTAGGAATGAAATGGGGTAGTGAAATTTGGTTCTAGAAATCTGACCTGTATAGTGGGTAGGGTATGGGTAGCCATTGTAGACCCACTGGGTTTAGTTTTAAACTGCCATAATGACCTGGCAAGTTTAACCTTTTGCCAGGCCCATACCTTCCTTTTCAATACATATACATTGCCCCTAAGTTAGGTCCTTGACAGCCCATGGCAGGGTGCAGTGTATTTAAAAAGTAGGACATGTACTTTTATGTTTTAAATGTCCTACTAATGAAAACACTCTAACATTAATTTTTCATTACTGCAAGGCTTATCTCTCTCTACGGATTTTATATTTTATAAGTGTAATTTCCAGTTGAGAAGTGACTGAATCCCCAAGTTTGGTGTCTCTGAAATCATAATTTACAAGTCCTGTTTGTTGAAGTCTCCTCTACTTCAAAGGCACAACTGGGTATAAGCACTGGACCTCTGACACCACCCCTTGAGTACATTTCTGGAACTGTGAAGACGGTGCCTGGAAGAACAACTGCTATTCTGGTGATGGACTGCCACTCTGCTTGACTGCTACTTTGCTGGACTCCTGCTTTGCTATTTTGCCCTGCTACATGGTGTTCCTTGCCTGGTTGAGAAGGACTGGACTTGCTTCACTTGAACCCAGAATGTTTCCAAGGGCTTGCTTTCAGATTTGAAGTCTCAGGGAGCTAAAAAACGTCCATCCATCTAGCTCCTACACCTCGACTGGACAATCCTTTATTCTGTCCTGCCATGTGGTGCCACAACGCCTGGATCGGAACCAACGCATCCTATGCTATGTTGGCAGAATCAACACATGGCCACTGTTGCAGGAATAGGACCAGTGCATTGCCCTTGAAACCAGTGCACTGCCTTTGGAACTGCCACTTCAGGACCAAAGCACTGAATGTAAAATATTGACGCATCGCCTCTACTGCATGGAGAAACCCTGCACCTCACCTTTGGAACAGTCACATCTTGGAACTGGCTCATCACCTTCGAACCTGACGAACGCCACTGTTGCCTGGAGAAAATAGTCGCATCACCCCTACTGCATGGGAACACTGATGCATTGCTCGATTGTGCCCCGCTTCGTTGTTGATGTAGCCAGGATCACAGTAATTTTGTTTGTTCAGCGAGCCTAACTGGGTCCCTGTATCCGGCGGGCGCTCCACCGAAGTCAGTCTGAACTTTTGACTTGCGCGACCAGATATCCTAAGTAAGCGCTTACTGCTTACAAGTGCTATTTTACAGTTTATTCTTTAAAAATTCATATCTCAAGTTCTACTTATTGAAATGTTTTTGGTTTTGTCTTGTTTTATTTAATAAATTATGCTCTATATTTCTAACTAGGTGTGAAATCTTTTGTGTATTTGTTTCACTGTTTTTTTGTTTGAGGTCTTGCACAAATACTTTTCAAATTGCCTCTAAGTTAAGCCTGACAGCGCTGTGTCAAGATATCAGAGGGTGAGCACAGGCTCATTTAGGTTTCGCATGCTTCTTAACCTGATTAGGATTGTGGTTTCTGCCTAATGTGGGTTCATACCCTAGTCTACCAGCAACCCAATTTCTAACACCCGCCAATTGAGGCACAAACACTCAGATAATTCCAATTCGAGTCAGAGCTCAGAACACTGGAGAAGGTATCGATTTCCTCATAATAATTGTAATGTATAGTAACTGAACAGCAAACAATGGATATGCTTAGTCCGCTTCAATGTCTCCATTCCCCCAGACAGCTGCTTCAATGGAAGTATTGACTTATACATGTCACTATCCATTTGAAATGCTTCTATGACTTGATGGAGACCAGTTCAGTCCAATTGTCTCTTTTACATTTACCGGACACCATGCGATGCTAGGGATATCTGTATTGCTTGTATCAGTGTATGCTAGAATCCCTTTGAGATCTAAGTAAGTGGGAAGATCCATGGCGATGATAGCTAGTTTTAATCAGGAGAAGGGACATTGTACCTTCTAGTGATTAAAAACCTCAGCAAACCTTAGGCCTCGGTGGTGCGTTTGGGTAGTGGAAAGCCAGCTCAGCAGTAGGAGGTGGGGGAAGGAGGTGCTTGAGAAAGTCTGCTTCTACCCTCTGTCTGCGGTTGATGAGGTTGTATGCTAACAAACAGCAGTTGGCTTCCATCCCAACTCTGAAGGATCACTACACCACAAAATAGCATAGTCTAACCATTCAATACAACTACGGGCCTAGGATCAACTTGCACATTTTGCTTGTGCACATCTTGTTTAGTGACTGAGGCCCTGCAAAAAAAATGTGTTTCTTTCTGGGTCTCCACTAATGCAGATAGGGGAGTAATTTTTGTGAATCTTCCTAATGTAGAAATGCATTTATTTGTATTTCTTTGATGCCAAGTTTAGAAGCAGCGAAGCACTGTACCTAGTTGGGGGAAGAGGTAATGAACGTGTGCATTAGGTCTGGGTTAATCAATACACTGAATAATAGGATTTAGAAGATTAATCAGAATTACCAAAACATTGATAGCTAACCTCCAGTGAAATTCATTCTCTGTAAATATTTCTCATGCAAACATATTGGTGATAACAACAAAACGTGGTTGGATTTAATTGTTTGCAGTTCTCCTGTACAAAGATGGAGCAGAGGAGGATATCATTGTGCATCGACCATGGGACCTGAGGAACCTTGTGGTCAAATTGATGTTCGAAGGAGGAGAGTTGAACCACACTTATCTCTGGAGGGATATTATTCCAGATACATTTGCATCTTGGACCTCCTCACACCAAAGTATTTTTCAATTACATTTCATTTTCAAAAGGAATTATCATTGTCTCAATTATAACACTATTACTCACTAATTAGACCCTCTCAACAAATGAGCCTACAGCAAATACACCCCGCCTCCATAATCTCACAGTATACTTCAGCTTCCGCTGTCATTTTGCACACTCTGGCAAGTTTTAAATCTTCCAACAATTTCTTAAATTCCACTCAGCCTTAGAAGGTGCAAACAACATCTGGTGTAAAACAAGGTAGTGTCCTAGCCCCCATTCTTTTTAACCTTTTTTGGCAGATCTCTCTACTGAGCTCGATGAGCAGAAGACTTATGCACTGAGCTTTGGAGGTCAACAAATGTCGCATATCCTCTACGATGATGACCTGGTACTGTTTAGCAACACTCAAATAGGCCTTCACAGGCTGCTTAATTCTTTTGGAGCTTACACTGAAAAGAATGGCCTGGAATAAATCTTTTGAAAACAAGAGTGATGGTTGCAATCATACTTCTAAGAAAAATCAAATATGATTCATTAATGGAAACAAAATTGATGAGGTTAAACTCTATGTATACCAGGGAGGGAAAATAGACACAAACTGCTGCTTTGGTTCCCAGAAGAAAGAGATATAGGCAAAAGTGCAGACCATTAATTATGGCTTTTCGTCATTGGCCAGATCCATTCGAGGCCCTGAACTGAAACCCATGAGATTAGTTATGAAAGCCAGATTGCTGCCAACCCTCGCATACGGATCAGAGATAATGCTAGGTGATGAGGCTCCTCTGCTAGACAAATTGATGATAAAGCCTACAAACAAACCTTCAGGCTCCGTAGGTCGGTCTCTCCTGCACAGCTCCGGTTAGAATTCCTACTGACAAAATAGACACTTGCTAGGCCGGTGGCATTCGTAAAGCTCTGTCGGAATCTGCACGCAGCAGTTGAAAACACCCTGGCTAATTTAGACTTGACTGAAATCAAGTTACAACGGGGTAATGGCGCTTAGAGAAATATCTTGAAAATAGCATCAGGTTGGTCGGATTGGGTGACTTATGGACCTCTAATACCTCTGGGCAAACCTTTAAGAAGTTAGTAATGAAATCAACCAAACTGCAAAGCTGGATGGCAGATAAGGAAAGCCTATCTAGACGTCATCATGGGAGACTGGTGTTGAAATCATACTCCATTCTAAGAGAATCATCTTTGCTGGCAGCACCTTTTCACCGGAAAATCAAACAGTCATTTCTTGCCATAAGATTCAGAGAAATACCCACACTAGACCTTATGCCAAAATGGAGGATGGCTGGTTTAAGTGAATACCAGTCCTGCCGTTTATGCCATCAGGGGAATGAAATATTGCTCCACATTACATGCATCTGTCCAGCATTGATGGTTCAACAAAGATCTTTATTAAGATGGGAGTTCCTTGAACAGGGAATTAGGTTGTGCAGGCCTGCACTGGTGGATTCTATGGACCCATGCAATACAATGCTGAACATTAGACTAACCCAATTGATGATTTTTTTTAAAAAGATGTTCAGCCTATAGGTTGGACGATGAGTTATCTGGAGGGGGGTCCCAATTCGATCTTTAAAATGTGATAAATCAGTAGCTCTTAAGGCAAACTTAATATGAGCAGACAATCATCGAGGACAGGTTGCTAGGGATTGCTATAATTGGCTGTTCCTTATCCTGTTAAGCTCAGGCAACTACCTTGTTTATCCTGACTTTTTAATGATGCGAAGTCATGCACACTTGCACCTTCATAGGGGGAACTATTGCCCATTTTGGCATCGTACATATTCCTGCCCCAGTGCTGCGCATAAGCACTTTATTTTCCTATATTAATTTAACTAAGGGAACTTTAGTCGCCCGTATGGCAACTTTGCACTTTATGCACTAGGAAAAAGACCCATCCCTGCTGAGCCACATTTATCCAATCTATATCTGTAGCTGGCACCTTTATTTAAAAACCTGAGAAAAAAAGTGAAGGACTTGTGACACGATGCCCAGCGGTCATAATAGATGTATGATAAATCCGTTTTTTAAATTCTTTTTTTATGTATTTTTAAATTGTATGTAATGTATGATTGTGTTTATGCTTTTAATTGACTAATAAACTATTGTAACACACTCATCCTTAGAATTTGGTATTTAAATAATATTTTTCTTCAGTTTGAAAAATGTCTGGAAAAAAACACTGTGGGCTATATGGGAAACAACCTAAACATCGGTCCCACAAGTTATGCAATGGTTGACCTTCTATCAAATGTATAATCAATCACAAAATTGCGACCGGATGATGCTGTCTACTCAAGTCATAGAAACCAGCAGATTGTAACCATAGATCGTGGGAAAGAAACACGACTACATAACAGAAGAGTCAGGAAAAAAGGTGATATTTAGATAGTTGCCTAACTTACAAAAGGACGTTGGAAGCAGTGCCACCACCTTCTGCATCTCCACAGTTGGTGCTAGGAGCTTTGCCAGTGTAGAAGTGAACATTTGCCACTTCACTCTCCCCCAGCTCTTGTCACTGTGTGGAGCCCTCACTTGCACCAGGGAGTTCTACTCATAGGGGTAATGATGCTAGTTAAGGGTTCCAGATGGAATGATATCATTTGAATAGAGAAGGAGGAAGGCTGAGGTGTACGATGCATCTTCAGTAAACATGGAACTGTTCGTATGACTCAAGTGTGTGCTGCCCATCGTTACACTCGTCTTCTGACAAATTCCACATTCAATCCACACCGCTTAACACTCCTGTGTGCCGCATGTGAGAGAGCGCAAACTGACTTAAATGTATGAGTACATCACACTTACCTGTAGTAAGCACAAATCATGAAGAGAAATGCCATGAGTGCTAATAGTATCTGCAAATATATTCTGAATGTATAGCTAATGTAGAGATTTAAGTAGAAGTGGAACTAATACAGAAATGTGTGACATTATATGACTTTATTAGATGTGTTTATTTTGAATCTATGTCGTGAAGCTGCTAAACATAAGAAGGTATGTGGTTAAACGCAGAACATGGTAGGCCTCAGAGCCAGAGCTGGAGGGAAAGGGAAGGTGGTTCTTTTCACGACACAGATTGCATTAAGGGTTTTGGTCATTGCATTAAATAGGCCATGATTTATAGAAATGTTTACTTAATAATAGAATAAGAGTATTAACATGCTTTAATTAAAATGAAGAAGTAGAATGCTATAATCATAATGAGAAATATTGTAGGCCTGAAATGTTTTAGCATTGATTTACACGTACATGTCTGGGCTGAGAAATGTTGCAAGCCTTTTTCTTTTAGAAGTATATGAGAGTTGGGTTCTTGGCTACAGATATCTGTCTGCAACAGGAAAGGGGGGATGCAATTATAAATGAATGAATAGAGGTCTGTTCAGTGGACGGCCCAGACATGGAGGAGGGTTTTGGAATGTTTAAGGGGTATCAGCGGGCCGGAGAAGAGCCTGAGAAGCAAGGTCAACTCTAACGCATGAGGCCCAAGACAAAGCATCATGGAAAAAGCCAGAAGTTGCATCACGTGAGGGGCGTTCCGCAAGGGGCGTCTCAAATGTTGTTGACTGTTTTGTATTAGGGACAGTACCCCTGGGTGGAGTTAGAGCAGATACCTGAGGACCCTTTAGAGAGCGGATGGGTAGGCAGTGAGGGGTCATGACTGGAGAACTTTAGGTTTTCACCAAGAGGCTTAGAGTGAGTGACTTCCCTTGGGGGTCATTCACTGCTGACACCTTTGTTAGGTTGGGATTTGGTTAAGTAGGGATACCATCTAGAACAGGGTAGGGACGCCTAACCTGTGTTTGTTTTCCTCCAACCTAAATGAAGGAGAGATATGCGTCTATGCTGATAGCTTTACTATTCTTAGAACTTGTGTTAGTGATTTCTGTTGCTCGTCTGAGGGCTTTTCGAGAGCACATGTATGTAATTGGACCTGTGTATCTCGTGAATCTCATTCTGAGATGCTTGTATTTGCAGCTCATTATATCTTTACAATAAACTTTTGAAAACTAGAAGTTGTCCGTGATCTTTGGGAGTAGAGTCCTTTCTTGGGTGAACTAGCTTGGAAATAGGTGCACTTTCTTTCCTTATAGACAGGCAATAAAGGTTCAGTCGACCAGATCGAGGTTTGGATCCATAGATATAAGGTATCGATCAAAATCTCGCCCTTTCAGTTGGTAGCTATAGAGGATGGTTGCCTTCTTGAGGACGGTGACCTAGGCCAGGTTAGCTTACCCCAAGGCCCCTAGAGATCGATGATCGGAAGAACAGCCCGCTGGAGAAGATCCGGATGACGTGAGACAGAAAAAGCAGCAGTATCGGTCGAGAGTGAGTATAAAGGGTTATGCGTGTTAGATTGCGGTGTTTTGTATTGCATCTATGTTGTAATGTCTGGCGGAGTTGAATGTCTGTAGAGTGACTGTGGAACAGGTTGTGAGCGCGCGCAACCGGTGGAAATCTTAAGTTCAAGGAGAGCTTAAGTGGTTCGGGTGTATCGGACACCCAGAGTAATTGTCAACTAGTGTGAAGGGGGTCATGAGGTACCATTGATCACCCGAGAGACCGAGATAGGGGGAACGTAAGAGTGAGTGCGTGAGTAACGGACGCTGGTCGGAAGTTACTGTGTGTGTAAGCAACCTATCAGAGAGACGATAGACATCTCGTCAGTTGTGTTGACAATTACAGATAGACTGTGGACGTACAGTCGAGAGAAGTGACCGCTTGGTCGGAAGTAGTCATTTTTCGGTGTATGAATGGGACGCATGCATAACCGGGAGACGAGTTGAGAAAGGAGGGGTGCTGCTGCGAAGCGGAGAAAAGTGACGTCAGGTGGTGTCGCGCAGTGATTGGCTGACCGGAGAAAGACCGCGCTGTGATAGGCCAGCTAGCGAACACGTCAGACAGGGTCGCGACGTGATTGGCCGACAGGAGAAAGACCGCGCTGTGATAGGCCAAGCTAGCAAAGCCGCGATAGGATTGGTGGATTGTCATCAGGAAATAAACAGAGTAGTGAGGCTGGATTTTGTGCGCATAATTATGAAGTGTTTTAAATGGTTGAAAGCGATGTTTAAAAGAGAGAAGCGGGGATCGTATGAAGGGGAAGAAGCCCCGCCGGAGGGTACGCCAGCACGTTACATGG
Organism: Lissotriton helveticus; assembly: GCF_964261635.1. NCBI lineage: Eukaryota > Metazoa > Chordata > Amphibia > Caudata > Salamandridae > Lissotriton > Lissotriton helveticus. The sequence goes on from NC_136061.1 coordinate 137,831,113, forward strand.
CAGTAAATGTTGGGTTGCATACGATCCTTTGGATATCAGAGTGGAGTAAGATTACTGAAGGAAATGAGGAACTGACGTTCCCGAAGTACGGGACGTTCAGATTAGAGGTGTTACATCGATTAAAATCAGTCATGACCTCAATGAGACCCTTGCCTAGACCAACCCAGTTTGAAGCTCTTGATGCATGGCTTAGGGCAGCGCATGAAAAGAACATGAACAGACGGCAAGAAAGGGTGAAACGATCGGTAAGGGCAGTACAGGATGCCAGGTGGGATGCGGATGCTAAAAGATGGAGAGTGCATAATTTGGAAATAAATAAACTGTACCCAGTGTTAGAGGCGCCAGTAAATAAAAGCCCCCTAGAAGAAGATGAGGAGAGCGAAACAGAGGATAGCCTGATAAACAGATTATTGACGGACAGGCCACCCCCGTATAATAAAGCAGGGGGAGAGGTCGAGAAGAGTGAAGGAGAAAAGGGGGGCAATGCAGGAGAGCATAGATCGCTTCCCAGTTCAGAGTGGGATCCTGAGCCAAAGAAAGAGCGGTCCCAGCCTAATCAGGTGCAACAGGTAGTTGGGAGGTTTGTGGTACAAAGAGCGCCGGAAACGGAAAGCGCCACATCCTACCCATTACCAGATGCACTACAGGTACCTGTCACCATAGGTCCTATAATATCGATATATGACCAGGAGAGAGCAAGAGGGGAAGAACGGGTACGGAAAGACAGAGAAAGAGCAGAGAAGGCAAGGAGGAACGATACCACTAATTCCCCAAGTCAGATGCCGATACCCAGAGAGTGGAGTACACCGATGCACACAGCAGGGGACCCGGGAGGAGATCCTGGGGGCCCTAGATGGCCAATGGATCTGAGGGGATCTGGACGAAAATCCTTTCAGGAGCTAAATGAGTACATGAAGCAGTGGGATGAGGCAGTGAAGGCTCAAAAGAGCATCAATGCTGCAGAAGCAGAAAGGGAAAGTCAGGACAGCAGAGCACGGACTCACTGCGGGGCTGGGGAGAGTAGCCCGGAGTGGGACTGTAGAGGGAGTAGGGGAGTCACCCATTGGGCCCGGAGTGGAGGTAGAACTGACCTGGAAAACGGGGGCCCCGGGAGTGAAGGGGTGGCGCGCCCAATACTCAGTGAAGGGGAGAGAAGAGCACAAGAGTACAGAAACAGCTTTAAATGTCCACACTGTGTGCCCGGCACCAGAGAACTGAATGGGAGTTGTGAGAGGTCGCACCATAGTCCCTGTGATGACGGCAATGAGCGCAGCCCAGGGAATATGGGGAACCAGGAAGGATCGTATCGGATACTGAGCGATACGAGGCAAAGGGAGTGTAGCGACCAGAGGGAAAATAACAGAGAGATGTGCGGTGAGAGGAGAGAAGAAGAAGAGAGTGGGCAGAGAGAGAGTAGGGGTAACAGGCCCGTGTTCCATCACCTTCCTAGATCGGATGGCCGAGCATGGGACCTGGAGAGATGGGAGCGAGGGAGACCACCCATTAACTCTCCCGAGCCCAAACGCAGAGCTCGAAGTTGGGATGGTAGGGAGACCAGTGAGCCCCCTTCGAAAGACATATTGCGAGCTGAGATAAAAGCCAAGAGACTCGATGTCTCCAGTTTAAGGTCAGACCTGGATGACATGGTAGATGGTACCCTGCCTTTAGAAAGAATGGAAATGTATGAACAGGATGAAATACTGTATATGGCAAAAGACATTACTCGAAAAGCGAGAGCAGTCCATGAGAAGTTAGTCGAACTAGCAGGCAAATATATGGTGGACTTGTCAAGAACCAAAGCATTACAGGGTAACCACAGGCTACATTACTCAGATCGAGACCTAGATGAGAGGAGAACGATTGGGCTGAAAACACACATAAGGGAACTGATTACTGGAATAAGGACATGGAGGGCACTAGATAAGTGGGAAGAGAGGTGGTCCAAGAAAGGGACCGGCAGGAGAAGCATGATTGGTATGACACCAGGACAGCAGGGAATAGAAGCATACCCTTTGCGTGAAGTGGCAAATGGGAACTATGTACATGTCCCTTGGAGTAGGGGAGATTTAGCTGCTTTTACCACCTCTTTCCCCAAATTACGTGAGAGCCCAGTGGAGTGGTACAAGCAAGTGGAGAGATTTGTAAAAATCTCAAAGGTCCTTTGGATAGATCTGAACACGCTGTTTGACATTGTAGTACCAGGCGATCTGTGGACAGCATGCAAGGTTAGCGCTGAGTGGCCCACAACGGAGCCAGAGAGAGATGCCAAGACTAATGGGCCGTCCGAGACTGTGATGGCAAAATACGAGAGAGTGATGACTTGGCTGAAAGAGAAAGTGCCAATGCAAGACATAGATTGGGTCAGAATAGACCGAACAAGACAGGAACCCAAAGAGACAGTCCACGAGTATTACGAGAGATTGCTGAAGGCGTTTAAACAGTATAGCGGCTTGGATGTAATGGATCCAAAAGATATAGGGCAATTTGTGTCCAAGTTCGTCCTGGGACTGAGACCGGATATTAGTTTAATGATTCAGCAACACTCGATTTGTTGGCAAACTAAACCCCTAGATGAAATACTGAGATATGCCAGGTACTGCTGTGATGAGATAGACTCTAAGGCTAAGAAACTAAAAGAAAAGTTGATGGTGGTACAGATGCAGGCAGCAGGGAAGGGGGGACAACAGCAACAGCAGCAAGGAACAGGTACAGGAGGAAAGAAGCAGTACAGTCAGAACAAAGGCAATGAGGAGAGTTCCACCTTTAGACCCAGAATAGACATAGCTGCCTTGAAGAAAACGACTAGGTGCCACCAGTGCAACGAGGTGGGGCATTGGAAACGCGAGTGCCCTTACAATGTAGAGATTGGAGAGCAAGAGATAGAGGAAGAGGAGGTCCAGAGCGCGCCTACAAGAGGGGTAACGCCATACCAAGGAAAGGTGCTCAAAGGGGGGGGGGCTCCTCCCCGAGCCCAGTTCCCGCAACCTCCTCGAGTAGGGAGTATGGGTAAGACCTATAGACAAATGCCCCTGTTTGTAGAAGGGGAAGAGTGCTATTATGTGGACCCATTAACCGGACAGAGAGTGGAAAGAGAAGACTGCACCCTCGGGGCAGCCTTGGAGGTAGATCAGAGGGGACCCTATGTTGAAGCAGAAGTAGCAGGGTGCCCTACGACATTTCTGGTGGACACAGGAGCCACTAGATCCACGATCAGATCAGCTGCAGTTCCAGACCTGCCCATGTCTGGAGAGACCATACAGGTGGTAGGGGTCGCAAACAGGAGAATAACTAGCCAATTGACAGAACCGGTGCAGGTGAAAATAGGGAAGTACAGTGATGAGCACCAGTTTGTGGTTTGCGATTCAAGTCCTGTGTGTCTGCTAGGAAGAGACCTGTTATGTAAATTGAATTGTACTATATACTGTACACCTCAGGGAGTGGAGGTATTGACCAATGATGATGATGCAGACTTTAAAGTTGCAAACTCTAGGATATGTGTGGAACTGTACCCTACTTTGACAGTAGATGAGCTCCCCTGGGACTTGAGAGAGACAGTGGCATCAGAAGTATGGGATTTCACTGGGGAAGAGATTGGATTGGTCAAAGGGGTGGACCCAGTGAAAATTGTAGTGAAACCGCATGCTGAGTTCCCAAGAACACCCCAATATAAATTGACTCCAGAAACGATTGCAGGCATAAAACCCGTGATCGAGTCCATGATTAAACAGGGAATACTGAAAGAAATCGTGGGTAGTCCATGCAACTCCCCGATTATGGGTCTGCAGAAACCAAATGGGAAATTTCGGATAGTACAGGACCTGCGAAAGATTAATAACATAGTCGTTTCATGTTGTCCAGTGGTACCGAATCCATCAGTGATACTGTTTCAGATTCCATTCCAAGCTGAGTGGTTCACTGTGATCGATCTTTGCCAGGCTTTCTTTTCGATCCCTCTGGACGAGGAAAGCCATTTTCTTTTCGCATTTAAGCTGGAAAATCGCGTCCTAACATGGTGTCGTATCCCTCAGGGGTATACAGAGAGCCCATCGATCTTTAACCAGCTTTTGAAGAGAAATCTTGAAAGTCTAGTGCTGCCCCAGAAGTCAGTTCTGGTCCAGTACATAGACGACCTCCTTGTGGCGTCAGAAACAGAAGAAGCTTGCAGGGAAGACTCCATTGCTTTGTTAAATCACCTAGCTGCCAATGGGCATAAGGTGTCCCCGGGAAAATTGCAGTACTGCCTGACAGAAGTGCAGTACTTGGGACACAGAATTGAGAAAGGCAAACGAAAAGTGTCACCAGACAGGATAGAGGCGATCATGAAAATGAATGCGCCTAAGACACAGAGAGAGGTCAGGATGTTCCTAGGGATGGTGGGTTATTGCCGACAGTGGATCGTGAACTTTTCACTGAAAGCAAAGCCCTTGCAAAAACTGACGCACAAGGAGGTGAGTGATCCGGTACCATGGGACAAAGACTGTTTGATGGCGTTCCTACAGCTGCGAGAGGACCTGTGTCGTGCTCCGGCATTGGGAATGCCTGATTACAATAAACAATTTTTTCTTTACTGTTGTGAGAGAGAAGGTTGTGCGTTGTCTGTGTTGGTCCAAATCCATGGGAATGCCCGTAGACCAGTTGCTTATTTCTCGGCTACTTTAGACCCAGTAGCCGCAGCGTTGCCCGGATGTCTCAAATCCGTTGCTGCAACGGGTGTCAGCATTGAAAGATGTGAAAATATTGTCATGGGGCACCCGTTAGAGGTGTGCGTGCCACATTCTGTTGAACTATTGATGACCAGGACCAAAACACAGCATCTGACCAATAGCAGGCTCACGCGCTATGAGCAAGTTATTCTTGCTGCAGAGAACGTGACCCTCAAGAGATGCTCTGTTTTGAACCCTGCTACATTGATGCCGCTTCCAAATGATATTGAGGATGATGATGAATATACAGACCATGACTGTCTCGATGTGACTGAACTATGCACCAAACCCAGACCCGACATCGTGGATGAGCCACTGACCGACCCAGACGAAGTTTTCTTTGTCGATGGCTCATGTGTAAGAGACGAAGTTGGGCAGTTGAGAGCAGCTTATGCTGTTTGTACAATTGAAGGAGTTGTGGAAGCTGGGTGCCTGGAAGGAGTACACTCCGCTCAGGTAGCCGAGATTATTGCCCTGACACGTGCTTGCTTAGCAGGCAATCAAATTCGAGTCACCATATACACCGACAGCCAGTATGGGTTTGGGGTAGTTCATGATTACGGGCAGTTATGGTCTCAAAGAGGGTTCATGACTTCTTCAGGCTCTCCCATTCGCAATGGAGAGTTTGTGCGCCTGTTGTTAGAGGCATTGCAATGCCCAGCAAGTATCGCAGTTGTAAAGTGCACCGCACATACCAGCAATGAGGACTTTGTTTCGAAAGGCAATAGATATGCTGATGAAGTTGCGCGGTATTGCGCGGAACAAGGTTACTCTTTCACAGAGGTGGATGTGGGTGGAATAAATGTAAGAACTGAATTAGCCATGATACTGGAAACTGTTGATACTTGGGATGAACTGTCAACCATGCAAGAAAATGCTCCTGATTCAGAAAAAGAAACATGGGAAAAGGCAGGATGTGTAATGGGTGAGACCCATTTTTGGGTCTCAGCAGACGGCAGAGCAGTGTTGCCTAATGAGATGGTGAGTCCAATGGCTAGGCTCATACATGGTCCCGTACACTTAGGGAGAGATGCTATGCTGAGAGTGTTTAGACAGACTTGGTACAATCCTAAGTTTAGAATAGCAGCAGAAGCAGTGTGCCAGCGTTGTGTGACCTGCCAGCAGCTGAACGTAGGGAAAAGAACACCAGTTGCACTAAGTCACATAGGAAGGTCTGGAGGTCCATTCAATCGAATGCAGATAGATTTCATTGAAATGCCAAGGTGCAACCGCCTCCGCTATGTTTTGGTGGTTGTTTGTGTGTTCTCCAGATGGGTTGAGGCATACCCTACACGTAGGTGCGACACCCTTACAGTGGCCAAGTTACTGCTTAGAGAACTCATTCCTCGCTTCGGGGTGCCGGCCTTTTTGGAATCAGATAGGGGAACACATTTTAACAGCGAGCTTGTGAAGATGATCTGTGTAGCGCTAAATATTGACCAAAAGCTGCATTGCAGTTACCGACCAGAAGCCTCAGGAATTGTGGAACAGATCAATGGAACGATCAAGTGCAGGATAGCAAAAGTTTGTTCCTCAACGACCCTGAGTTGGCCTGATGCCCTGCCATTAGTCCTCATGAGCCTTCGTAGTACCCCAGACAGAAGAACAGGGTTGTCACCACATGAGGTGTTAATGGGGAGAGCAATGAGGCTGCCATCTATTCCAGCTACTGCACTGTTAAATATCACAGATGATATGATCCTGGACTATTGTAAGGGGCTGTCTGACGCAATGCGTTCTGTGTCTCTTCAGGTACAGGCTGCCGAGGTTCCAGCGTGCCAGGGCCCTTGCCATGACCTGTATCCTGGGGACTGGGTCCTGGTGAAGAAACATGTGAGAAGAAGCTGCTTGGATATTCGTTGGCGTGGGCCCTTCCAGGTCATCCTGATCACAAACACAGCTGTAAAGGTGGGAGGCCTGCCCAATTGGATCCACGCGTCACATACGAAAAGGGTTCCAGCACCTCTGGAAACAGCTCCTCTCTCGGATAGACGTCCAGCTGAGGACCGAGAAGCCATAGAGGGGGCTAGCCAAGCTGTAGAGGTGCCAGCTGAAGCAGGGAACGAGTCTGACCCAGCTGAGGACGGTCAGTACAACAGCGAAACAGACGACGCTACAGAAGGAGAAAGCAGCTGGGAGTACGAGTCTGACCCTGACAGGTCTGAAAGAGAGAGAGAACAGACCAGAAGGAGAAGGAGTAGAAGGGCACGTGGAGAAGCTAATTGGCCGCAAAGAAGGAGCTCTAGCCTGAGGTCAACTCCAGAAGCAACCCTTCCTCCGATATCAGAAGACTCAGACCCAGAAGAAGGTGCTCAGGGCGCTGAAGCACCGGACCGAAGAAGGTCAAGAAGAGTGCGTGTGCCTAACAGAAGATATTCCACACCTGAGTGGACATATCTGGCGACAAATGTCTGTGAAACCGGAGACAGGGAGGATCCGAGCGGTGGTGGTGTCCAGTTCTGAGCCCATTATCACCGTGGAAATACGACTGTTGGTACCCGGTGTGGAACAAGAAGGGTCACTAACATTCGTGCTCCCCAGACCTCCCCGCCTCAGCAAGTTAAAACACATGTTCCTTTCAGAATTGCAATTCCCCGACTTTGGTACAACGATAACAGCACATGAAGAGCACAATCTTCGCTTGGAAATACTGAACTATGCTATTGAAGCAGCAACCACAAATCTGATAGTAGACTGTTAAAGGACTTTGTAAATAAAACAGGCAGAAAAAGAAGATTACCTAGCGCCCAGGAAGCAGTGAATTTTAGGGAACTTCCTTGAGTGGATGGAGAAGGGCTAGGGTTGTCTTTTTGAACTGTTAAAGAACTTTTGCGAAGAAGGTTGTCAGCCTCCAGTTGTGTGGATTCTAAAGACAAAAGGATTGAAAAGAGACTGTAAAGGAACGAGGGGAAAGAACTTTTTGCTAAAGATAAGAGAGAACCAGATTGTCTGACGAAATGGAGGCCGGCACCCCGAACCGCAGAGCTAAATGTATAATAGGTACACTAATAGTAGGAGTGATAATATTAATAGCTTTAGTGGTAACAATTTCTTATGTAAAGGGAAAGGAAGAAGAGGTAAAGGTAACTGATGCGAATTCTGTAGTAACGCTTACACCTATTGTTGCTGGTGAGAAAAGGGAAAACACTCAAGAGAAAGCGTTATTGGCTGCAGAAGCCCGCAGGTTACATGTAGACGAGTCCCAAGGAGACTTTAGGTCAAATGCTTATGCTAAACTTTTATATGAATACGTGGATGCCATGGAGGTTAAGGATTGCTATGTCTGCATGCAGTTGCCGGCATCTGTAGACGAGGGTATTAGATACCATCACCTCCCTCTGACATATGGCATTACATGTAGCTTATTGCTTAGTATATTTTATGAGAGAGATAGTTTTGAATACTATTTCTCTAATTATGATTCAGTGTTGCCGGAAGTCCCAAATTATAAGCAGATGAACAAATGGGATTACTGGAAGAGTGAAGACAGATTGGCCAAGTTCTTCATTCCTTGGATTACCTTAGATACTTCACATGCCCGTAGAAATAACCTGACATGCAAGGTGTCAGAAGTCGAGAAGAAGTTCATAGGGCAGGTGGATGATCGTTACAGGAGACAAAAGATTTTGAAAAAATCAGGACAAGGGAAAATAGATTGGACCGAGGAAGAGAAGTCACATAAGAGAAAGGGTAGTAGTGGTCCAATAGCTTTAGATAAAGCACAGAGAGGAAAGTTATGTCTGCACCGAGCCAAAACGTATTATGAAAATGTATACGTGGGTGAAGTTGACTGTGAACATGCTTTTAATTTAGAGTACTACACTAAGGATTTCCTGAAGGGAATGCAAGTGATTCCAAATGTGTATTTTGTATGTGGAAGAAATGCCTACGTGAGACTACCTGACAACTGGTATGGATCATGTTACTTGGCAATTGTCTTCCCCAAAATATATCATGCACAAGACTTAGTGATCATTGAGGGTCAGACATCCTCGAGGGGAAGGAGAGATGTAGGTGATGCCGAAATGGTTGGAGATGTCTTTGGAGCTATGTTTCCTCTTTTGGGAATAATCCTTAATGATGTTAAAATTAGACGACTGGCAACAGTTGTCGACAGGTTGTCTGCCAGCACTGCTCAGTCCTTAATGCTGGTAGAAGGAGAGATGCAATCGATAAGGGCTATGGTTCTTCAAAATCGTCTTGCATTAGATGTCCTATTAGCAAAAGAGGGCGGAGTCTGTAAGGCTTTGAAGGTCCAGGAATGTTGCACTTACATTCCAGACAATTCGAAGCCCCTTGAGAAAGTTATTAAGAACATAACTAATATTCACAAAGAGATCGAAGACTTGAGTAGAGAAAATGTCTGGGAAAAGGTGGGCCACGGAATGAGTACAGTTGGTGGGTGGTTTTCCACCTTAGGCAAAAGCTTTGTATGGTATATCCTAAAGCCTATCATCATAATATTGATCTGTGGGATAATATTGTGGGGATTGGTGAGGGTATTCAAATGGTACAGAGCAAGAAAGTCAGAAAGGGCCCAAAGAGAGCAGCTGCAGAGATTGGCTGCCATACAAGATAATCAGTACAGGAGTCTGAGGGCTCTGGAAGCGCAGAGAATGCCAGCAATAACTGCAGTTTAAATGTTAGTGATGACCCCGAGAGGTCATCAAAGGGGGGAACTGAGAGAGCGCAAACTGACTTAAATGTATGAGTACATCACACTTACCTGTAGTAAGCACAAATCATGAAGAGAAATGCCATGAGTGCTAATAGTATCTGCAAATATATTCTGAATGTATAGCTAATGTAGAGATTTAAGTAGAAGTGGAACTAATACAGAAATGTGTGACATTATATGACTTTATTAGATGTGTTTATTTTGAATCTATGTCGTGAAGCTGCTAAACATAAGAAGGTATGTGGTTAAACGCAGAACATGGTAGGCCTCAGAGCCAGAGCTGGAGGGAAAGGGAAGGTGGTTCTTTTCACGACACAGATTGCATTAAGGGTTTTGGTCATTGCATTAAATAGGCCATGATTTATAGAAATGTTTACTTAATAATAGAATAAGAGTATTAACATGCTTTAATTAAAATGAAGAAGTAGAATGCTATAATCATAATGAGAAATATTGTAGGCCTGAAATGTTTTAGCATTGATTTACACGTACATGTCTGGGCTGAGAAATGTTGCAAGCCTTTTTCTTTTAGAAGTATATGAGAGTTGGGTTCTTGGCTACAGATATCTGTCTGCAACAGGAAAGGGGGGATGCAATTATAAATGAATGAATAGAGGTCTGTTCAGTGGACGGCCCAGACATGGAGGAGGGTTTTGGAATGTTTAAGGGGTATCAGCGGGCCGGAGAAGAGCCTGAGAAGCAAGGTCAACTCTAACGCATGAGGCCCAAGACAAAGCATCATGGAAAAAGCCAGAAGTTGCATCACGTGAGGGGCGTTCCGCAAGGGGCGTCTCAAATGTTGTTGACTGTTTTGTATTAGGGACAGTACCCCTGGGTGGAGTTAGAGCAGATACCTGAGGACCCTTTAGAGAGCGGATGGGTAGGCAGTGAGGGGTCATGACTGGAGAACTTTAGGTTTTCACCAAGAGGCTTAGAGTGAGTGACTTCCCTTGGGGGTCATTCACTGCTGACACCTTTGTTAGGTTGGGATTTGGTTAAGTAGGGATACCATCTAGAACAGGGTAGGGACGCCTAACCTGTGTTTGTTTTCCTCCAACCTAAATGAAGGAGAGATATGCGTCTATGCTGATAGCTTTACTATTCTTAGAACTTGTGTTAGTGATTTCTGTTGCTCGTCTGAGGGCTTTTCGAGAGCACATGTATGTAATTGGACCTGTGTATCTCGTGAATCTCATTCTGAGATGCTTGTATTTGCAGCTCATTATATCTTTACAATAAACTTTTGAAAACTAGAAGTTGTCCGTGATCTTTGGGAGTAGAGTCCTTTCTTGGGTGAACTAGCTTGGAAATAGGTGCACTTTCTTTCCTTATAGACAGGCAATAAAGGTTCAGTCGACCAGATCGAGGTTTGGATCCATAGATATAAGGTATCGATCAAAATCTCGCCCTTTCACATGCCTACACATGGCCATGGCTGAGCCTAGTCACTATGTTACACACTGTTGTAGTATCTGCTCAATTAATAGTCCGTATGATCCCTGAAGTAGTTGTTTTAGGCTGCCTCACCGCAGGAGTAAGGTCCCAGTAGCGAAGGAGGGCGAAGAATACCACCAGCACACACCACTCACTCTCCCTCCACTATGTGGATGTTACTGTTGGCACCTACCTGCTGGAGCGCTGTCCAGGCGTGAGTGCCAGTTGAGTATGTCCACCTGTTTTTGGTGACACTGTATCACAGTAGGTAGGTTTATATCAGGGTTGGACACCTCAATGAGGCAAATGGGATGTTTGCATGGGCCACTGTCTAAGAGTAGAAAGAAACCCAGAACCTCTTGTCCCGAAGAGGCTGCACTTCTGAGACTCCAAACCAGCATACAGTCACTCACAGGCTGCAGGATTGCTCTATGCGGGAACCTGCTACGACTGATTATTACAGCGGCCCTGAAGCCCTAGGCTACCTAGCAACAATCATCAGTATGCATTTGTACTTTAAAATAGATTTAAACAAACGTTTTCACATTCCAAGATTATAAAGCACATCTGGATTCAATAAGGTACAATGTGAGAGTTCCTTTTTGAACCATGAATCTCCCAGCGTGCATCCTGCATAGTTGCCACGTGGCCAATAATACGTCACGTGCGGACCTTCGGCCTGCCCTAACATTTAATGTACAGCACGTTGCTTTCGGGGCCCTGCTGTGTCACTTCCCCATTACAAGCATGGAATTAAATTACACAGCATGCAAAGTACTGATCAATTAAAAAAAGCAATAATGGCTGAAGGTGTAACACATGCTGATGGCTTGAGTCTGAAGAGATAACGCTTAAAACATTTTTATGGGAAAGATAGTTTTTCTATTAGAGTTCACAGGGAATGTTTGTACAATTGTCCCAAGTGCTTTCCTGGCAGCAATTAATAAAGATGCTTGGTTAATGAAATTAGTTTTCTTCAGATATAGATGGGTGATGTGACCTGGTACCTAATTTTACGCACCATTGGAGTGCGGTTCTAGTGCAAAAGAGCATGATACTTTCCAGATGTTTAGCACACTCACATGAAAGAAATGCATTAAAACTATTAATATTAATGGAAGTCATTTACATAGTGGGATGCAGAATCCAACATGAACCCTTTATCGATGATGGGTCTGTTTAAGGGTAGTGGTGTACAAAATTGTGTCATTGTTAATTTTCACAAATCCCACAAAGTTTTATAAAAACTACACAAAACTATGCTTTTAGAGCAACATCTGGTATATCGTACATAGATGTATTGCATGGCATTTTTCACGCAGAAGACTGATTTAAGCAGGACAGTCTCTTCACAAACAAGTCCCTTGCTTGCCAAGAGATTACACAAGCTTGCTTAATGTGAAATCTCAAGAAATGTCACGAATTTTGTGTAATTTCACTTGAATAACTGAGATTTCACAATATAAGATACCCCTTGATAGCTGAGTCGTTGACGTGTTGATGATATATATTGCCATTAGAAACCACCACGATAAAACTAAATATATATATTTAAATGTACTTTTCTCAAACAACATCAAAAGGATGGTTAGATGGTGTATTTCAGAGGAGATTTAAGGAACTGAAGCTGCACAGGAAAGTATATGAAACAAACCATCCTCTATATAAAAGATAACCACGTTTTTCACCCATGAATCTGACAACTGCCATGTGTCATCCATGCCTTGTGGTACTGTTTTCAATATCATAATTGCTATCTAGTAATTGCAAAAATGTGCATTTATATAGAGACAGCAGCCTTCGGGGAAATTAACAGAACCACATTATCAGCACCGTTTACAGCTCAGTGCCCTGCATCAGTAAAATAGCTTATTTGACTGTCAACCAAGTCCTTCAGATTACAACTAATAAAGTTATTAGGAACATGTCTTAAGGTTTGGTACTTAGGAAAGTAGAACAACAGAGTAGCTCTCTCAGGAAATATGTTCCACAAACTTCAATTTCAAACTTGGTTTAATTAAATGTATTAAAAATATCACTACATGTTGCCCTTCCCTTACTCTGCAGAGAGGGACACCACATCTGTGCAAGGAGATACCATTTCAACTCACAAACATGCCTGTAAGAATCTTACAGTGGATCCTGAACAAATGTAATATTGAAGTTAGACAGAAGGGTTAAAAGTGGTGTTCTAGGTGGCATGCTACCTTAGGAAATCAATGTTTACCCCATCCCTCAGATTATAGCATAACATATGTGTATGTAAAGTGCATGTACATTCCGAACGGCTTCCTAATATTGATCAACTATAAAAGTGTGCATTTGAGCAGGATACAGCTGTATGCCCTTTTTCACGCGCTTTAACTTTCTAAAGCAAATACATTTGTCTCTATTTTCTCTTAGTTACTGTGTGTACTACAATCAGCACATTTAAACAGTAAAGGCCTTCTTATGAGTTTGGCGGTGCGGGACAGCCGAGCTCCTGCACCACCAAACCAGCCAGATTTTGATATTTTTTGGCAATGGCGAACTGTTCTTTGGCAGTCCCATGGTGGTGTCTACAAAAAACACACCGCATTGGGTACGCGTAAGCAAGTTCCTGCAGAGTATGGTCTGTCAAGTCCATGCCCTTCAGGAACTGGGGGTGCACATGGGGGGGGGCACACCATGTCCCCCCCCCCCATCCCCCTCCACCCGGTTGTATCCTCAGGCCCAAAGGCAAAAGGCCCTCTTTGTATCCTCACCGTAAAACCTTTCACGGAAGGCTCACCGCCGTGAAAAGTGAAGCAGGGTGGAAACTCATATGCATTACAGGGCTGGAGCAGCCCTGTCGAGCATATTGCGGACTGAGACCGCTGCAGGTCCGCCAGGGATCGTGGATCACTGGCAGCAGCAACGGTCACATGGCGATCCAACTGCCCTAATTGTAATGGGCGGTCGCTGTTTATACTATTGCATTTATTCAAGTGCATTTGTATAAAAGGAATATGTACTAATGCATACCCTCATCATCTTCAGCTGTTCATTTTTACCCATCTCAATAGTACTCATTCATGGATTTCCGAAGTATGAAAGTCTGAGTGGACCCACTTGGATTTGAACGTGTGACCACAAAAAAAACTCACAGCCCTGTGGTGGATACATTAGCCCACTGAGCCGAAAGAGTCATATTTATCTAAGTACTTTATCAGCACCAAGTTGATGTACATAGTAGGCATCTATCACAATTTTGTGTGAGATAGGCAGAAGCATGGAACCAAGTATTTCATTAACAAAAATAATCTATTCAGTGTTAAGTTTGTATAGATGCTGGGAACCAGATCTTATATTTGAGGACTGGGCCTTATATTTCATCATATTTCATTTCCTCATCAAACTGATGAAGAGCAAGATTGAAAAGGCTAGGTGTAGGAGGTTGGCTTAGTATATGGTGCTCACTTACATAAGTGTAGCACCCTGCACTAATCTCGACAACCCTTAAGGTGATTTTAGTGGTCTTAGACAACCTTAGAAAGCTCTCTAAGTGGTAGCGATAGATAACAGCATTCAGGATTAGTCCAGAAGGAGTGCAAAGCAGCTTGTTTTACCAATGCTTAATCTTAAGGTGTAAGTTAAGTGAAAAAGAACCACACAGTGTAGTTATAAAAATATATATTTATTTGAAACACCCACTAACACATTCCAATATCTCCTACCCGGAGATATAACCACAATACACACAGTACTTTGGAAATAGAACACGTAAGAAGCACAAATACACAGTGGTCTCCAGGGGGAGACCAAACCATATACTAAAATAGTGGAATGTGAACCACTACTAAAGTTGAGAATGGACACAGAAGACTGCTTTACAAATCACATACACTTGGGTGTATGTGGGTCACATTTCTTTCACACATTTCTGAGATTTTCCTTATAACTAAACGCGTGACACTATAGCCAAGAAATGAGTGGAGACTTTCCAGTGGGGCATTTGGGGTTACAAAGGCTTAAATGGGCAGTCAGAACAAGAGTCTTCCCCGCCTCTCTCATCAAGCGAAGCACATGGGAAAAAGTATCCATTGAAACTTAATTTGATGAGCTGGGCATTCTAGTGGCAGAGTTAAGGGTCAGAGAGAGCTACACATAGCCTTTTTGGTTTATGCAACTCTGTTTTTATTTTCATGCCGCAAACCATTTTCCTAGGAAAGGAATTGGATTAAATGGCCGAACATTTGAGAGTAGAAAGTCAAACATTCATTAGGATTGGCTGTGGATCTTCACAAGTTTTAAATACCCAACTTCATCCACTCGAAGCAGTAAATCTACCAAGACCAGAAGAGGAAAGATTTCCCTGTCTCTGCACACTAAAGAATGTCTGATTGACTATCTGCTTAGTGAAGTGACTTTTTCTCCATAACTGTTTTGTACTCCTTCCCTAGCGTTCTTTCCCGGCCTGGATGTGCTAGACTCCAGTTAACCCGCAATATATTACAGGGATCAACGTTCTGACAGTAAGGCTTGCCTATATTTGTGAAAATTCCCTATTGTCAGTGAAGGGTACAGATGCTGCTGAAACGCAGGAAGCTGCGTCTAGTCTGGAAGTATACCAGGGCAAAATGGTCCTTCGTATCCTGTGAAATGTTCCTCCTACAGGAGAAGAAGGTGCTAAGGTGAGAGGAGTTGGGGTGTGTGGCTAAGATGGCGGCCGCATTGGACACTTTCTGAAAGAGCTCCGTGCTTGGCCCTACCATCGCCCTGCTGTACTTTGCACCCTCCCGGCAGCTGCTGTGCCCGTCTGCGGGGTGATAATCCGGGCCACTGTGAGCATGATACGAGGCCCTGAAATGACTTTGGGGGCCTTCCGGGACAACCCTGCTGGGACCAGCTTGTGGAGCTCCCAAGACATATGGGAGTCTGCCTGCAGCCCAACTCACTTAGGCGGACCGACATACACACTCGAGTCTGACCTGGGGTGCACTTTTCCTCACCGGGTTCCTGTACTCCATCTTGACCAACAGCGGCCCCTTACCTTGCTGGAGGGAGCCTTGAAGGGGTCCGACAATTGCCTGCAAGGCCCAAGAAGCTTGTTGAATGACTCACAAGGCAAGCCCGACAGCAGAGGCCACAGACCGCGCCGTGAGGGGAACGGCTAAGACACCGACACCAGCTCTCCCAGCAGCGCCGTGAGGGCAACGGCCAGGGACCAAACAGCGGAGCGCCGAGCGCTCAGTGGGGGACTTCATTTCCCAGGTGCCCCGGAGTTTCACCGGCGCACCGGTGACACCACAGCCTGCGCCCGGGGGCGCTACTAAACAGCGGAGCGCCGAGCGCTCAGTGGGGGGCAAGGCAAGCCCGACAGCAGAGGCCACAGACCGCGCCGTGAGGGGAACGGCTAAGACACCGACACCAGCTCTCCCAGCAGCGCCGTGAGGGCAACGGCCAGGGACCAAACAGCGGAGCGCCGAGCGCTCAGTGGGGGACTTCATTTCCCAGGTGCCCCGGAGTTTCACCGGCGCACCGGTGACACCACAGCCTGCGCCCGGGGGCGCTACTAAACAGCGGAGCGCCGAGCGCTCAGTGGGGGGCAAGGCAAGCCCGACAGCAGAGGCCACAGACCGCGCCGTGAGGGGAACGGCTAAGACACCGACACCAGCTCTCCCAGCAGCGCCGTGAGGGCAACGGCCAGGGACCAAACAGCGGAGCGCCGAGCGCTCAGTGGGGGACTTCATTTCCCAGGTGCCCCGGAGTTTCACCGGCGCACCGGTGACACCACAGCCTGCGCCCGGGGGCGCTACTAAACAGCGGAGCGCCGAGCGCTCAGTGGGGGGCAAGGCAAGCCCGACAGCAGAGGCCACAGACCGCGCCGTGAGGGGAACGGCTAAGACACCGACACCAGCTCTCCCAGCAGCGCCGTGAGGGCAACGGCCAGGGACCAAACAGCGGAGCGCCGAGCGCTCAGTGGGGGACTTCATTTCCCAGGTGCCCCGGAGTTTCACCGGCGCACCGGTGACACCACAGCCTGCGCCCGGGGGCGCTACTAAACAGCGGAGCGCCGAGCGCTCAGTGGGGGGCAAGGCAAGCCCGACAGCAGAGGCCACAGACCGCGCCGTGAGGGGAACGGCTAAGACACCGACACCAGCTCTCCCAGCAGCGCCGTGAGGGCAACGGCCAGGGACCAAACAGCGGAGCGCCGAGCGCTCAGTGGGGGACTTCATTTCCCAGGTGCCCCGGAGTTTCACCGGCGCACCGGTGACACCACAGCCTGCGCCCGGGGGCGCTACTAAACAGCGGAGCGCCGAGCGCTCAGTGGGGGGCAAGGCAAGCCCGACAGCAGAGGCCACAGACCGCGCCGTGAGGGGAACGGCTAAGACACCGACACCAGCTCTCCCAGCAGCGCCGTGAGGGCAACGGCCAGGGACCAAACAGCGGAGCGCCGAGCGCTCAGTGGGGGACTTCATTTCCCAGGTGCCCCGGAGTTTCACCGGCGCACCGGTGACACCACAGCCTGCGCCCGGGGGCGCTACTAAACAGCGGAGCGCCGAGCGCTCAGTGGGGGGCAAGGCAAGCCCGACAGCAGAGGCCACAGACCGCGCCGTGAGGGGAACGGCTAAGACACCGACACCAGCTCTCCCAGCAGCGCCGTGAGGGCAACGGCCAGGGACCAAACAGCGGAGCGCCGAGCGCTCAGTGGGGGACTTCATTTCCCAGGTGCCCCGGAGTTTCACCGGCGCACCGGTGACACCACAGCCTGCGCCCGGGGGCGCTACTAAACAGCGGAGCGCCGAGCGCTCAGTGGGGGGCAAGGCAAGCCCGACAGCAGAGGCCACAGACCGCGCCGTGAGGGGAACGGCTAAGACACCGACACCAGCTCTCCCAGCAGCGCCGTGAGGGCAACGGCCAGGGACCAAACAGCGGAGCGCCGAGCGCTCAGTGGGGGACTTCATTTCCCAGGTGCCCCGGAGTTTCACCGGCGCACCGGTGACACCACAGCCTGCGCCCGGGGGCGCTACTAAACAGCGGAGCGCCGAGCGCTCAGTGGGGGGCAAGGCAAGCCCGACAGCAGAGGCCACAGACCGCGCCGTGAGGGGAACGGCTAAGACACCGACACCAGCTCTCCCAGCAGCGCCGTGAGGGCAACGGCCAGGGACCAAACAGCGGAGCGCCGAGCGCTCAGTGGGGGACTTCATTTCCCAGGTGCCCCGGAGTTTCACCGGCGCACCGGTGACACCACAGCCTGCGCCCGGGGGCACTACTAAACAGCGGAGCGCCGAGCGCTCAGTGGGGGGCAAGGCAAGCCCGACAGCAGAGGCCACAGACCGCGCCGTGAGGGGAACGGCTAAGACACCGACACCAGCTCTCCCAGCAGCGCCGTGAGGGCAACGGCCAGGGACCAAACAGCGGAGCGCCGAGCGCTCAGTGGGGGACTTCATTTCCCAGGTGCCCCGGAGTTTCACCGGCGCACCGGTGACACCACAGCCTGCGCCCGGGGGCGCTACTAAACAGCGGAACGCCTCTCGTCCCGCGAGGACGCGCGCGGGACGCGCCGGGCGAAGCCCGGGCAAAGGGCGGGCCCTCTGTGGCCCTCAGAGGACCGAGAGGGACGGGACGGGCCACCCCCTTTGGTTTTCACACCTGACACTACATCACGAAGGTAAAGACTATTTCTCATGCATCTGTTGGTATTCCCTTATTATCATGACTTCTAAAGTGGATCACCCAGCTAGCGTTGCAGGAACTGGGCAAAAGTTTTCATGGTTAGACGAGCTAAACCTCTTATGTCAAACCACCTATGCACCATCAGAAACCCCCCTTTCGCCCAAAAGCGACATCATACTATCAGTTAATTCCACTCTTTCGGAGCAGCCCACATTACTCAATAAAACTTGTAGTCCTCATACTGCACCCCCCCAGGTTCCATCGGTGAAAAGGACTCAAACACCGCCTCCAGGCTCACGCATTGTTAATTCTCCAACGATTCCATCGACTCCTGAGGCCCAAGATCCCTTAAGCCCTCTTATACACCCGCATATATTACCGCTCATTGAAAAATTGCTTAGCTCTCTGATAGCCCCGTTGTTGGAAAAAATTAACATGTTAGGGGATAGGCTTACTGGATTAGAGTCAGCAATCAAGTCAAATTTGTCGGCTGACAAACACTGTGACACATTTAACCGTCCAAAGTCACCTCCTACTCATGAAGGCATTAAACGGGATAAAAGCTGTCAAATACAATTAACTGGCCCTAGTACAGTGAGGCAAAAAGTAACCAAACACTCTCCAAGTGTCTCCTTTCCCCAGTTGACCGCACCTAGAGCAGTTCATGATAAGATTAAATCAATCCATCTACCACCAGAAGCAGCCCCATTCGTGTGCATACTTGCTGGCGTCCCTGCTCTTCCCCCTGGAAAAATGGAGAGTCAACATGACTTACTTAACAAAACCAAATTCTGGCTGTCAAAAAATAGGCCACTGCCTCGTCACCTATATGGAGCAATAAGGAGCGTCAGGAGGGTGGACTGGCTGGGCTCCCTTCATAAGGATCTCCCTGGGGACCTGGTACTCGTGAGATTCAGAGACACAAACATTGTCCCTTACTTGAAAACCTGGCCGCCACAAGAGACAGACGGCCCAATATCTATATGGGACTTATATGACTTCTATCCCTCAATCCCTGGTGTTCCCCTTTTTTCGAAATCATACCCTACATGATCGGTCTACATCATGATCTTTTTGGGAAATACTGGGAGTGGTAATAACTAATTCTAACCCCCATTTCCACCATCTCAACTCGGGGGTGGAAGGGAACTAATTATGTTTGGGACCTTGTCCTACTGCTTTTGGGTTACATTACATTGGACATTGGACTTGGCAATCACGGAGTGTTGTTGAACTTTGCAAGGTCCTACCTAAATTCACTCCTCTTTTTAGACTTTTTAACCTTTTTTCTTTTATTTAAGTTGACACTGGTTCTTTTGATTTTTCTTTTTAAATGATGATCATCTTTTTCTTTATCCTTTATTTGAATGAAATTGTCTAAATGTACTGTATTATTTTTTCTGTTACTGTATGCTTATATGATATTCTTTGGTAATATCGAATAAAGCTTATTTTGATTTGATTTGACTCACCTGTGAAGGAACTACAGTCCAAGATGATCACCATGCAAGAAGAAATGGCCTCCCTACAACGCCGTGCCGAAGATGCTAAGAGGAGCTCACGATGCAACAATATTCGCTACCTGAGTGGAGTATCTCCGTGTCTAACTTTTTTTACAGGGATGGCTAATGACCACTACTCTGGAAAACAGAGGCTCCAAACTGTTCTTGGTGGAATTGTCTGCCCACCACTGCAGGAATACCCAAATGCAGGAGATGCAGAGCAACCTGTAAGAGACCTACAAAGGACCAAGCAGCCGAAAACATGCCCATGCAGTGGATGTTGCCACCCTGCACAGCTCCAACACTTTCACAGCTGCGATTCAAGCCAGTCTTTAACCCACCTGTACACCACATTCAGCTGACGACTTGATATGAACTTCACCGCAGGGTTGGTCCTCTTGCTCCCATGTGGGGCCACTATGTGGAGATGGTGTACACTGCTCCCCCCAGGTAGTATGGGAGATCCAGCTGAGACTTTTAGAATGGGGCTGGAACTACATGCCCGACGCTTGATTCAATGAGGACTTGTTTGTTTTTTCTTTCTTTCATTCTTGTTTTTGTTCTTATGTTACAGCTGGGGATTTTTAGATTTTTGGATAGGAACACCTGTGACCACTGTCCTGGGGAAAAAGCAGCAATTATGTCTTGCTGCTGTTCGGGCATGTTTTTTTTGTTTTTATTGGAGCCTGATGAAGGGTCTATTAGCTACATAGGTATTTCCTGGGGCCACCCTTATTGGCGCAGGGTAGGCTATCTGGCAGTGGGTGATACCAGTATAAGATAGATAGGGGCACCACTCTCCACGGTAGGACTCACTAACTTCTCACAAAATGGGGTCCGCAACTGACCCTCTCACTCCACAATGCCACATTCTCACAAGGAATGTGCGTGGCACGGCCACTCCTGCTAAACGCTAATGCATTTATGCATACCTTAAACGTTGCACCTTGCCATATTGCAGGAAACCCATCTTACATCAGCTAAGCTGCATAAGGTGCACAGGAAGTGGAGAGTGCAAGGAGTACTCATATGGATCGCAGCTGAGGTTCCATTTGTCGTGACTGAGCATCGAGTGGGTGCAGATGGACATAATGTGGTCCTGGAGGGCCAGCTTGATGGTATTCCCCTCACACTGATGGCTGTGTATGGCTCCAACGCAAATCAGTCGATCTTTCTTGACACGCTCACTCCGGCACTCTCTTGTGACCCCTACACCAGGGACTTTGGGTAGGTGATTGTAATTGTCTGCCAGATGTTGCCCTTGACCGTTCCGCTTCCCCAATGCATGCACCCATCTTGGGATGCCCTCAAAGTTGTAAGACATGGCCATTGCTTGGCGACTACTTCCAGGATACGACGTTGGTTGGTGGGCGAACTAACTGCCAGCGAGCAAGAGCTACAACCACTTGAGATGACGGTATCCACTCGAACCACAACACTGAGCAATGCCAGCAGCTGCAACAGCAGCTGCTAGAGTTACTCAGCCATCTCAGCCCCCAAGGTGCACAAGCAGTTGGCTGAAGCTCTCCTGGGTAAACATGCAGACCACAAGCACTGCACTGCCCTGCTGCCCACTATGGGAGACTGATCTGGGAAACTGCTCGCGTGGCTCATGAAGGTGGAACAGCAAAGGGCTCCAATCAGAGCTTTCCACTTGGGCGGTAGCACAATATTCACCTCTCTGCCGGCCATTAATGCTATCTTTTGTGATTATTACAGGAGGTTGTACACAGTGACGGATCCAGAGCTCGGATGTAGCTACTTTCACAACCTTCTGATGGTCAGGTTGAACTCTTTACAATGGGCTGAACTTGACTAGCCTCAGCAATAGGACGAAATCTGTGCTGCTATTTTACAATTTGCTCTCAATAAGACATTAGGCACTGACGGGTTCCCGATTAAATATTATGCAACCTTTGCTACCTAAATCACCCATATCTGCTAGACATGTTCACCAAGGCGAAGATGCTGTGACGACACTGGGTCTCACTTTGAAAGGCCCTGATTGTAGTACTCATTAACAGGGCCTGACTGGCCATAGCAGGCACCGGGCAATCCCCTGGTGCGCCGCACGGGTGAGGGCGGGTTTTGGGCCCCTGGGGGCCGTTTTTGTTACAGGGCCGTTTTTGCAGCATGGATGCAAAATTGGCCCTGTACCAAAATCAGCCGAAAACCGGCACCGGCAAAGAGCTCGGCGGCACCTCCAACCCGCCCCCCAGGGGGGCCGGTCGAGCACTTTGCCAGGGCCGGTTTTGGTTCCCAGTCCGGCCCTGCTCATTAAACAGGGCAGGGACATGCTTGATGTTTGTTCTTACCGTCCTCTCTCAGTGCTGAATCTTTCAACAACAGGCGCTGCCTTCTAGGCCTCATACACAATGCTCCCACCGATACCTATGCACAGGTGGCGGTATCGCTGGACACCAAAAAGGTGTTTGACATCCTAAGCTGGGACTTTCTCCTCTCACCCTTGAACGCATGGGGTTTGATTCGCACTCTGTATAGTAGCCCATCGACGCAAGTCTAGACTGGCTAGCTGATATTCAAAAGCTTTGTTATTCAAAGGGGCACCAGACAGGTTTGCCCACTTTACCCGCTCATTTTAGCCCTTGCCATGGAACCGCTGGTTCATCCTCTCTCCCAATATACACAGAACTGGGGTATCCCAGAATAAGGTGCCCATCATGTCATATTGTTATACACGAATGATGCTCTGGTCTACTTACGCTAATTTCAGACTTTCTCCCAGGCCTCATGCGCCTGTTGGATACATTCAGGTGGCATGCCCTGTTAGATTAGTTCAGGGACATATCGGAGCTTCACGTGAACTGTCCGAAATCATGCTTGTTCCCTCTGGTACCACACTCTGCTCTGCTCCACACTTCCTGGACGCCGAGCTCAAAATGGACCGCCAGATCAACTCCATCGCATCCTCCTGCTTCCACACCCTCTGCCTCCTATGTAAGACCTTCAAATGGATCCCCCTTGAGCACAGAAAGACCATCACTCACGCCCTTGTCACCAGCAGACTTGACTACGGCAACGCACTCTATGCCGGAATGAACAAAAACCTAACCCGCAAGCTACAAAATGTCCAGAACTCGGCCGCAAGACTGATCCTCAACCTGCCAAGACACTGCCACATCTCCCAGCACCTGCGCAAACTCCACTGGCTCCCCATTGAGGCTAGAATTACCTTCAAGACTCTCACCCACGCACACAATGCCCTCCACGAGACCGGACTTGCATACCTAAACAGCTGACTCAAATTCCACACACCCCAAAGAACCCTACAATCAGCCCAGCTTTCCTACGCCATGGTTCCCGCACCAGAAAGACCAGATTGGGAGGCCTCTCCTTCTTCTTCCTCAAGGTCACAGGCTGGAACGCCCTTCTGCTCCATCTCAGACAGACAACATGGTTCCCCATCTTCGAGAAAAACCTCAAAACCTGGCTCTTCAACAGACCCCCTCCTTGATGGACTGGAACCTGCATCCCCCCCAGCGCCTTAAGACCCTTACCGGTAAGTAAGTGGGTACGATCTCACCTCCCAATGCCTCACAGTTCTTGCAGCTGAAATTAACAACGTCGCTCCACTCAAAAGCAAAAGGATAAGGCCCACTCCCTCAGCACCTTGGTTCAACAAATCCCTTTATGAGGAAAGGAAGCAGCTAAGACTCCTGGAGAAGCAATGGAGGCATTTGCCCTCCACTGACAATTTAGCCATGCTTCGCACAGCAAGATCCAAGTACCACAAGCACATCTTCCTTGAGAAAGCGACGCACTTCAAAACCCTCCTTGACTCCGCCAAAAATAGACCCAAAAAACTATTCGATCTTATCAAGACTCCGAGCTGCTCTCCCCCAACCTCCAAGGTGGAGGATTCTACAAAGAGAGCAGCGGATTTCGCTATTTTCTTCGATGGAAAAGTGAAATCACTTGTGGATCAGGTTGCTCATCCTACCCCTCCAGAAGAGCGCAAATCCTTAGCCATTTGGCAGAGCTTTGACCCCATATCTGAAGATGCCCTTCTCAAGTGCATACGCGAAACAAAGCCCTCCAACCATTCTCTTGACCCTATCCCTAGTGCCATTGCCTTTGACTTCTATACCCATTCCCTTTCCTATTGGACCACTCTGATCAACCTCTCCCTCCGGCAAGGGTCCCTTCCTGTCTCCTTCAAAACTGGGCAGGTCACCCCTCTGCTTAAAAAGCCCACTGCTGATGCGAATGACCTCAACAACTTCCGCCCCATCACTAACCTTCCCTTTCTTGCGAAGATCACAGAAAGATGTGTAGCAAAACAACTCTCTCGTCATATCAAGGACAATGATCTTCTTGACAATTGTCAGTCCGGCTTCATCCAAAACTGCAGCACTGAAACAGCCCTACTGCAAGTGGTTGATGATGCGCTGAGGATACTCGACTCAGGGGGGTCCTGTCTGCTAATTCTCCTTGACCTTTCCGCAGCCTTCGACACTGTTAATCACAACACGCTCCTCAATATTCTTCAACAGAGAATGGGCATGGAGGGCACTGTGCTTAAATGGTTTGCATCCTTCCTCTCTGACCGATCTCAAATGATCAAAATAGCGAACAGTCTTTCTTCTCCTGTGGCGGTGGGTCAAGGTGTTCCCCAAGGCTCTATACTTGCACCCACATTGTTCAATCTCTACTTAGAACCTCTGGGAAACCTCCTAAGCAAATCCGGGATTCACTATCATCTCTATGCAGACGACACTCAACTCTACCTCAAGGTTGCCTCCACTCATGATCTCTCCATCCTAAGATCTACTCTTGACTCCATTCAAAACTGGATGTCAACTCATCAATTGATTCTGAATCCCTCCAAAACTGAATTCCTCCTCTTCTCCTCCTCACTCTCTCCTCCCCCGGTTCAATCATGGATGGATCAGATGAATCTACTAAACAATAAACCCATCATTGTCGACAGCGCTAAATCCCTTGGTGTCATTCTTGACAAAAAACTCAATCTAACTCCCCACATCAATTCTATTGCAAAATCTGCTTGTTACCAACTGCGCCTTCTTTGGGGAATCCGTTGCTTCTTCCCGGAGCAGGACCTTATAACCCTGGTGCAATCGCTGGTCCTCTCTAGACTAGACTACTGCAATTCTCTTCTTACTGGCCTCCCCAAATCTCACCTGTCCCCACTTAAGTCTGTCTTCCATTCAGCAGCTCGTTTCATTTATGGGGCCAAAAGAAGCGATCACATCACACCGATGTTATCCACCCTCCGCTGGCTTCCCTTCGAGGCTAGAGCTATCTACAAAACCGCTTGTATCACCCACAAAGCCTTGCACTCCTCCTCTCCCCGCTACCTGGCGAATAAACTGAAACTCTCTGGAGGCTCTAGACCTTCACGCAATGCAGAGAATCTACTGCTTGAACCTCCCACTTTCAAGAAGGAAAGAACAATGGCCCAATCCTTTTCAGGCAACGCAGTGAGAATCTGGACCTCCTTTCCGCCTTAGCTCCGGACCACCGCCTCCTCCCAGGCCTTCAAAAGGGACCTCAAAGTTCTCCTCCTCCAGAGACACCTCCAAAAGTAATTCACGTCCTCTTGCTAGTTGGAGGAAGACTTCCCACTACTGATAACTTCTACTTTCCATGACCATGGAAGTGCCTTCCCAGTGGATTCCTGTGGTTGGAGTGTCTGCCCCTTTTGCAGTATTTTCCATGTACTTGTGTTCTGTGCCCTTTTGTAACATGCACACACCACTTTGCCCTTGTAAAACACGGTTGCTACCTCTCACATGTTTTTACCTTTGATACTTGCACAAGTGCCACCTTTGCCTACATAACGCTTGTTCTTGTGGCTGAGTGTCTAGCACTTATTGCAGTATCATACCTCAAATTATACTTTGTTTTCTCTTGAACTGCACACTTGTCACTTTTCCTCTTGTGCACTTTTTACTACCTCATGTAATTTTGGTTGCTCACAATTTTTACTACCTCATGTATTTTGTTTGCTCACAATCGTCACTATTATCTTTACTACCTCATGTATTTTTGGTTGCTCACAATATTTACTACCTCATGTATTTTGTTTGCTCACAATTGTCACTATTACCTTATGTAACGTAACGTATGCTTTTGTAATATGTTCTTTTGTAATGTTTCTCATTATGTTTCATTTCTGTTCCTATTGTGAAGCGCTCTGACGCCTTCAAGTAAAGTCCGCGCTATATAAAATGCATAAATAAATTAATAAATAAATAAATAAGTAGTTGCGCTTAACAAACACCTGATTGATTGATTGACTGACCCCATGAAGACCCATCTCCAATGGTGTTACGACACCTTTAAATATCTGGGAGCCCACATCTATTCAGTGGCAGCAGGCATGTCTCGTGGGTGGGAGGGTGGGTGCAGAAGGTTGCAGACAGGGTGCGCTGGACGGTGGGGGGTCACGATTGCGGAGGGAGTTAGACATTTTCTTTTTTAAGATAACTTAACTTGCTGCTGGGTCCCATGTCGCTACTTCTGCTCTCCTGTCTCTGACTTCAGAAACAGGAAGCAGGAAGCCAGGCTCCCTTCCCTAAGCCAATAACAATGCTGCAATGCAGCATTATGAGTAGTCTGAGTGCTGCCGTGACACTGCACTCAGCCAGGGACTGGAGGGGTGGACATGTTCTCCATGCAGGCTGTAATGTAGCCTGCATGGAGAATGGGGAAAGTGTGCATGACTGGTTCGGGCGGCCCAAGAGGGCAAACCAAATAGTTATTGCGCACTTAGGAGTGGACAAACCACTCCTCCTCTGCCCTGCTCCGAGAGCAGAGCATGCCTGCCCACCCGCAAAGCAGCTCTAATATAAAATTATAATAACTAAAAGTTATTATCATTTTACGTTTTTGCTTCTCGAGCTGCTTGAAAGCACTGGGACGACGCTTCTCCGCCATAGAGGAGGAGCTGCCACTGGATTCATCATTCAGAGAAAGACATCAAGGAGGGCACCCTAAACGAAACAATTGGCTCTATACATGGGTACTTGCCCTTCTGGCGATTGCTACCCATGTCTCCGTTGTGCTGCGTGGCAAGATCCAAAATGGTGCTCCCTTACCAGCAATACTATTTTGCTATCTGCCAGCACAACTATTACCACTTCGATCGCTGCAGTCAACTTCACTATATATAACTTCTGCTTGCTGTCACTCACGCATGTACCATCTCTTGCAGATCAGATCACCGAATTACCTAATGCATGACCTTTTTCTGACAGTGAACAAGCCCTTACAGTACAGCTCTTTGACAGGCTTCCCTGTTTTTTTCTCTTTTTTCCTCCCTAACAGGCTCTTTATCTACATTCAGGCAATTCATTGCTCAGTCCTGATAATGATCCCACTATTTCTTGTACATGGGATCGAAACGTCGTTGACCAATTCAATAGTGTCACGCTTAACCAATGTGTGAAAACAGTGTGTTCACTATTTTGGATAGCTTGTTCATTCTCTGATCCAATTAAGCTTCCATTGTCTTGTTTTGCCTGGAATTTTTCATATTCAATATTTTGTTGTTTCCTTTCCTGTGTACTGGATGCAGGATTGCGTCCCGCTCTCTTGTTGTTCTCTCATTTATGTTTAACTAAATCTGTCCAATTTATTAAAATTTTCTGTCCGGCTGGAAATTGCATAAATATAGCGCCTATGGTGGTCTATATTTTATTTGTCACTGTATACATTGTGTTTCTAAGGACCATTGTTTCATGATATACTTTTTTGCAGCACTCCCAAAAGTGCTTCCCAGGAGCTTCTTTCGAGTACTGCACAGCTTATCGCTCGAATTGATCTGGACCAAGGGATGCCGCCAGCTTTGCTTCCTACCCTACCCTACAGTGTCCAACATCTGAGGGGGGTCTTTCTGCATCCAATTTCGAGCTTTATTATGTGGCAGTGTAGCTACAATGCCCACAGGCATGGTTGTGCATACCCACGTTCCTGGAACATCCATTTGCATGGTCCTAGATGGCCAGTGCATCTATTTGTGGCTGTCAGACTCAAAACCCTGCCCCGGTTGGGAGACACACCAGAAGACTGTGAAGGTTTGTATATGTCGCAGCAACCCATATCCCTTGTTAGATCTGGGGGTCTCTAGTTGGCAGGGGTAGGTACCACTGTCCAAATAGGGACCCTTGCTTCTAGTCAGGACAAGGAGATAACTCTCTGAGATAACCCCTGCTCGCCCTCTAGGTAGCTTGGCCTGAGCAGTCTAGGCTAATCAGAGGCAATGCGTAAAGTATTTGTACCAACACTCACAGTAACACAGTGAAAACACCACAAACTGATTCCACAACAGTTTAGAAAAATAAAGGTATTTATTCTAAAACTACACAAGACCAAAACGATAAAAATCCAACATACACGGTTCAAGAATATGGTTTCAAAGAGTTCTTAAGGTTGCGTTAAAGTTCTTCAAGTTGCGGTAAAAATAAACCGCAGTTGCGTGAAAAGTTCACAGTTGCGTCACGTTTACTCACAGTACCTTTAGTTGCAACAAAGTTCCAAAAGCAGAAGCTGGTGCGGTGGAAAACAAGCGATGCGTTGCTCCTGAGACCCTGGGGAGGCGATGCGACAGCCCCGCTGCAGCAGCGGGCGTGTTGCGACGAATCCGGTCTGTATGGGGAGGAAGGCCACTTGTATGGATTCCGGTGCGTAGGTTCCGTGGGAAGTCTGTTCTCGCAAAGGCACGATGCGACGATCTCGTAGGTGCTGCGACGATCTCCGGGGCGACGATGCGCGGTCCAGCGGTGATCCTTTCTCTCGCAGCTCCCCGATGCGATGATTCTGCGACGACTCGCAGCGACGTGATGCGGTCCGCAAGCAAGCGGTGCGGCGTTCTCACCCAGCGACGACAGGCTCTGCGACGATACTCGCAGCGATGTTCGATTCTCCCGCACCGGTCTGGTGCGTCCCGCAAACGGAGGATGCGACGTCTCTGGCAGCGGCGTCAGGCGCTGCGACGATCTCGACCTCCGTAGCGGCGGGAAACTTCTCGCACTGTCGGGGATGCGCTCCGCAAGCGAGCGATGCGACACTTTTCAATTTCAAAAGTCTCTCAAGCTTTAGTCTCAAGCTTCCCAGCACAGGTCCAACCTCCAGAGGCCCCACAACTGGATCAAGCACTCTAGGAGGGACAGAACTCACTCAGCAGAGTTCAGGGAAGCTGGGGGGTGAAGTCCTTTTGTTCCTGGGACTTCAAAACAGGGAGCCAGCTCTTCTCAGGCCCTTGGAGATTCCTTTCAAGACAGGGGACACAGCTCACAGCAAAGTCCTTCCCCTCTCCTTGGCAGCAAAGCAACAGCAGGTCAGTCCAGCAGAGCAACAGCAAGACAATCTTCCTTCTTCAGAGTCAGCTTTCTCCTTGGCAGAGGTTCCTTCTTGATTTCCAGGATGATCTAATTTTCTGTTGTCAGGGGTCCTGTACTTATACCCCTAAAGTCTTTGTTCTCTTGGTGCATGTGGGCCCTGTGCCCGGTCTGAACCAGTTCTGGGTGGATCCTGAGCACTTTGTTTTGGTGGCTGCATCTTTCCTTTCAGAGTGAGGGGCAGGGTCCTCAGCCGCCCAGCAGGGGGGTGGAGCCAGCATTGTGGAAGGCAGGCACAGCCCTATTCAGCCCAGGTGCTAACTCCTCCCACCACTCAAGTCATTCAGCCTAGTGCTGACTCATCCATCCTGCCGGGGAGTTCCCCAGCCCCTGTCACTCACAAACCAGACAGTCAATACACAAACAGGCCCAGGCACACAGAAGGTTCAGACAAGAGAACAGCAACTTTCTAAAAGTGCTGTTCTCAAACACAGGATTTAAAAACAACCTTTCCTAAAAGATGTGTTATTAAATTCTGAGTTCAGGGATACTAGATACTTATGTCCTATCTTGTTCCTATGGGAAGAAATGCTGTTAACCACTGTAGCCAGCATCCCCCATGTTAATCTATGGAGCAAGATAGCCTTACAATAGTGAAAAACGAAAATGGCTGTAATTCACTACCAGAACATGTTACCTGCACCAGTACATGCTCTACCTTTTACATACACTGCACCCTGCCCAGGGGGGTACCTTGGGCCTTCCATAGGGGTGACTGATGTGCACAAAAAGGGAAGGGTTAGGCCTGGTCAGTGGGGACACTGACCAGGAGGACATGGCAGTTCTAAACTGCCCATAGGCACTGCAGTGGCAGGCCTGAGACACCATTTTAGAGCTACTCATGTAGGTGGCACAATCAGTGCTGCAGGCCCACTAGTAGCATTTGTCATCACCAGCCCTGGCACACCCAGTGCACTTTACTAGGGACTTCATGGTGATACAAATATGCCAAACATGTATATTCAATCAGAATAACAATTTACACAGGGAGCACTTACACTCTGGCACTGGTCAGCAGTGGCAGAGTGTCCAAAGCATCTAAACCAGCAAAAACGAAATCCAGCACAGCATCAAAAATACAGGAGGTAGAGGCAAAAAGATAGGGGAAACCACGCCAAAGATGCCAGGTCTAACACGTGTCCCCTCCAGCTGAAAATGGGGAGAACTACCCACCCTCTTGGGAGTTCTCTTCACTAAGGCGGAAAAACCTGGACAGACCATCAGCGTTGGCGTGTTCCGTACCAGGGCGGTGTTCCACCGTAAAGTCCATTCCCTGTAGGGAGATGGACCACCTCAACAGCTTTGGGTTCTCACCCCTCATATGCATTAACCATCTGAGGGGCCTGTGGTCGGTCTGAACACGGAAGTGAGTCCCAAACAGGTAGGGCCTCAACTTTTTCAGAGCCCAGACCACAGCAAATGCTTCTCTCTCAATCGCACTCCACCTCTGTTCCCTGGGGAGTAGTCTCCTGCTAATGAAGGCTACCGGCTGGTCTCCTCCCTCCTCAGTGATCTGTGAGAGTACTGCTCCCACACCATGCTCTGAAGCGTCTGTCTGAACTATGAACTCACGAGAAAAGTCAGGTGCCTTGAGCACCGGCGCTGTGCACATAGCAGTTTTCAGGGTTTCAAAAGCAGTTTGGCAGGCGTCAGTCCAGTCAACTCTTTTGGGCAACTTCTTGGAAGTGAGTTCTGTCAAAGGGGCGACAATGGTGCCGTAGCCCTTGACAAAACGCCTGTAATACCCGGTGAGTCCTAAAAAGGCTCTCACCTCCGTCTGGGTCTTGGGGGGCTCCCAAGCCAGAATGGTATCAATCTTGGCCTGTAGGGGCGCCACCTGGCCGCTCCCCACCTGGTGTCCCAAATACACCATAGATCCCTGCCCTATCTGGCACTTGCTGGCCTTGATAGTGAGGCCTGCCCTTTGCAGAGCCTTCAACACTTCGCAGAGGTGTTGCAGATGTTCCTCCCACGTGGAGCTGAACACAGCAATGTCATCCAGGTATGCGGCGCTGAATTCCTCCAGCCCGGTCAGTACCTGGTTAACCAGCCTCTGGAATGTGGCAGGGGCATTCTTCAACCCAAAGGGCATGACACGGAACTGGAAGTGCCCCTCTGGTGTTGAAAATGCAGACCTCTCTTTGGCCCCATCAGTTAAGGCAATCTGCCAGTACCCCGAAGTCAAATCAAATGTACTGAGGTAGCGGGCAGCTCCTAACCGATCCACGAGCTCATCAGCTCTGGTGATGGGGTGTGCGTCAGTCTTCGTGACCGCATTGAGCCCACGGTAGTCCACGCAAAACCGGAGTTCTGTGGGGCCACCGGGGGTAGCAGCTTTCTTGGGGACCAAGACCACTGGGCTAGCCCAGGGGCTGCTGGAGGGCTCAATCACCCCTAGCGCCAACATCTTGGAAACCTCTTCCTTGATGCTGGCCCTGACCTTGTCAGCTACCCTGTAAAATTTCTGTTTCACAGGCAGACTATCTCCAGTGTCCACATCATGGACGCACCAGTTGGTGACTCCTGGGGTCAGGGAGAACAGGGAGGAGAACTGACCCAACACTTGGCGACAGTCACTCTGCTGTTCTGGGGTCAGGGTGGGCGAGAGGACCACACCATCCACTGACCCATCTTGCTCCTTAACTGCCAGGAGGTCAGGGAGAGGATCACTGTCCTCTTCCATTCCTGCATCTGTAGCCAGGAGCATGGTTACTTCAGACCTCTTAAAGTGGGGTTTGAGGCGGTTCACGTGCAAGACTCTCAGGGGCTGCCTGGGAGTCTTCATGTCAACCAGGTAGGTTACCTCGCTCTTCCTTTCCACCACCTCATATGGCCCAGTCCACTTGTCTTGGAGCGCGCAAGGCTCCACTGGTGCCATCACCCACACTTCCTGCCCAGGTTGAAATTCGACCAGAGTGGTATTCTGGTCATACCATCTCTTCATTTCTTCCTGGCTTGCTTCCAGGTTCGCCTGAGCGAGCTTCCTGAAGCGTTGTGTCTGGTTGCGGATGGCCAGCACATAGCTGAACACATCCTGGGGGGTTTTCCCACGGGACTTTTCCCAACCCTCCTTCACCAGTGAGAGAGGTCCTCTAACAGGGTGGCCATACAGGAGTTCGAAGGGACTGAACCCTAAGGACTTCTGAGGCACCTCCCTGTAGGCAAACAACAGGCATGGTAACAAGACGTCCCACTTACGTCTCATGGGCTCCGCTAGGCCCATAATCATACCTTTCAGGGTCCGGTTGAACCTTTCAACCAACCCATTTCCTTGCGGGTGGTAAGGAGTGGTGAACTTATAAGTTACCCCACACTCCTCCCACAGAGACTTCATATACCTAGAGATGAAGTTGGTACCCCGGTCGGAGACCACCTCTCTGGGGAACCCCACACGGGAAAAGATCCCCATCAATGCACGGCCCACCACGGGTGCTGTGATTGTCCGGAGAGGGACTGCTTCCGGGTACCGAGTGGCATGGTCCACCAAGACCAGGATGAACCTGTTGCCTAAGGCTGTCTTGGGATCCAGGGGCCCTACGATGTCTATGCCCACCCGCTCGAAAGGGGTGCTCACCACTGGGAAGGGCTGAAGGGGGGCCTTCAGCTTCATTCCAGTCTTGCCACTGGCTTGACAGGTTTGGCAAGATCTGCAAAAGGAACCAACGTGCTTTCTCATCTGGGGCCAGTGAAAGTGGGTGACAAGCCGGTTTAGGGTCTTGTCTTGCCCCAGATGTCCTGCAAGAGGCACGTCATGAGCCAGACCCATTAGGAAGTTTCTGAAGCGCTCGGGTACCACCAGCACACGGGCTGCACCGGGCTCAGCAAACTTAGGCTCACTATACAACAAGTCATCTTCCCAGTAGATAAAGTGATCTCTGGCTGCTCCACCTGCTGCCTGGTCTACCGCCTGTTGCCGCAGACCCTCGAGGGAAGGGCATTCTTTCTGCGCCTGGCAGAATTCCTCCCTGGAGGGACCACCTTCTTGCTGCCAATGGGTCAGCTCAGGCAATTCTCCCAGTTCGGCTACCTGTTCCCCTGTAGGTTCCAGGGCATCCCCCTCGGGTTCTGCTCCTTCCTGGACCGTGGGAACGGCTGGGGCTGGTTTCCCGCGCCCTCGGCCTCTTCCTCTCCTGGCAGGTCTCTGGGCCACTGTTTCAGGCTCCAGTTCTGCTGAATCACCCTTACTGGCTGCCATAGCACGCGTGGTCACACAGATCCACGCAGGCAGACCCAACATCTCCAAGTGAGTTCTGTGTTCTACATCCTTCCATGGAGAACTCTCCAGGTCGTTACCTAACAGACAGTCTACAGGCAAGGCATCACTGACAACTACCTCCAAAAGACCAGAGACTCCTCCCCATGCAAAGGGAACTTTCGCCAGCTTGCAGAGGCGCACTGAACTGTCAGCTGCCACTACCGGGCGGAGTACACCAGGGATGATTTGCTCTTCAGACACCCACTGACACCTCACGGATGTCACGCTGGCTCCTGTGTCTCTCAAAGCCTCAACCTCCCTCCCATTGATGGTCACCTTCTGCCCATATTTCTTAGTGTTAGAGGGCAGTAAGGTTTCCTGGACCATCTCTTGGTCTCCTAGAGAGACAAGGGTCATAACCGCTAACTCCCCCCAATCACTAGAAACCAAATCCCCTCCCAAAGCTACACTAGCTAACGCGGGGGTGGGGGCACCAGTGGGTGCTGGCTTCTTCTTGGGACATTTTGGAGCTATGTGGCCCACCTCATTGCAGTGATAGCAGGTAGGTGGGCCCCTGTTGTCTTTATTGTCCCGCCTGCCCTTAGAGGGCCATGGCTGCTTAGGTTTGGGGGTTTGGGATTCCTTTCCCTGGGAACTATTTTGGGGCCCTTCTGAGAACTCCTTTTGGTTACCCTTGTCCCCCCCACTCTTCTGCTGGGGACCCTGCCCACCTTTGGCTGTGGTACCCACAATTCCTCTGTGGACCCTGGTACTGGTCCAGCGGTCCGCCTCCTTAGCAAGCTCAATGGGGTCTGTCAGCTTGCTGTCTAAAAGATGCTGGCGCAGCTCTGGAACACAAAGACTACTCAAGTGCTCCCAACTGATTAAATGCAACAACCCCTTAAAATCAGTTACTTTACTGCCCTTCATCCAACCTTCCAGTGCACGCGAGTACAAATTCACACACTCCATCCAAGTCTCAGACTCTTTCTTCTTGGAGTTCCTAAACTGCAGTCTGTACTGCTCTGGGGTAAGGCCATACCTGAG
Source organism: Lissotriton helveticus (assembly GCF_964261635.1). Lineage (NCBI taxonomy): Eukaryota > Metazoa > Chordata > Amphibia > Caudata > Salamandridae > Lissotriton > Lissotriton helveticus. The sequence goes on from NC_136061.1 coordinate 137,865,693, forward strand.
ACATAAGGCCTCCTTCATATTGGGGTAGGTCATGGCACCTGCTAATTCTAAGGGCTCTAGAGCACTCCTCCCAGATGCCTCAAAATGTTTCCACAGGCCCGCCCCCCAATGCTGATCAGGCACACCATTCATCTTCAATGCAATTTCATACGAAGTGAACCAGGCATAAATATCCTCACCCCTATGGTAATTCTGTACCAGGTCCTTGGGAATATATACTTTACCCCCATGCACTGGCTGCGCGCTGCCACCATTAGAACTGGCATCCACCTCCTTGGCTTTAAGATCCAGTTCTCTCATGCTCAACTCATGAGCCAAAAGCAATTTCTTCTCTTCTAAGGCGCGGGCACTTTTGCTCTCCTCCGCCGCCTTTTCTCTTTCTTTATCCATTTCAAATTGCTTCATTTGCATTCTCATTTTCATGACTTCCAATTCATATTCTCTTACTCTCTGATTTTCTTGTAACTCTTCTGGGGTGAGGCCCCTACCGGAGTGGTTGCTGCCAGCTCCTGAGCCTACTCTGCCCACTGGCAGATCTTTGATTTGAAAACCATTTTCTACATCCACATCATCTTCTCCCTCTTGTGCCTCCCAATGGGCCATCAAGATTTTCTGCAGCTCCTCCTTTCTGTAGGCGCTTTTTATGGGGCACTCAAACTCAAGGCAGAATTTCCTAAGTTGCTCAACTTTGTATGAATACAAATCTCCAATGGCAAACTCCATCTCTACTTCTGCCTCTTTACTGGGTGCCTTCCCATGCACAGACATGATGTGTTGAAGAGTTACTCAAAAATAGAAAAATCAAAACCAAAAACCAGTAGTATGCGGTGGCGTAGTGGTCTGCACTCACTAGTGATGTACACCAATTACTGTGGGTCAAGTACAAATACAAGTTCAAATCCCACCGCCTGACCACCAATGTTAGATCTGGGGGTCTCTAGTTGGCAGGGGTAGGTACCACTGTCCAAATAGGGACCCTTGCTTCTAGTCAGGACAAGGAGATAACTCTCTGAGATAACCCCTGCTCGCCCTCTAGGTAGCTTGGCCTGAGCAGTCTAGGCTAATCAGAGGCAATGCGTAAAGTATTTGTACCAACACTCACAGTAACACAGTGAAAACACCACAAACTGATTCCACAACAGTTTAGAAAAATAAAGGTATTTATTCTAAAACTACACAAGACCAAAACGATAAAAATCCAACATACACGGTTCAAGGATATGGTTTCAAAGAGTTCTTAAGGTTGCGTTAAAGTTCTTCAAGTTGCGGTAAAAATAAACCGCAGTTGCGTGAAAAGTTCACAGTTGCGTCACGTTTACTCACAGTACCTTTAGTTGCAACAAAGTTCCAAAAGCAGAAGCTGGTGCGGTGGAAAACAAGCGATGCGTTGCTCCTGAGACCCTGGGGAGGCGATGCGACAGCCCCGCTGCAGCAGCGGGCGTGTTGCGACGAATCCGGTCTGTATGGGGAGGAAGGCCACTTGTATGGATTCCGGTGCGCAGGTTCCGTGGGAAGTCTGTTCTCGCAAAGGCACGATGCGACGATCTCGTAGGTGCTGCGACGATCTCCGGGGCGACGATGCGCGGTCCAGCGGTGATCCTTTCTCTCGCAGCTCCCCGATGCGATGATTCTGCGACGACTCGCAGCGACGTGATGCGGTCCGCAAGCAAGCGGTGCGGCGTTCTCACCCAGCGACGACAGGCTCTGCGACGATACTCGCAGCGATGTTCGATTCTCCCGCACCGGTCTGGTGCGTCCCGCAAACGGAGGATGCGACGTCTCTGGCAGCGGCGTCAGGCGCTGCGACGATCTCGACCTCCGTAGCGGCGGGAAACTTCTCGCACTGTCGGGGATGCGCTCCGCAAGCGAGCGATGCGACACTTTTCAATTTCAAAAGTCTCTCAAGCTTTAGTCTCAAGCTTCCCAGCACAGGTCCAACCTCCAGAGGCCCCACAACTGGATCAAGCACTCTAGGAGGGACAGAACTCACTCAGCAGAGTTCAGGGAAGCTGGGGGGTGAAGTCCTTTTGTTCCTGGGACTTCAAAACAGGGAGCCAGCTCTTCTCAGGCCCTTGGAGATTCCTTTCAAGACAGGGGACACAGCTCACAGCAAAGTCCTTCCCCTCTCCTTGGCAGCAAAGCAACAGCAGGTCAGTCCAGCAGAGCAACAGCAAGACAATCTTCCTTCTTCAGAGTCAGCTTTCTCCTTGGCAGAGGTTCCTTCTTGATTTCCAGGATGATCTAATTTTCTGTTGTCAGGGGTCCTGTACTTATACCCCTAAAGTCTTTGTTCTCTTGGTGCATGTGGGCCCTGTGCCCGGTCTGAACCAGTTCTGGGTGGATCCTGAGCACTTTGTTTTGGTGGCTGCATCTTTCCTTTCAGAGTGAGGGGCAGGGTCCTCAGCCGCCCAGCAGGGGGGTGGAGCCAGCATTGTGGAAGGCAGGCACAGCCCTATTCAGCCCAGGTGCTAACTCCTCCCACCACTCAAGTCATTCAGCCTAGTGCTGACTCATCCATCCTGCCGGGGAGTTCCCCAGCCCCTGTCACTCACAAACCAGACAGTCAATACACAAACAGGCCCAGGCACACAGAAGGTTCAGACAAGAGAACAGCAACTTTCTAAAAGTGCTGTTCTCAAACACAGGATTTAAAAACAACCTTTCCTAAAAGATGTGTTATTAAATTCTGAGTTCAGGGATACTAGATACTTATGTCCTATCTTGTTCCTATGGGAAGAAATGCTGTTAACCACTGTAGCCAGCATCCCCCATGTTAATCTATGGAGCAAGATAGCCTTACAATAGTGAAAAACGAAAATGGCTGTAATTCACTACCAGAACATGTTACCTGCACCAGTACATGCTCTACCTTTTACATACACTGCACCCTGCCCAGGGGGGTACCTTGGGCCTTCCATAGGGGTGACTGATGTGCACAAAAAGGGAAGGGTTAGGCCTGGTCAGTGGGGACACTGACCAGGAGGACATGGCAGTTCTAAACTGCCCATAGGCACTGCAGTGGCAGGCCTGAGACACCATTTTAGAGCTACTCATGTAGGTGGCACAATCAGTGCTGCAGGCCCACTAGTAGCATTTGTCATCACCAGCCCTGGCACACCCAGTGCACTTTACTAGGGACTTCATGGTGATACAAATATGCCAAACATGTATATTCAATCAGAATAACAATTTACACAGGGAGCACTTACACTCTGGCACTGGTCAGCAGTGGCAGAGTGTCCAAAGCATCTAAACCAGCAAAAACGAAATCCAGCACAGCATCAAAAATACAGGAGGTAGAGGCAAAAAGATAGGGGAAACCACGCCAAAGATGCCAGGTCTAACATCCCTTATTCACCTTCCATAATAATCTAGGATCTGCCCCGAATTTGTGGCACGACGTTGCAGTAGGATTTGTGTCCTTGGAGAGGCGCAGGAGTCGACCAACTGGGAGAAATCTATAATGAGGGCTCCATCATGTGCTTTCAGGACATCAAGGAGCCTTATGGAATAGGAGCTGGCCAGTTCTTAATGTTCCATAAGATACAGCATGCGCTATGCGCCACCGGGGCGAAGGCGTTGCAGTATGCCCTACATCCAGCACGCTGCACATGCTCCTGATCTCAACAGCTCACACCATGCAATCACCGCCCCTAAACGTCCCTCAACTCAGCCCCCCCAGAATATGCCACAGGTGTGCACGCCTGGTGGGACACCGTATTACCACAGCACCAATTGAGAAAACCCTGGTCCCGTGCTCTGCAACTGGTGCAGCACGTGTACTTTGACCCCAGATATCATTTAACTCAATTAAATGAAGTGCACCATGCTGATCTCGGCCCTCAACGTATGTACCCGGCCTTGAACCCGGAATGCCCCATGTGTAAACTGCCAGAAGGTGGATTATTCTACCATATGTTGTGGGATTGTCGGACACTACAACCAGTATTACAAGCGATCAACACCACTCTTAGCAGACTACACGGTTGTAATAATTTCAGACGATTATTTGTGCTCTTATTATGTTGTTTCAGAATACTGTCATGTGACAACAGCTGCAACATCCTATCAAGCTGCTATCCCACAAATGGCACGATGAGACACCCTGGTATGCTCATAAGGATGCCTGTCACTGTTATCATGCCATGACTAGGAAAATCCATAAAACGCATTTTAAAAAACACAGGTGAAAGGAGTTGTGAGAATTTTAGTTCTGCCATGATTTTGAATGATGCTGGAAGTTTCTGATTACTGAAAGAATGGCTTTTTGAGAATCTTGGAAATGGAGACTGGTTAGCACAGCATTGATGGCGATTCTAATGCTTGCTTCCTTGATTGATTTTAGCAATAAGTGAGTCATTGACAGGGCTAGTGAACTTGTGCAGTCTTTTGGTGTGCTGCTTAGTGCCACGTTGAATCAGGAACTCTGACGTACACTTTTCAGTGTCTACTTTTTAATTTCAAATGTGTTTAATTGATTTTAAGAGCAGAAATAGGCATCACAATACAATGGAAAGGCATTAGGCATATAAAGCGAACGAGACAGACAGACATGTCTTCTCTGGAAATTGAGTAGAAGGCGAGGTACATATGCCAGAGCAGGGGTATAATACCAAGGAGGCAAATGATAAACAGTGCAAGAGAGCAGAACTGTAATAACAAAAACCAGAACACCCCTCCCGTTCCCAACCCGCCCATCCCTCCCCCACCCCAACCAGTGTGCCATGTGCCAGAAACAGCTTCAGAAGTAGTCAAATAGTGCATAATGCGATCATACAGGAGATCACTGAGGTTCATGTGTAGCTTCAGTAAGGCGCAGAATGCGAAGATATCTGGGGCATGTGATCTCATTTAATTCTTTGGACAAGAGGGATAGCAACGGAAGCCAAACCTTTTGAAATGCAGCAGTGGTATGTGTAAGTGTAGCCTGAATGCGTTCCATCCCCAAAGTGAACCAGAGTTTGTGTAGCCATCCCGTATGCGGGGCTTGGTGGTCGAGCCCCAGAGTGACAAGACATGTTGTGTAGCTGCTTGCATGGCGATCCCCATTTGGCGACCCCGTGTAGATTTCAAGGGAAAAGTGAGTGCGTTAGGGAGGCCCAGAACAGTATAGGCTGGGAATCTCGGGATTTCGGTGTCAAAGGTGGAGTCAATGTCATCCAGGACTGTCTCCCAATAGCTCCGGATCTCACAACAGTCCCAAAGGAGATGGGTTAATGTGCCTCGCTCCCCACATCCCCTCCAGCACAACGCGCTGTGCGTCGCGTTCCCTCTATGAAGCCGGGCCGGTGTAAGGTGCCAATACATTGCCAACTTCACCGCAGTTTCCCTGCCCGCGATGTTACGTGTGGTGTGTGAGGCCCTGTAGTATATGTAGCTCCATTCTTTAGGTGGTAGTGCCCTACCAAGTTCAGCCTCCCAACGCTTTTGACCCGCCGTTTTACCTGGGATGAGTGGGGGCTTGAGCATTTTGTAGATGTCCGAAATAAGATGTCTATCCGTGTCTTTTGTCAGCAGCCAATTCTCAAAAACTGTCATTGGTCGACCCACTAGAGTGGCGGTGACTGGGTTGGTGAGCCAATGTCGGAGTTGGAAGTATTGGAAAAGGTGAGGGTTTGCTACCTCGTACCTTGCCTTATGTCCGAGAGGGGAAGAAAGCCCTGTAGGTCGAAAAGGTCGCCGGCAGAACGGCAGGCGGTACCACGCCATTTCGAAAAAGCAAAAGGATCATTGCCCGGCGGAAACTCCGGGTTGTCCAGGATGGGGGTAAATGGGGAGGGAAAGGTTAGTGTCTACTTTTTGTGGTTTTGAGAGTTATTGTTTGAGGTAAGGCAGAGTTTAGAAAATGCTTGTTTCATCAAAACTTGGTCTGTGGGAGGATTGTAGGGGAGCTTTGTTGAAACATTTATTTCCTTATTGCAGATGCTAATGGCTCTGTTGGAACGGAAGGCTGATGATTTGTTACAGAAATACCGGCACTGATTTTGCACATCTCAAGATTTTCCATTTGATATCTGAGACTTGATAAGCAGATATTTACTTGCCACATTAAAAAAAAAACTTCAATCCATCAATGCAATCGCAAGTACAATACAAAAATGAATCAGCAGTGACCACCTTCATTTTAAATATTTAAGTGAAGGTGCAAGACTTCATGGTAAATACTGGTTTGAGATAACACCTTGTGCAGATAAAACACAGCTGCCCATCACATTTCCAAGAACCACAACACTACAGTCAAAGAGCCTGATTCGTAAAGGAAATTAGGAATCTGCTACTCTTGCTTTATTCCTTCATTTAGAGCAAATTCTCAACTTTTTTATAGTTTCAAAACATTTTTAACAAAAGTTGCAACTTTCCACAAGTAGGTCTCAAAATCCCCGGGAAAAAAACACAACAAACATACCAATATGTATGAGCAACGAAAAAACTGAGAGGCATATGTATCAAGAGTTTTGCGTCGCCCTTGTGCCACGCAAGCGGGCCGACTTAACATTGATGGCGCCCAGAGTAACAATGTTTGCTGGTGCCACCCAGTGACCACCTCCTCCACGGATTTCCTCACCACCACCCTTTAACAGCGTCACTCAAGTCTAAATAACCTCCCTCTCTCAGTTGCAGTTAATTCGTTTTATAGCACCGCCACTCAAACCAGTGTACAGTGCCAAAGCACTTTACATCACGCACACTACGCAGAAACAATCAATCATAGGTGTGTAAACCAGTGTAGAGGAAATGTTACATAGGACAATGAGGATTTCAAGGTGTAAGAGTAACATATTATCCATACTAGTAGACAGGATAGTTTAAGATTGCTTGGTCTGGAGCAGCACAAATTGAGGTCCTTATTTATGAGGTTTTGGATCAGGTGAGCATGGCAAGGAATCTTGCTGCGTTGGCCTGGGTCAAAAGAAAAGGGCAGGAATGCAACATATCTATGTGATGCAGAGCATTCCTGTCCATTTCTCCTGAGCTGAACACAATGGGCTACCACGCGCCAATGCAGGCATCCTTGAGCCATGGTGCAAGGGTGTCTGCATTGGAGGGGTGATTGTTTTCCCTTCCTGTACAAAAACAATCACAAGAAGTGTTTTGCTCTTTCTATGTTTTCTGCAGAATGCACCACACATAGAAAGAGAAAAATCAAGGATAATTAAGGATATTTCTCCTTGTTGTGCCTCCCTAACACCACCCCAAGGGTACTGTTAGAATCTGACACAGTCCCAGGTTTATGATTCCTTGTAAATCTGGAAATGCTTCAGATTCCATGGGTGTTGTGTTGGAACACCCTCAGCAACACTCACGGAACGCCCCTTCATGCAGTGTTCTGTGTGAAAGGGGTACAGATTTTTAAGCCCATGAAAAGCCATGCAAAATGTCTTTGTAATTGTGATGCAGCATATTGCGCCACCTGAGCATCAAAAAAGTGCAGCTCCAGGTGTGCAAAAGTGCTCCTAAGGGCCTTGTACATGAGGCCCTACGAATTTAAAATGTAACACCATGGTTGGGCGTTCTCTTGAATAATCAGAATTGATTTCTATCCATATAAACTCTTTTTCCAGCATTAGGATAACCATAAACTGGGAATAAAATCAGAACGATCTAATCTATACCCTGCAGATTGCAAGCGACTACTAGATGACCGTTAATAGCTCACCGTTCTATGTTAGTATTATAATTTATAAACTGGAAGTAACAAAGGATCTCACAGAGAAAAGCAGTAACCCACTGACCTATTAACAATGTATGCACTTTTTGATCTGAATGGTTCACGTACTTTAGAGCAGGCATATTAACCCTATGTGCTACCTTACCATGAGTCAAAACTTCCACTAAGCAAACCTCCGATCTCTCTCTAGAAAGAACATTAATCACCATGGTTATCTTGACATTTTTATTGTTCTCTGAAAACTGGTGGAGGCCAGGAATGTGGCAGTAGGTGGTTTTAAGACCATAACATACTTTTCCCAAGTCTGATGGGAAAGATTCTGGAGGAGACTTACAGAAATAAACTTCCGGCTGGAACAGCTTTGGGTTGATTTGTGAAGGAGTGAAGTGTCTGAAAGATTACCTCTGGAAACTCAGACAGGATCAGGTGTCCTATGAAAGGAGCCTGGTAGAACTGGCTTCCAAAGGCTCCACTCTACCAGTGGTCATGGCACGCATAAGTGATATCATCAAGGCGTAGGTTGATGATACCATTGAGACCTCCCTAGACATCTTACCTGGCTATACAAGTACACTCATTCTAGTATGACCTCAGCTTCTGCAGAACTTGTCAATGTTCATGGAGCAACTGGCAGAACTAAAGGAAGGAAAACAGGATCTTGGAGCTGCAAGCCATGGCCCATGAGCAACATCAGTATGTGTGCCTACTCTTTTCTGATCACCTGAAGTGGGAGCTAGAGGATGGAAGTGAAAGGCACCTGTCACCGGTGAGCTAGAGAAGATGTAGAGGTGGTAGCAGCTTGTGGAGAGAGGTAGTCAGTGACCATAGGCTGGAGGCCGATGAAAAGATAAATGGACACAAAAGTTCTAGCACAATGCCGGACCTTCAGAGGTCCTCAGTTTGGAGCAACAAGCTGCAGGCTCAAATCTAGATCCTTACAGTAGCGATTGAAAAGTCGATCATACAGGACGGGGGCCAATAAAAAGCAGTCCATTGAATTTATGGGGATATCTCAGAGCATGCAGCAACCTTCTCTCGGCCTATAAGAACTCAAGTAAGAAGCAGGCTGATCTGGTGCGGCAGCTGAAGTAGCAGAGGTATATGATGTTCAGGTGGCACCTGATTCAACCCCGGAACTTGCAAGAGAGATTTGTGCAACTGCAGGTGGGTCTTGCTGTGAGGGTCCATGGCAAAACTTCACTGTGAGGCCTGCTCCACCACTGTAACCTTAGAGTGAATGCAAGGTAGAGAGATGACCAGATAAAAAAAAAAAATAATCTTTTAATTAACCAACTATTTATCAGCACATCAACAGTTGTACAGCAACATTCGGAGACGCAGAGTACAGATAATACCATTTCCACAGTTACGCATAAATATAGGCACCATTAACATCTTTATCTACCACCTATAGTCCCCTAGTATCAGACCCACCTGAACAGACCTATTTGGATGCGAACCTCTAGTGTCCTCTGTACCCCCATTTTTGGAAAACCACTTTTTAGGCTGCACCACATCAGTCAAGGTCCTGTTCCCAATCCACCACCTGTGGGGTTGTTCCGCCCCCCAGGCCTGACTATGTTCCTCATGGCTATTACTGACGCAACCATCAACCACTTCCTAAGATATAGTGGCTATTTTTCTTCCCCAGGTACACACAAATATGCCAAGTAGCCTCCTGTGGGATCGCCTGACCCACCACTTCAGAAATGACTCTCGTTATTGCTACCCAGTATTTCTGTATTTTTGGGCACGCCCAAAGAATATGAAAAAAGGAACCCACTTCCCTTCCGCTCCTTGTGCATTGGTCAGTGTAACAATGGCCCAACTGGTGTATGAGGGCTCTAGATAAGTATGGCCTATGCAGGATACGGAGTTGTGTGAGACGGAAGTACGCCCTTATGGCCACTTCCCTGGGACCCTGGAGCTCCTCCTGCCAGTCATCGTCTTCCAGTATTCCCACGTCTGTCACCCAAGCCTCTTATAGGGTGCCTAGTGGGTCAGGTGTGTTATTCATGATCTTTCAATATATCAGGGAGATGGGTTTATCTATCATAGGCTGCAGAAACAGTCCATCTTCCAGTGGTGGGTTTTCTGGAAGCTGATTACCCTGCAGGATGTGAGTCTTAAGTCCATGCCCAAATTTGAGAAATCGGAACATCTCAGACCTGGGCATCTTGTACTCCACTTGTAAGTCTTGAAAGGAGTTTATAGCCTGACCCCTCCAGATGTCCCCAAGGTGTTCCATCCCCAGAAAACTCAATTTCCTGAATCCACTCAGATTTTCCAATTCCCTGAGGAGATTGCTATCCCACAATGGCATCCTTTCCATCAACTTATCTTAGATCTAAGGAATTTTGTGGCCTCTCGTCAAATGCGGATGACTGTTTGTGTTTGTGGCAGTAATTGTTCTCTAGCCTCTTGTGATAAAGCAACGCTGGATATACCCGTTTTCCCATCGCGTATCGATCCACCCTGTAAGCTGTTTCTTCCTGTCCTGCAAACACCCATTTATTGACTGCGACCAGCTGTGCTGCCCAGTAGTACTTTCTAATATCTGGGATCGCCAGGCCCCATCAAAAGCTTCTCTCTGCAATTTATGGAGGGTTATCCTGGCACTGCCTGTATCCCTTAAGAGATTACTTAGCTTGCTATCCCCTTTTTGGGAAAAATAAATCAGTATTTTGTAGGGCGTATTCTGCAGGGCATACAGTAGGCGTGGAAAGGTCTTCATTTTGAACAAAACCGCCAGTCCCAACAATGACACCGACAGTCTTCTCCAGTGTGTTATGTCTCTGCGTAGCAAGTCTAGGTGTGGGGTGTACACCTAAAATGTACTCCTGATTTTGGATATCACTACTCCAAGTCATTTAAACTTTTCCTTTACTAAAAGGGATTGTCCACTAGCTGGGAGGGTTAGGATGACCCCTGTCAAGGGGAACAATAGGGTTTTGCCCCAGTTGATCAGATTCCAGAGTAGCTTCCAAACAGTTGAAATATATGGAGCAGTCTTCCCACAGTGAATCAGGGCCGGGTGGCATAGAGCAATATGTCATTGGCATATAGCTAGATTTTTCCCTCCCAGCCTCCCTTTCCATAGTGCCCGCCACCAAGGGGTCATGCCAGACCATCGCGGCTAAAGGTTCCAGCGCCAGTGCAAAAAGAATGGGTGACAATGGGCACCCCTTCCTCGTGCCCTTGTGCAGGACAAAAGGACTGGACCCGGTTCCATTTACCATCACCCTCGCTAGTGGTTCTGTGTATAGGAGCTTTATCCTGTGGAGAACTTGGGACCAAATCTAAACCTCTCCAATGCCAAAAGAGGCCATTTCATTCAATGCTATCCAGCACCATCTTAGCATCTATTGACAGCAATACTTTATCTGGTTCATCCGTAGTCATGTGTATCACTCCATACAAGCACCTCAAATTCAATCTGGTGCTTTTATGAGGCATTAAGCCTGATTTATCACAGTGTATTATGATAGCTATCACTCTCCTTAGCCCGGTCGCAAGGGCATTCGCCAGCACCTTACCTTATATGTTTAATAAAGAGATGGGCCAGTACGAATAGCAATCCTCAGGGGTTTTCCTTCTTTGGGAATTACCACTGTCGTGGCCAGCTGCTGATCTTCAGGAAGTCTGCAGACTGTCCCTGCTTCCTGGAACATATTGAGCATATGTGGTGCCACTGCACCCGCCACCCCTTTTAAAGTTCGGCTGGTAGGCAACTGGGCCCACCCGCCTTACCTGTTCATAAGTCTTGTAGTGCGTGTGTGATTTCATCAAATGTGAAATCCTTCCCCAGTCTACTGCACTCTTTAATTCATAATGTTGGGAGGCGCAAATCTCAGGATTCCAGTTCAGTCAGTTCCCATTTTAACAGACGTGGATGTGTTCAGTGCCTCATATTTAACAGAAAATGCCTCTGCAATCTCCCTTCCTGTTTTGTGCACTGTTCCCTGGAGTGTACAGAAGAACAGCCACTTCAGAAATCCATTGCAGACCTCCTGATATCCTCCTCATAGATCCACAAGGACCAACGCCCGAACAGAAGCCGCATTTCAGAAAATGAACACGATTGCTTTGGCCCGTCACTGGACGAAACCCACTCCTCGTCACAACTGCGGGGATCACAATAAAGAATCTTTGTCCATGAAACATGACTAACCAGGTGGAGAGACAACTTCAACTGCCGGTCAGTTAAATCCAAAGCACAAACACATTCCAATTCTCTAACCCAACATTCCAATTTCCTAAAAAACTAAACCCAACACATTCATTTCCTCTTCCTTTCATGCAGCACAGCATAACAAGGTGTCTTGTGCTGCATTTAAAAAAAACTATACATATGGACCTGTATGTCTGTGGATTTAAAACAGTGTTTTATGATACACCCTCCATTGTACACATTACGCCACCAAATACAGTAAAAAGACCAGTTAGCGAAGTGACTCTTAACAAGGAGAAGAAAAGTTTCTTCTTGAGCAAAAGAAAGATGGGTTGGGGTGCTACCCTGAGATGTTGTCAGTGGTCAGACCTATTACAAGCACCTTTTGGGTGTTTTATCTGCCTAAGTAGGCCATAATAATCAGAGAAATCATACAACTACAAATTAACAACAGAAACATGCTTTACATTGGATTACCAAAGAATATTATTCCCAATCAGTTCTCAATTGATTGGAGCCAGATCAGTTTAACAATGCCACATATTCACACGGCCTGATAGATGAATTCAGAATCAAATTCAAAATAGCCATAATCAATGGAGAAACTATATACTCCCAAAAAAGTAATCTTCAGAAATACAGTCTTCAAAACATTCATATTCAAGATCACCGTCCTAGCCACAAGCCTGAAAGAAATCAATTTTGGAGAAAACATTGAACAATGGAATTAAGAAAAACAGAATGTAGAAAATATAGAAAAGTTTAAACAACAAATCATCCCTATGAACCTAAAAATGAATTGCAAACTTAAGTGGGCTGCATTTCTCTATTGATTGGACCTATATCAAACAATGATGACATTCCTGATAGGAACACCCACCTAGCGTTTTACGGAAATGCATTCAGACCACCACCAAAGCACGCATCTCCTGAGTGAATGTCCAGGGCAACCGTACCTTTGAGAGTCTGGCCAAGACAAGAACCTACTATCACTTGGACCTCCGAATTAGTTAACAGTAGGTTAAGTGAATTGAGTCCAATGCACCCGCAAAAAGTATGATATCTTGTCCCAGGCTCACAGCAAGGGAAAATTAATGCAAGTCAATACTCTGGGAAATTTCTAACATGTATAGCTCACAATGTAGCATATCAAAACTACCAGATGACAAGGATGTCTATGCCCTTACTAGATCCATACTACAAAAAATCAATCTGAAGGCCAGGTCATTTGTTGTAATGGGAGAAATATTGTTTAGCCCTATTGAAGATCTAAATTGATTCCATTGACAAGGTCAAAAGATCGAAAAATCTCAATACCTATCTCCCGAATATTATGAGTATGTGCCCTACAAGAACATGAAGAACACTTGGAGAATTGATTTTGATACTAGGCGTGCTAAATAAGCACAAATTGGCAGTGCTAGTGCTAAATTTCACTCAACTATGAATCTAATATCATGTGCAAACTCTGAGCCTGATTTAGAGTTTGACTGAGTGGGTACTACTCCGTCTCCAGGGCTGAGACATACACCATTGATGGCCCAACAGAGTAACAGCTATCTATTATTTGTCCTCCTGCCCTATTTACAGTGGGCAGATAAAGTCAAGTGTTCACTCTCCGTCACGACCAGGTAAAACCTGGCAGTAAGGAGCAGTGAAAACTACAAAATGACCCCCATTCTATAGGTGAAAACGACCATGACTAGGGAGTCATAAAAAAAAAAATATATATATATATATATATATATATATATATATATATATATATATATATATATATATATATATATTGCTTTTGGAGTTTGTTGATGAAATAAAAAAACTGTTAAAGTTTAATGTATGAATTTGCTACTTTGACGGAGTTGTCCATCAAACTTTCAGTGCATTTACAGGAACTGCTGTGCTGGTGGTTCATGAAAATAAAAGAGATGTCTGCCTAGCCGGTCGACATCTCTAAATTTGGTGGGAGTACTATCCTCGCCATGGTACAAGTAAAGTAGTCCATCATGGCGAAGGCACATAGTTCATTCACCAAACTCTAAATCAGGCTATCTGTTTGTGCTCGACTTTATTTTTTGAAAGGGCTCAGAATGCACACTGTATTACTTAATCCTCCATGCGTGATTTTAATCATGCTCTATTCTACTACCAGCAACATTTAATATGTCACATCTTCTGATTGTTAAGAAGACACTTTTTCCAAAGGGAGCATGGCTTCCTAACCATTCTCCAGAAACTTTAGTTTCATTGCAGTAGTTTCATTACTCAGGGACTTGTTATAAACCCTTGCTTCACCCGGCATGCCTACAAATCCTAAAATATATAAATGTCAAATGACTGCCCTCATAAATGTGCTTTTCATTTGGATTCTCACTCCCTGCTGCCAGAAAACTACTTGAATAACCGCAGCCCCTGTAGAGGATGGCCGTTCATCAGCATTTTGACAATAACATGTTGATTGCAGTTTTTGGGGTCATTTAATCTAAAAGCCAAGATTAGATCAAATGCATTTATTTTCCTTTTTGGTGACATTAGTATTATCTGTTCAGAAACAATATTTTTGTGGTAGGACAAAGAGAGAGCGCAAGAGAGAAAACTAGATACTGAGTGAAAGAGGGAGTGAAAGGTAGGGCAAGAGAAACAAGAGAGTGATACTGAGAGGAGGAGAAAAATAAGGGCACGCAGATAGATTTTCAGGTAGTGATGACACAATAAGTTTGGTGAAAGAGAGTGAATGGGAAAGGAGGGGAGGCAGACATAGGGATGTGGAGGGAGAAGCAATGGTGTGACGAAGGAGGGAGACAAAGACATCAACAAGAAAAGGAAAGAAAGAGTAAAAGTGAGAGGAGTGTGAGTGAGTGATGGAGGGAGGTTGATAGAGTGAGTAGAAATATATTTATCCTTGTTGCACCTCACCTGGGGAGGCATAGCATTGAGACGCATTAACAAGTCTACCAGTAATGGTAAATCTGGGAATATGCCAAAATCCATGGGTAGGTAGGTGGGAACACCCACGCTCCACCCATTGAACCCCTACCTGGTGCAGAGTAACTCAACGCAGCGAGTTCCTATGCACAACTGCAGCAACGCTGGCCTTGCATTGCTTGAAAATCTGACTTTGTATCAACCTTGTTCCCTCTTGCTCCCCTTGCGTAGCATAAGGGCAACATAATTCTTTGATAGAAATGCTCCTGAATCACAAAGCTATTGACATATTACTGGAAACTATGATGCATAAATAACAACAATCATGAGCTTAAAATCCATATTGTAGCCTCAAAAATAAATTACAATAATAATAATTCCTATTTGTAAAGCGTGAACATTAAGGGTTTCAAGGCGCTGGGGGACGTCGGGGAGATTAAGTGAGCTATTGCCCAGAGTCACATGATGCTGAGCTGAGCAGCCGCCAGTGATTGAACCGCCAGCGTCGTGTCCTCCAGAGTCAGCTACACTGGCCGCTACCACACACCTCTCCCTCTATAAATTTCCCTTATACGCAGGTTTTAGGTATTCTCAAAACCTTTGCAGTTAGTTTAGCAACTGAACTGGTTATAGATTGACATCTGACAAAGAATGGATTTGCCATGTTTTGTGTGTAGTGATGGTTTCTGATTTAAATACTGTAGACTCTGCCTGCAACTTGCACGTCATTCTCAGGTGTTTGCCCAGCTTTTGCACTATGCCCCATGGGTGATATTTAACTGCTCTTTAGCTCTTTCCTTCTCTTGTTGCCAGAATGTACCGCATCCTTAAAATCGTTTTTTTTTTTAGGACAACCTGTTGAATATATGTGTAATTACAAGGTATTGCCTCAGATTGTAAATGCATAAAAAAGAAGAGGAGTGAGAACAACTACCTTTTTTTTGCTTTACCAGCATTTTATATTCAAATGTAAAAACCAAATGTGTAAAATGTATGTGTCTATGAGCACACACCCCGAATAAAGTTAAATAATTCAATATTTCTGTCTAGTAAAACGTGGGAAAAGGTACACTGCAAAACAGACCTGCAAGAGAAGGAAACAAGTGATGGCCCACACCTCTTCTATAATGGTATCACTTGTGTGAAATCATGAAGGTGTTTCATCAAGTTGATTGTAAATAAGTAAGTACATCTGATAAGTGAACTGTTACCTTCAGACTCAGCAGACCATTAAGTCAAACACTCTGCCCACACATTGGCAAAAAAATAAACCTATATCAAAGGATTATAGGATTATAATAGAAAGGACTGAAAGAGTGTGATGATATCAGAAGTAAAGAAAAACTGAATTCTTGGAGATAGGATAATTAGCATCCTGTTTTTAAATACATTTAGGTAATTGGGGGTGTGGCCAAGATGGCGGCAGACACGGAGGCATATTATTTAGCTCCGTAGTAGGCATGCCAAATATCCTGCTTTAACTATGCTGTAACCTGACGTAACTATCGGGTAATAAAGTGCGGAGGACTTTGCTGCACTGCTCTGAGTACCAGCCCTGCCCTTTGTGGGACCCAGTGATGCCGCCTGAAGCTCGGCGGCACCAGCAAGTGGCGGTGCACCGGGGCTCTATCTGACCTTCCGAAGATGCACTAAACCGGAAGAAGACCAGCAGAAGCCATGCTAGGCTGGATCGGAGCTGTTGGGGGCCGCGGACAGGCCTCCACAGGAGCAGGTTGGCAGAGGAAGACATTGTCGAGCAGAAAGGAGCCGATCACACTCTGGCGGTCGTGGGTGACTGGGTGTGGACCCTCACCTGACCACACGGGGCGGGCATGGCCATCGCAACAACAGTGAAGACTTCACCGGTAAGGACACAACCTGTTTGGGATAGACTGTGTAGACCCCCTGATCCTACCACAGTAGGGTGACCAACCGTCTGTAAATTTCGCGGACAGTCCGTAATTTCGGCCGTCTGTCCGTTGTCCGTGAAGGATTCTTTAACGGACGCCATTTGTCCGTAATTTTAACTGGTCGCACAACCGGCACAGCTGGCCCCCACCTCCCTTCGTGACTCCAATGCTGCTGAGGTCGGGTGTAACAGTCTCGATGCAGTACAGAAGCTCAGACACCCAGCAGCATTGGAGAGGCACAGCGGGATGGCAACCTCACACCTTCAGCCCTTGATGAGCTGTTAAGAGGTGCTTGAAGGTGACTGAGAGGGAGGGGCTGCAGCTTCAGGAGCAGGGGCATCTATTCAGATGCAAACAGCCCTGAATGTGTCATGTCTCTGCAGTTTGTGTGAGACAAAAATGGCCAGACCTGCCAATGCTGGTTTCTTCTTATTCAGTGATCTGAGCTGTACAGATGTACACACAAAACAGGAATCACAGAGAGAAACATCAAAGTCAAACTTTTCACTCTGCAGCTCAGCCTGGGCTCAGAGTTCGTAGCTCTCCGATCTCATCTGTGCAGGAGCACAGCGCCTCCTCTCAGGGTACTAGCAGGGGGTCAGCGCCTCTTCTCAGGGTACTAGCGGGGGGTCAGCGCCTCTTCTCAGGGTACAAGCAGGGGGTCAGCGCCTCTTCTCAGGGCACCAGCGAGGGTCAGCGCCTCTTCTCAGGGCACATGCGGTGGTCAGCGCCTCTTCTCAGGGGGTCAGTGCCTCTTCTCAGGGTACTAGCGGGGGGTCAGCGCCTCTTCTCAGGGTACAAGCAGGGGCTCAGCGCCTCTTCTCAGGGCACCAGCGGGGGTCATCGCCTCTTCTCAGGGCACATGCGGTGGTCAGCGCCTCTTCTCAGGGGGTCAGCGCCTCTTCTCAGGGCACCCGAGGGGGGTTCAGTGCCTCTTCTCAGTAGGCACCAGCGGGGGTCAGCGCCTCTTCTCAGGGCACCTGCGGGGGTCAGCCCCTCCTCTCAGGGGGTCAGCACCTCTTCTCAGGGCACCAGAGGGGGGTTCAGTGCCTCTTCTCAGCAGGCACCAGCGGGGGTCAGCGCCTCTTCTCAGGGCACCAGCAGGGGTCAGCGCCTCTTCTCAGGGCACCATTGGGGCGCGGGTCAGCGCCTCTTCTCATGGCACCAGCGGGGGGTCAGCGCCTCTTCTCAGGGCACCAGCGGGGGGTAGAAGGGGTCAGCGCCTCTTCTCAGGGCACCAGCTGGGGTCAGCGCCTCTTCTCAGGGCACCAGCGGTGGTTCAGCACCTCTTCTCAGGGCACCAGAGGGGGTTCAGTGCCTCTTCTCAGGGCACCAGCCGGGGTTCAGAACCTCTTCTCAGGGCACCAGAGGGGGTTCAGTGCCTCTTCTCAGGGTACAGAGGGGGTCAGCGCCTCTTCTCAGGGCACCATCGGGGTGGGGTGGTGGGAGGGGTGGGGGGGTGGGGGCAAGGGGTTCAGCGCCTCTTCTCAGGGCACCAGCCGAGGTCAGCGCCTCTTCTCAGGGCACCAGCCGGGGTCAGCGCCTCTTCTCAGGGCACCAGCGGGGGTTCAGCACCTCTTCTCAGGGGACCAGAGCGGGTTCAGCGCCTCTTCTCAGGGCACCAGAGGGGGGTTCAGTGCCTCTTCTCAGGGTACCAGCGGGAGGTCAGCGCATCTTCTCAGGGCACTAACGGGGGGCTCAGTGCCTCTTCTAAGGGCACCAGCGGGGGTCAGCGCCTCTTCTCAGGGCACCAGCGGGAGGTCAGCGCTTCTTCTCAGAGCACCAACAGGGGCTCAGCACCTCTTCTCAGGGTACCAGCAGGAGGTCAGCACCTCTTCTCAGGGTACCAGCAGGAGGTCAGCACCTCTTCTCAGGGTGCCAGCGGGAGGTCAGCGCATCTTCTCAGGGCACCAACGGGGGGTTCAGTGCCTCTTCTCAGGGCACGTGGGGGTCAGCCTCCTCTCAGGGTACCAGCGGGAGGTCAGCACCTCTTCTCAGGGTTCCAGCGAGGGGTTAGCACCTCTTCTCAGGGCACCAAACATCCTAGAACCGGCCCTGATTACACCGAGGCAGCACGTGGTTCTCTTCACAGAGCTTAATTACTGTCACTAAATTGTAAACAAACCTCGATTCTTCAAACATGCAGTCTATAATGTAATAAAATAAAGAAATGGCACAATCGCACCCACACTGATTAACAAAGTATGGAGGACAACCAGTTAAATCAGTTCTCTTGGAGTATCTCCTTTACATACTGTACATCACAGTGGGGGATGGCAAAACTAACATTTTGGAGAGAGAGACTGTCTTCTCGTTGTCTTGTCCAGGAGGCGGTGAGGAGCCATACCCCACCCTGGAAGAGACCAAGATGATACCAGAATACTGCATGCCCACCCCTGTGCCCACCCTGGTGGATCCAGTTCCCCCTCCTGTGATGGCTCCTGCCCCTCCACCCCCCCAGTGATGGCTCCTGTCCCCCCATGTGGTGGCTCCTGTACCCCCGCACCTGTGATGGCTCCTGTCCTCCCCTGTGGTGGATCCTGTCTCTGCCCTGGGTGGCTTCTGTCCCAGTCCTGGAATGGCTCCCGCAGCGAGGAATATCCAGGAACTGATTTTTTTTCTTGACGGGCCTCTTCTCAAAAAGGCTCAGCTCAAAATTAATGTGAAAAGGTGGGCGAGTGAGTAAATGAAGGGATGGGTGGATGGCTGGATGAATTAGTGAAAGAGTGAATGGATGAATGAAAGATTGAATAGATGGATAAGGAGAGAGGATGGATGGATTGATGAGTGAGTGGAAGGATGGAAGAGAGAAAAGGTAAATAGCTGGATGTATGGGTGGAAGGGTAGCTGGGTAGATGGATGAGTGAAAGGATGGATGAGCGAAAAGGTGGATGGATTGATGAATTGATTAGTGCAAGGGTGAATGCATGAACGGATGAGTGAAAGGGCGGATGTAAGAATGGATGAGTGAGTGAAAGGGAGGGTAGATGGACAAAAGGATGAATAGATGAGTGAAGGAGTGAAAGGATAAATGGATGAGAGAAAGGATGGATGAGTGAATGGATGGATGGGTAGAAGAGTGTACAGATGGATAGGGTGAAAGGGTGGATGGATAATGGATGGATGAGTGAAAGGATGAATGAGTGAAATGATAGATGGAAGGATACAGGATGGATAGGTTTGCAAATGGTTGAATATGTTTTAATATGGCGGGGCTTACTTATATACTATTGTGTGACCTCTGATGTGTCTGTAAAACGTATCCAATTGTCCTGAAGATTTGTCCTGAATTTCGACCTCCTGTCCTGAATTTGTGTCCTGAATTTTGACTCTTTGTCCTGAATTTTTACACTCACCGTCCTGAATTTGCACCAATACAAGTTAGTCACCCTATACCACAGTGTTCAGCGCTCTGTTCACAGGCACAGCGCAAACGCATGCCAAACAGCCTTAACGCTTGCAGAAACAACCAACACTACCTAGAACAGGGTCGCATCCCCGCCTACTGTGGAATTGGGAGCTGCACGAGTCGGAAACCGTGGAGAGCGGAATTCGAGCCCTGATTGAGCCTTGTACACGCCGTGATTGTGGACCTCAACCCTGGTGAAACAACACACAGGTGTGGCAACACTGCCAAGGGGAATATCGGAACACAGCGCACTTCACACAGCCGTAACACAGCATATTGTATGCTTGGAGCCTAGCATATTCCCGAGCACACACCATAATACTCCACACTGGCATCTAAATAGTGCACCAGCTCTTTGCAGGGTACTATTACTTGTAGCTTCAGCATAAGTGGCAGGCTTGGCCCATCATGGAGCTTTCCCCCTCTCAACAGAGGCCCACACTAATAGAACAATGACGAGAGCAGGGGCTTGGAATGGCGTGGTGCCTTTGATACATACATATAGCTGGTCTTGTTCACTTGCAAGTACGGCAGCAGATCTGCGCCCACTTGCACTCCCTTGGCGAGCGAAACCTACTACAACACAACTCCAGAGAGCACCATTTAGTGGAAGAGGGTGGTCCCCCCCAAGGAGGGCATAAGACCCCATGGTCATTGAGCAGCCACATAGAACCCTCCTCCCATCTCCACAATGGAGATGGGAGGAGGCAAAAGCATACAAACCACAACCCTAAACAGGGAGCGCAGTGGACAAGATGATTTCACTGAAGACACAGCCCAAACAATCTATCATAACCTATTTCCAAAGTAACGCAGGCACAGCAACTCATGGTGGCGTAGAATGGGATGTGTTTAAAGTGGTGTTGCGTGGGCATGTTATCAAAGCAGTGTATGGATCTTGAATGTCGTTCATTAAAGAACTACAAGATTTTGAAAATGAAATAAACGTTGCGAACACCTTGCTCCAACTGACCCGCATATCATATCCACATTGGCCAAGACTCGAATACAGCATAAAGAAGCACTAGATCAACTTTGTGCGCTAGACTATGAACAACACCTTACCAGGCAGCCTGCTGAAGGCGACAAAACGGGCAAAACATTGGCATGGCTCCTAAAAAATGACTTCTCACAACCTCCCATTATGGCTATTTATGACCGGAATGACCAACTGGTAAACACGCATGAAGAGATCAATGCTGCCTTCTCTGCGTATTATGCGTCCCTTCATAAAGCTCCCGATGAATGTGACTGACAGGAAATACAACAATTCCTAGAATGCATAGCCCTCCCACAGGTAATGCAGACTCAGTACACAACGCTTGAGTCCCCCGTGTTGGAAACCGAAATTTCCGAAGCTATTAATCAAATGACAAGGTGCAAAACCCCGGTAGCATATGGGTGGCCCTCCGAGATGTACGCAACATTTAATATGCAATTGACCCCTCGTTTATGCACCTTCAACAGGGATGCATTCTACTACTGCACACTACCACCCTCTCTTCGTTCAGCGATATTGGTGGTACTGCCTAAACCTGGCAGAGATCTACTTCAAATGGGCTCATATCGCCCGCGGTCCCAATTAAACTCAGACTACAAAATCCTGGGTAAATAGTGGCCAATAGATTAATGTAAGCAATACAATACTGGTCCACACAGACCAGAACAGTTTCATCGAAGGGAGAAACACTGGGCTAAATCTTCACCAGCTCTTTAAATTGTTGAAGAGGGCTCGCACAGAAGTAGAACTGCCATGGATAGTAGCCTTGGACACTGAAAAGGCATTTGATAATGTGGTATGGGAATATCTACGTTAAGCATGAATGCTTTTGTACCACGCTACCAGAGGGTTAAGCACAGGATATTTTGGGGTTGATTGTGAGCTCACCCTGACAGAAATTGTGGCTGGTGCTAGAGCAGGGTTTGACCCTTCTCCACCAGTAACACATTTTCCAGCAGTCACTGTGCTATAAAATATGGGGCCTGATTCACAAAGGTAAACCTAGACTTTTGTCCGCAGTCAGGAAGGAGAACTCTGCACATGAAAAGATAGGCCTGTCCTATCTTATTATATGTGAAATTCTGCGCCTGACTACGAAGTATCTGCAGTCGTAAACTCACTATATCCTAGTTTCTGACCAGCAAAAAAATTGTAAGAAAAAAAGTGTGAATTTAACGTTGTACCTCTGCTGTATATACACAATGGAAGAGCTCCTTTACTTCTTACGAACAGTGATTCACTATGTCAGAGTTCGCTGGGGACTTATTTCAACATTCATTATCATTTTTCAAGGTGTCACATTGGTCAATATGCAAGGTAGAACTTGTTTTTAAGAACCAATATCAACCTCTAAGTCATAAATAGTTTTTAATCTCAACATTTACTTGATGGAATTCTTTTTACATCATTTTTCTACCGTACAAACAGGTGCTTGGTGTCCCCCGAATTCACAGAAACCAGAGAAAGAAAACTGACTAACAAACGACATAAAACCCAATATGCTGCTTATCCTAATAAATCTACTTCTCCAGCGTCTTTCCATTCAATAACAAGAATTTACAATGCAATCGGTCTTGCCTTTGGGACCTTATATATACTTAGCTATGCAGCATATAAGCCTGGGTGCTGAAACATCTACTGTTCTTTAACATGGAGGGAAAGTAAGCACCAAACTGTGTGACATGCCAGGTATGGGAACACATGGAGGGAATATTGCCTTTCAGCGGGAAATGGTAGAGTCATAAGCTCTGTTTTTAATAGAAAATCAGGGCCTTTGGTCAGCCGCGGCCCGTGGAGGGAGTACCGGTGGGGCAGAACGGGGCGGCGGGGGAGGGGCAGGGTGGGGGGCTAAAAACGGAATATAGATAATTGGAGGTAAGTAAACTATTTAATTAATAAAACAAATTTCGTAGCGCGCACAGCATTGCATTTTGCGATGCAGGGCGCGCTATGAAATTCGTTTTATTTATTAAATTTTTTACTTACCTCTAATTATTCATATTCCGGTATTTAGTACCCCCCACCCTGCCCTACCCCGCCCCGCCTTTCTGCCCCACCGGAACTCCCTCCACGGGCTGTGGCTGCCTTTGGTGGTCATAGCACTGAAAATACATGATTTGAAAAAAATATTATTGTCAACGGGTGCTCGTGGAAGACAATTTCTGTGGTCTGCAATCTAAAAAATGCTAAAGTGATTCTGGTATTTTACTGAACTCTGCTGGTCGTTTTCTATCAAGAAAGTTGAATAGAGGCAGTTGAACAGAAAACAAAAGTCCCTAAGGGGAAGCAGACAAGTCCCAGGGCTGATCTCCAGAGCCCACAAAGTACATACATGTATAAGTATACTAGCAGCCCGTCCCGACCTTGTCCGGGAGCTTTCAGGCTTCCCCCTACCCCTGCCCGCCCCGACATTGCCCAGCAGCCCGTGGCCCCGCCCGGCCCGTCCCCCGCTTGCCGCCTGGCCCGACCCTCGCGTGGCCTGAGTCAATGGAGGTGTTAGTCCCCGTCCCCCGCCTTCCCTGACCCCCGCCTGCCCCGACATTGCCTTTTGTAACTCCCCGTCCCCCGCCTGGCCCGACACCCGCCTGCTTACCTCAGCCGCCGCTCCTGAGTTGACAGCTCCTCGCCGCTCTGCTCTTCACCGCTTGTCCTGGCCTGAGTCAATGGAGGTGTTAGTCCCCGACCCCCGCATTCCCCAACCCTTGCTTGTCATTTCAATGTCATCATCTGGACTGAAATAGCTATGGGGCACCTGGAGCAGGCCAGAGGTAGAATACTTAGGGCCTTATTTATGAAGGCCTTGCACCGCCAGTGCGTCACTTTTAACATGGGAAAAAGTGACGCACCGGTGGCGCAAGGCTTTCATAAATGAGGCCCTTAGTGCTTGGGGCTGCAGAACATGGGGATAGTGCCGTATGGGAAGCAGCCTTTACAACGCTGTTCTAGCCGCACATGCCTTTACCACACATCCTTTACTATGCAATGCCTTTACCACGTACACATTTGCATTGCCAGGGGATAGAAAAATGCTTGGGGTCGCTCTTATACATATCCAGGATAGATGTGCGGCGTCCTGCCCTTCAATTGTGTCTATTTCTGGAACCTGGAAATGACTTGGCGTCTGATGGCCACCATTTATCAGTGCTGTCCTCATTTTCAGATCGCCTTTATGTTTTCCACTATTCACTTCTGTATTTATCAAACTCCGTTTCTCCTGTAGTTGAAGCCACATGTACTATGTGAGGTATTTCCTGCTACATTTGAACCCGGGCCAGGAAGAGAGAACGGCAGGATATGATCTGGAGAAAGCTGCGGTGCTCTTCAAATAAAAATGCCATCTGCTGGGCTGATTTTGTGAGCTATGTGGTTTGATGCTCCCTCATCACAACACAAGCAATCACCCTCTCTTTAGAGCCAACGAGCGGAACATCTTCAAAGGGCATGTTTTCATTTTCTCAAGAGAGAAAGTTTAGCAAGAAAGATGTTCAGAACATTTCTAAGAACCCATCCTCTTTCCTGAACTTGTGCTGGTGCACGTATGAAAAGCATAATTCTCAAAATTATTTTTGGCAAATTTGCAATATATATTGGGAGGAACGTGGCTGTCAATACGACTGCAAGCCCTCCTCCCACCGCACTCATTTAAGCATTCCATTAAGCACAGCGGGGCTTGTGTATGGTGGCAGCTTATGCAAATGTAATTTCAAGATGTAGTCTCCACACTTCTCCATTGTTCCGCCATCACTTGCGTACATCACGCGGGAGGACCATTGTGTGAGTGTGACCAAGAAATATTGCGACTCCTATTAACAAACACGAGAGTTTCTCAGGGACAGCGTGCAAATGTTGAGTGTGTGCCGCAGAGGATGCATATGTGCACAGGTACATGCTAGAGAAATACATTCTAATCACTGTCTGAATATCAGGACCCTGGCAGATTTTGGGTGGGCATTAATTGTAGAGGGACGTAGACATTGTGAGGAACTATGTATGCTTTGTGAAGAATGGGCACTGAAGGTGATCGAGGTCATGCTTAGCATTAATTCCAGGTGACTTCGTTCACAAACTATATCCAGAGGTTCAATCTTGGAAGCTTGCGCCGACCTTTGGGTAAACTACCCATTATCAGGTAAGTCCCAGAAGGTCCAGGTCACCTCTTGGGAATCTGAAACAGTCACAGTTTCTCAGGAAAACCTATGAACATTTTAGTTAACCACATGGTACTGTCAAAAGCATCCATTTAAGCCCACATACATTTAGTAAGTGTGCATTTGCCCATGACTTACTACGCAGTTGAGAGAGCGCAAACTGATTTACATGTATGAGTACATCACACTTACCTGTAGAGAGCACAAGTCATGAAGAGAAATGCCATGAGTGCTAATAGTATTTGCAAATATATCCTAAAATGTATAGCTAATGTAGAGATTTAAGTAGAAGTGGAACTAATACAGAAATGTGTGACATTATATGACTTTATTAGACGTGATTATTTTGAATCCATGTCGTGAAGCTGCTAAAACATGAGATGGTATGCGGTTAAACGCAGAACGTGGTAGGCCTCAGGGCCAGAGCTGGAGGGAAAGGGAAGGTGGTTCTTTTCACGACACAGATTGTTTTAAGGTTTTGGCCATTGCATTAAATAGGCCATGATTTATAGAAATGTTTACTTAATAATAGAATAAGAGTATTAACATGTTTTAATTAAATGAAGAAGTTGAATGCTATAATCATAATGAGAAATATTGTAGGCCTGAAATGTTTTAGCATTATTTTACACGTACATGTCTGGGTTGAGAAATGTTGCAAGCCTTTTAAGAAGTCTATGAGAGTTGGGTTCTTGGCGGCAGATATCTGTCTGCAACAGGAAAGGGGGGATCCAATTATAAATGAATGAATAGAGGTCTGTTCAAGTAGACGGCCCAGACATGGAGGAGGGTTTTGGAATGTTTAAGGGGTATCAGCGGGCCGGAGAAGAATCTGAGAAGCAAGGTCAACTCTAACGTCTGAGGCCCAATACAAAGCATCATGGAAAAAGCCTGAAGTTGCACCACGTGAGAGGCGTTTCGCAAGGGGCGTCTCAAATGTTGTTGACTGTTTTGTATTAGGGACAGCACCCCTGGGTGGAGTGAGAGCAGAGACTTGAGGACCCCTAAGAGAGTGGATGGGTAGGCAGAGAGGGGTCATGACTGGAGAACTATAGGTTTTCACCAAGAGACTTAGAGTGGGTGACTTCCTTGGGGTCATTCATTGCTGACACCTTTGTTAGGTTGGGATTTGGTTAAGTAGGGATACCATCTAGAACAGGGTAGGGACGCCTAACCTGTGTTTGTTTTCCTCCAATCTAAATGAAGGAGCGATATGCGTCTATGCTGATAGCTTTATTATTTTTAGAACTTGTGTTAGTGATTTCTGTTGCTCGTCTGAGGGCTTTTCGAGAGCACATGTATGTAATTGGACCTGTGTATCTCGTGAATCTCATTCTGAGATGTCTGTATTTGCAGCTCATTATATCTTTACAATAAACTTTTGAAAACTAGAAGTTGTCCGTGATCTTTGGGAGTAGAGTCCTTTCTTGGGTGAACTAACTTGCAGATAGGTGTACTGTTTTCTTCTAAGACAGGCAACAAAGGTTCAGTCGACCAGATCGAGGTTTGGATCAATAGATATAAGGTATCGATCAAAATCTCGCCCTTTCAGTTGGTAGCAGAGGATGGTTGCCTTCTTGAGGACGGTGACCTAGGCCAGGTTAGCTTACCCCAAGGCCCCTAGAAATCGATGATCGGAAGAACAGCCCGCAGATGAAGATCCGGATGACGTGAGACAGAAAAAGCAGCAGTATCGGTCGAGAGTGAGTATAAAGGGTTATGCGTGTTAGATTGCGGTGTTTTGTATTGTATCTATGTTGTAATGTCTGGCGGAGTTGAATGTCTGTAGAGTGACTGTGGAACAGGTTGTGAGCGCGCGCAACCGGTGAAAATCTTAAGTTCAAGGAGAGCTTAAGTGGTTCGGGTGTATCGGACACCTAGAGTAATTGTCAACTAGTGTGAAGGGGGTCATGAGGTACCATTGATCACCCGAGAGACCGAGATAGGGGGAACGCAAGAGTGAGTGCGTGAGTAACGGACGCTGGTCGGAAGTTACTGTGTGTGTAAGCAACCTATCAGAGAGACGATAGACATCTCGTCAGTTGTGTTGACAATTACAGATAGACTGTGGACGTACAGTCGAGAGAAGTGACCGCTTGGTTGGAAGTAGTCATTTTTCGGTGTATGAATGGGACGCATGCATAACCGGGAGACGAGTTGAGAAAGGAGGGGTGCTGCTGCGAAGCGGAGAAAAGTGACGTCAGGTGGTGTCGCGCAGTGATTGGCTGACCGGCGAAAGACCGCGCTGTGATAGGCCAGCTAGCGAACACGTCAGACAGGGTCGCGACGTGATTGGCCGACAGGAGAAAGACCGCGCTGTGATAGGCCAAGCTAGCAAAGCCGCGATAGGATTGGTGGATTGTCATCAGGAAGTAAACAGAGTAGCGAGGCTGGATTTTGTGCGCATAATTATGAAGTGTTTTAAATGGTTGAAAGCGCTGTTTAAGAAAGAGAAGGGAGGATCGTATGAAGGGGAAGAAGCCCCGCCGGAGGGTACGCCAGCTCGTTACATGGCAGTAAATGTTGGGTTGCATACGATCCTTTGGATATCAGAGTGGAGTAAGATTACTGAAGGAAATGAGGAACTGACGTTCCCGAAGTACGGGACGTTCAGATTAGAGGTGTTACATCGATTGAAATCAGTCATGACCTCAAAGAGACCCTTGCCTAGACCAACCCAGTTCGAAGCCCTTGATGCCTGGCTTAGGGCAGCGCATGAAAGGAATATGAACAGACGACAAGAAAGGGTGAAACGCTCGGTAAGGGCAGTGCAGGATGCCAGGTGGGATGCGGATGCTAAAAGATGGAGAGTGCATAATTTGGAAATAAATAAACTATACCCAGTGTTAGAGGCGCCAGTAAATAAAAGTCCCCTGGAAGAAGATGATGAGAGCGAAACAGAGGACAGCCTGATAAACAGATTACTGACAGACAGGCCACCCCCGTATAATAGAGCAGGGGGAGAGGTCGAGAATACTGAAGGAGCAAAGGGGGGCAATGCAGGAGAGCATAGACCGCTTCCCAGTTCAGAGTGGGATCCTGAGCCAAAGAAAGAGTTGCTCCAGCCTAGTCAGGTGCAACAGGTAGTCGGTAGGTTTGTGGTACAAAGAGCGCCGGAAACGGAAAGCGCCACATCCTACCCATTACCAGATGCACTACAGGTACCTGTTACTATAGGTCCTATAATATCGATATATGACCAAGAGAGAGCAAGAGGGGAAGAACGGAAACGGAAAGATAGAGAAAGAGCAGAAGAGGCAAGGAGGAACGATACCACTAATTCCCCAAGTCAGATGCCTATACCCAGAGAGTGGAGCACCCCGAAGCACACAGCAGGGGACCCAGGGGGAGATCCTGGGGGCCCCAGATGGCCAATGGATCTGAGGGGATCTGGACGAAAATCCTTTCAAGAGCTAAATGAGTACATGAAGCAGTGGGATGAGGCAGTGAAGGCTCAAAAGTGCATCAATGCTGCAGAAGCAGAAAGGGAAAGTCAGGACAGCCGAGCTCGGACTCACTGCGGGGCTGGAGAGAGTAGCCCGGAGTGGGACTGTAGAGCGAGTAGGGGAGTCACCCATTGGGCCCGGAGTGGAGGTAGAACAGACCTGGAAAACGGGGGCCCCGGGAATGGAGGGGTGGCGTGCCCAATACTCAGTGAAGGGGAGAGGAGAGCGCAAGAGTACAGGAACAGCTTTAAGTGTCCACACTGTGTGCCTGGCACCAGAGAACAGAATGGGAGTTGTGAGAGGTCGCACCATAGTCCCTGTGATGACAGAAATGAGCGCAGCCCAGGGAATATGGGGAACCAGGAAGGATCGTATCGGATACTGAGCGATACGAGGCAAAGGGAGTGTACCGACCAGAGGGAAAATAACAGAGAGATGTGCGGTGAGAGGAGAGAAGAAGAAGAGAGTGGGCAGAGAGAGAGTAGGGATAACAGGCCCGTGTTCCATCACCTTCCAAGATCGGATGGCCGAGCATGGGACCTGGAGAGATGGGAGCAAGGGAGGCCACCCATTAACTCTCCTGAGCCCAAACGCAGAGCTCGAAGTTGGGATGGTAGGGAGACCAGTGAGCCCCCTTCGAAAGACATATTGCGAGCTGAGATAAAAGCCAAAAGACTCGATGTCTCCAGTTTAAGGTCAGACCTGGATGACATGGTAGATGGTACCCTGCCTTTAGAAAGAATGGAAATGTATGAACAGGATGAAATACTGTATATGGCAAAGGACATCACTCGAAAGGCGAGAGCAGTCCATGAGAAGTTAGTCGAACTAGCAGGCAAATATATGGTGGACTTGTCAAGAACCAAAGCATTACAGGGTAACCACAGGCTACATTACTCAGATCGGGACCTAGATGAGAGGAGAACGATTGGGCTGAAAACACACATAAGGGAACTGATTACTGGAATAAGGACATGGAGGGCACTAGATAAGTGGGAAGAGAGGTGGTCCAAGAAAGGGACCGGCAGGAGAAGCATGATTGGTATGACACCAGGACAGCAGGGAATAGAAGCTTACCCTTTGCGTGAAGTTGCAAATGGGAACTATGTACATGTCCCTTGGAGTAGGGGAGATTTAGCTGCTTTTACCACCTCTTTCCCCAAGTTACGAGAGAATCCTGTGGAGTGGTACAAGCAAGTGGAGAGATTTGTAAAAATCTCCAAGGTCCTTTGGATAGATCTGAACACGCTGTTCGACATTGTAGTACCTGGAGACCTGTGGACAGCATGTAAGGTTAGCGCTGAGTGGCCCACAACGGAGCCAGAGAGAGATGCCAAGACTAATGGGCCGTCTGAGATTGTGATGGCAAAATTCGAGAGAGTGATGACTTGGCTGAAAGAGAAGGTGCCAATGCAAGACATAGATTGGGTCAGAATAGATCGAACAAGACAGGAACCCAAAGAGACAGTTCATGAATATTACGAGAGATTGCTGAAGGCATTTAAACAGTATAGCGGCTTGGATGTAATGGATCCAAAAGACATAGGGCAATTCGTGTCCAAGTTCGTCCTGGGACTGAGACCGGATATTAGTTTAATGATTCAGCAACACTCGATTTGTTGGCAAAGTAAACCCCTAGATGAAATACTGAGATATGCCAGGTACTGCTGTGATGAGGTAGACTCCAAGGCTAAGAAACTAAAAGAAAAGCTGATGGTGGTACAATTGCAGACAGCAGGAAAGGGGGGACCGCAACAACAGCAGCAAGGGACAGGTACAGGAGGTAAGAAGCAGTACAGTCAGAACAAGGGTAATGAGGAGAGTACTACCTTTAGACCCAGAGTAGACATAGCTACCTTGAAGAAAACGACTAGGTGCCACCAGTGCAACGAGCTGGGGCATTGGAAACGCGAGTGCCCTTACAATGTAGAGATAGGAGAGCAAGAGATAGAGGAGGAAGAGGTCCAGAGCGCACCTATGAGAGGGGCGACGCAATACCAAGGAAAGGTGCTCAAAGGGGGGGGGGCTCCTCCCCGAGCCCAGTTCCCGCAACCTCCTCGAGTAGGGAGTATGGGTAAGACCTATAGACAAATGCCCCTGTTTGTGGAAGGTGAAGAGTGCTATTATGTGGACCCATTAACCGGACAGAGAGTGGAAAGAGAAGACTGCACCCTTGGGGCAGCCTTAGAGGTAGATCAGAGGGGACCCTATGTGGAAGCAGAAGTAGCAGGGTGCCCTACGACATTTCTGGTGGACACAGGAGCCACTAGATCCACGATCAGATCAGCTGCAGTTCCAGACCTGCCCATGTCTGCAGAGACCATACAGGTGGTAGGGGTCGCAAATAGGAGAATAACCAGCCAATTGACAGAACCGGTACAGGTGAAAATAGGGAAGTACAGCGATGAGCACCAATTTGTGGTTTGCGATTCAAGCCCTGTGTGTCTGCTAGGAAGAGACCTGTTGTGCAAATTGAATTGTACTATATACTGTACACCTCAGGGAGTGGAGGTATTGACCAACGATGATGATGCAGATTTCAAAGTTGCGAATTCAAGGATATGTGTGGAGCTGTACCCTACTTTGACAGTAGACGAGCTTCCCTGGGATTTGAGAGAGACAGTGGCATCAGAAGTATGGGATTTCACTGGGGAAGAAATTGGATTGGTCAAAGGGGTGGACCCAGTGAAAATAGTAGTGAAACCGCATGCTGAGTTCCCAAGAACACCCCAATACAAATTGACTCCAGAAACGATTGCAGGCATAAAACCCGTGATCGAGTCCATGATTAAACAGGGAATACTGAAAGAAATCGTGGGTAGTCCATGCAACTCCCCGATTATGGGTCTGCAGAAACCCAATGGGAAATTTCGGATAGTACAGGACCTGCGAAAGATTAATAACATAGTCGTTTCATGTTGTCCAGTGGTGCCGAATCCATCAGTGATACTGTTTCAGATTCCATTCCAAGCTGAGTGGTTCACTGTGATCGATCTTTGTCAGGCTTTCTTTTCGATCCCTTTGGACGAAGACAGCCATTTTCTTTTCGCATTTAAGCTGGAAAATCGCGTCCTAACATGGTGTCGTATCCCTCAGGGGTATACAGAGAGCCCATCGATCTTTAACCAGCTTTTGAAGAAAAATCTTGAAAGTCTAGTGCTGCCCCAGAAGTCAGTTCTGGTCCAGTACATAGACGACCTCCTTGTGGCGTCAGAAACAGAAGAAGCTTGCAGGGAAGACTCCATTGCTTTGTTAAATCACCTAGCTGCCAATGGGCACAAGGTGTCCCCGGGAAAATTGCAGTACTGCCTGACAGAAGTACAGTACTTGGGACACAGAATCGAGAAAGGCAAACGAAAAGTGTCACCAGACAGGATAGAGGCGATCATGAAAATGAATGCGCCTCAGACACAGAGAGAGGTCAGGATGTTCCTAGGGATGGTGGGTTATTGCCGACAGTGGATCGTGAACTTTTCACTGAAAGCAAAGCCCTTGCAAAAACTGACGCACAAGGAGGTGAGTGATCCGGTACCATGGGACAAAGACTGTTTGATGGCGTTCCTACAGTTGCGAGAGGACCTGTGTCGTGCTCCGGCATTGGGAATGCCTGATTACAATAAACAATTTTTTCTTTACTGTTGTGAGAGAGAAGGTTGTGCGTTGTCTGTGTTGGTCCAAATCCATGGGAATGCCCGTAGACCAGTTGCTTATTTCTCGGCTACTTTAGACCCAGTAGCCGCAGCGTTGCCCGGATGTCTCAAATCCGTTGCTGCAACGGGTGTCAGCATTGAGAGATGTGAAAATATCGTCATGGGGCACCCGTTAGAGGTGTGCGTGCCACATTCTGTTGAACTGTTGATGACCAGGACCAAAACACAGCATCTGACCAACAGCAGGCTCACGCGCTATGAGCAGGTTATTCTTGCGGCAGAGAACGTGACCCTCAAGAGATGCTCTGTTTTGAACCCTGCTACCTTGATGCCACTTCCAAATGATATTGATGATGATGATGAATATACAGACCATGACTGTCTCGATGTGACTGAACTATGCACCAAACCCAGACCCGACATCGTAGATGAGCCACTGACGGACCCAGACGAAGTTTTCTTTGTCGATGGCTCATGTGTAAGAGACGAAGTTGGGCAATTGAGAGCAGCGTATGCTGTTTGTACAATTGAAGGAGTTGTGGAAGCAGGGTGCCTGGAAGGAGTAAACTCCGCTCAGGTAGCCGAGATTATTGCCCTGACACGTGCTTGCTTAGCAGGCAATCAAATTCGAGTCACCATCTACACCGACAGCCAATACGGGTTTGGGGTAGTTCATGATTACGGGCAGTTATGGTCTCAAAGAGGGTTCATGACTTCTTCAGGCTCTCCCATTCGCAATGGAGAGTTTGTGCGCCTGTTGTTAGAAGCATTGCAATGTCCAGCAAGTATCGCAGTTGTAAAGTGCATCGCACATACCAAAAATGAGGACTTTGTTTCGAAAGGCAATAGATATGCTGATGAAGTTGCACGGTATTGCGCGGAACAGGGTTACTCTTTCACAGAGGTGGATGTGGGTGGAATAAATGTAAGAACTGAATTAGCCATGATTCTGGAAACTGTTGATACTTGGGATGAACTGTCAACCATGCAAGAAAATGCTCCTGATTCTGAGAAAGAAACATGGGAAAAGGCAGGATGTGTAATGGGTGAGACCCATTTTTGGGTCTCAGCAGACGGCAGAGCAGTGTTGCCCAATGAGATGGTGAGTCCAATGGCTAGACTCATACATGGTCCAGTACACTTAGGGAGAGATGCTATGCTGAGAGTGTTTAGACAGACTTGGTACAATCCTAAGTTTAGAATAGCAGCAGAAGCAGTGTGCCAGCGTTGTGCGACCTGCCAGCAGCTGAACGTAGGAAAAAGAACACCAGTTGCACTAAGTCACATAGGAAGGTCTGGAGGTCCATTCAATAGAATGCAGATAGATTTCATTGAAATGCCAAGATGCAACCGCCTTCGCTATGTCCTGGTGGTTGTTTGTGTGTTCTCCAGGTGGGTTGAGGCATACCCTACACGTAGGTGCGACACCCTCACAGTGGCTAAGTTACTGCTTAGAGAACTTATCCCTCGTTTCGGGGTGCCGGCCTTTTTGGAATCAGATAGGGGAACACATTTTAACAGCGAGCTTGTGAAGATGATTTGTGTTGCGCTAAATATTGACCAAAAGCTCCATTGCAGTTACCGACCAGAAGCCTCAGGAATTGTGGAACAGATCAATGGAACGATCAAGTCCAGAATAGCTAAAGTCTGTTCCTCAACGACCCTGAGTTGGCCTGATGCCCTGCCATTAGTCCTCATGAGCCTTCGTAGTACCCCAGACAGAAGAACAGGGTTGTCACCACATGAGGTGTTAATGGGAAGAGCAATGAGGCTGCCATCTATTCCAGCTACTGCACTGTTAAATATCACAGATGATATGATCCTGGACTATTGTAAGGGGCTATCTGACGCCATGCGTTCTGTGTCCCTTCAGGTGCAGGCTGCAGAGGTTCCAGCGTGCCAGGGCCCTTGCCATGACCTGTATCCTGGGGACTGGGTCCTGGTGAAGAAACATGTGAGAAGAAGCTGCTTGGATATTCGTTGGCGTGGGCCCTACCAGGTCATCCTGATTACAAGTACAGCTGTAAAGGTGGGAGGCCTGCCCAATTGGATCCACGCGTCGCATACGAAAAGGGTTCCAGCACCTCTGGAAACAGCTCCTCTCTCGGATGGACGTCCAGCTGAGGACCAAGAAGCCATAGAGGGGGCTAGTCCAGCTGTAGAGGTGCCCGCGGAAGCAGGGAACGAGTCTGACCAAGCTGAGGACGGTCAGTACAACAGTGAAACAGACGACGCTACAGAAGGAGAAAATAGCTGGGAGTACGAGTCTGACCCTGACAGGTCTGAAAGAGAGCGAGAACAGACCAGAAGGAGAAGGAGTAGAAGGGCACGTGGAGAAGCTAATTGGCCGCAAAGAAGGAGCTCTAGCCTGAGGTCAACTCCAGAAGCAACCCTTCCTCCGATATCAGAAGACTCAGACCCAGAAGAAGGTGCTCAGGGCGCTGAAGCACCGGACCGAAGAAGGTCAAGAAGAGTGCGTGTGCCTAACAGAAGATACTCCACACCTGAGTGGACATATCTGGCGACAAATGTCTGTGAAACCGGAGACAGGGAGGATCCGAGCGGTGGTGGTGTCCAGTTCTGAGCCCATTATCACCGTGGAAATACGACTGTTGGTACCCGGTGTCGAACAAGAAGGGTCACTAACATTCGTGCTCCCCAGACCTCCCCGCCTCAGTAAGTTAAAACACATGTTTCTTACAGAATTGCAATTCCCCGACTTTGGTACAACGATAACAGCACATGAAGAGCACACTCTTCGCTTGGAAATATTGAACTATGCTATTGAAGCTGCAACCACAAATCTGATAGTCGATTGTTAAAGGATTTTGTAGATAAAGCAAGCAGAAAAAGAAGATTACCTAGCGCCCAGGAAGCAGAGAATTTTAGGGAATCCCTTGAGTTGATGGAGAAGGGCTAGGGTTGTCTTTTTGAACTGTTAAAGGACTTTTGCGAAAAAGGCTGTCGGCCTCCAGCTGTGTGGATTCTAAAGACAAAAAGGATTGAAAAAAGACTGTAAAGGAACGAGAGGAAAAGAACTTTTTGCAAAGAGAAAGGGAAAGCTAGATTGTCTGACGAAATGGAGGCCGGCACCCCGAACCGCAGAGCTAAATGTATAATAGGTACACTAATAGTAGGAGTGATAATATTAATAGCTTTAGTGGTAACAATTTCTTATGTAAAGGGACATGAGGAAGAGGTGAAGGTAACTGATGTGAGTTCTGTAGTAACGCTTACACCTATTGTTGCTGGTGAGAAAAGGGAAAACACTCAAGAGAAAGCGTTATTGGCTGCAGAAGCCCGCAGGTTACATGTGGACGAGTCCCAAGGAGACTTTAGGTCAAATGCTTATGCTAAACTTTTGTATGAATACGTGGATGCCATGGAGGTTAAGGATTGCTACGTCTGCATGCAGTTGCCTGCGTCTGTAGATGAAGGAATTCGCTATCATCACCTCCCTCTGACATATGGCATTACATGTAGCTTATTGCTTAGTATATTTTATGAGAGAGATAGTTTTGAATACTATTTCTCTAATTATGATTCAGTGTTGCCAGAAGTCCCGAATTATAAGCAGATGAATAAATGGGATTACTGGAAGAGTGAAGACAGGTTGGCCAAATTCTTCATTCCTTGGATTACCTTAGATACTTCACATGCCCGTAGAAATAATCTGACATGCAAGGTGTCAGAAGTCGAGAAAAAGTTCATAGGGCAGGTGGATGATCGTTACAGGAGACAAAAGATTTTGAAAAAATCAGGACAAGGGAAATTAGATTGGACCGAGGAAGAGAAGTCACATAAGAGAAAGGGTAGTAGTGGTCCAATAGCTTTAGATAAAGCGCAGAGAGGAAAGTTATGTCTTCACCGAGCCAAAACGTATTATGAAAATGTATACGTGGGTGAAGTTGACTGTGAACATGCTTTTAATTTAGAGTACTACACTAAGGATTTCCTGAAGGGAATGCAAGTGATTCCAAATGTGTATTTTGTATGTGGAAGAAATGCTTACGTGAGACTACCTGACAACTGGTATGGATCATGTTATTTGGCAATTGTCTTCCCCAAAATATATCATGCACAAGACTTATTGATCATTGAGGGCCAGACATCATCGAGGGGAAGGAGAGATTTAGGCGATGCAGAAATGGTTGGAGATGTCTTTGGAGCTATGTTCCCTCTTTTGGGAATAATCCTTAATGATGTTAAAATTAGACGATTGGCAACAGTTGTCGACAGGTTGTCTGCCAGCACTGCTCAGTCCTTAATGCTGGTAGAAGGAGAGATGCAATCGATAAGGGCTATGGTTCTTCAAAATCGTCTTGCCTTAGATGTCCTATTAGCAAAAGAGGGCGGAGTCTGTAAGGCTTTGAAGGTTCAGGAATGTTGCACTTATATTCCAGACCTTTCAAAACCCCTTGAGAAAGTTATTAAGAACATAACTAATATACACAAGGAGATCGAAGACTTGAGTAGAGAAAATGTCTGGGAAAAGGTGGGCCACGGAATGAGTGCAGTTGGAGGGTGGTTTTCCACCTTAGGAAAAAGCTTTATATGGTATATCCTAAAGCCTATCATCATAATATTGATCTGTGGGATAATATTGTGGGGATTGGTGAGGGTATTCAAATGGTACAGAGCAAGAAGGTCAGAAAGGGCCCAAAGAGAGCAGCTGCAGAGATTGGCTGCCATACAGGATAATCAGTACAGGAGCCTGAGAGCTCTGGAAGCGCAGAGAATGCCAGCAATAACTGCAGTTTAAATGTTAGTGATGACCCCGAGAGGTCATCAAAGGGGGGAACTGAGAGAGCGCAAACTGATTTACATGTATGAGTACATCACACTTACCTGTAGAGAGCACAAGTCATGAAGAGAAATGCCATGAGTGCTAATAGTATTTGCAAATATATCCTAAAATGTATAGCTAATGTAGAGATTTAAGTAGAAGTGGAACTAATACAGAAATGTGTGACATTATATGACTTTATTAGACGTGATTATTTTGAATCCATGTCGTGAAGCTGCTAAAACATGAGATGGTATGCGGTTAAACGCAGAACGTGGTAGGCCTCAGGGCCAGAGCTGGAGGGAAAGGGAAGGTGGTTCTTTTCACGACACAGATTGTTTTAAGGTTTTGGCCATTGCATTAAATAGGCCATGATTTATAGAAATGTTTACTTAATAATAGAATAAGAGTATTAACATGTTTTAATTAAATGAAGAAGTTGAATGCTATAATCATAATGAGAAATATTGTAGGCCTGAAATGTTTTAGCATTATTTTACACGTACATGTCTGGGTTGAGAAATGTTGCAAGCCTTTTAAGAAGTCTATGAGAGTTGGGTTCTTGGCGGCAGATATCTGTCTGCAACAGGAAAGGGGGGATCCAATTATAAATGAATGAATAGAGGTCTGTTCAAGTAGACGGCCCAGACATGGAGGAGGGTTTTGGAATGTTTAAGGGGTATCAGCGGGCCGGAGAAGAATCTGAGAAGCAAGGTCAACTCTAACGTCTGAGGCCCAATACAAAGCATCATGGAAAAAGCCTGAAGTTGCACCACGTGAGAGGCGTTTCGCAAGGGGCGTCTCAAATGTTGTTGACTGTTTTGTATTAGGGACAGCACCCCTGGGTGGAGTGAGAGCAGAGACTTGAGGACCCCTAAGAGAGTGGATGGGTAGGCAGAGAGGGGTCATGACTGGAGAACTATAGGTTTTCACCAAGAGACTTAGAGTGGGTGACTTCCTTGGGGTCATTCATTGCTGACACCTTTGTTAGGTTGGGATTTGGTTAAGTAGGGATACCATCTAGAACAGGGTAGGGACGCCTAACCTGTGTTTGTTTTCCTCCAATCTAAATGAAGGAGCGATATGCGTCTATGCTGATAGCTTTATTATTTTTAGAACTTGTGTTAGTGATTTCTGTTGCTCGTCTGAGGGCTTTTCGAGAGCACATGTATGTAATTGGACCTGTGTATCTCGTGAATCTCATTCTGAGATGTCTGTATTTGCAGCTCATTATATCTTTACAATAAACTTTTGAAAACTAGAAGTTGTCCGTGATCTTTGGGAGTAGAGTCCTTTCTTGGGTGAACTAACTTGCAGATAGGTGTACTGTTTTCTTCTAAGACAGGCAACAAAGGTTCAGTCGACCAGATCGAGGTTTGGATCAATAGATATAAGGTATCGATCAAAATCTCGCCCTTTCACAGTGGGGATCATTTTGACCCTACAAGGGGGGCCCTCAAGGGGTATATTCACTGTATGCCATGTCTATGAGGAGTGCTGGCAGTGCCTCTCCTGACGGTCACTCTACTTCCGCACCCGCATGTGTAAAACAGCACAGGGTCAAATTTGGGAGTTACTCCTTCCGATTACATTGGAAAAAAGTATATCCTAGTGTAATCCGCGATATAGAAGAAGCTGCACAACCATCTACAGCCCCTACAAATAAGAACAAAGTGCCCCGGTGGTGCAAGAAGTGGGCACAAATACTCAACAAAAGAAGAGGCCAAAACACCCATTACACCCCAGGACAATTACTGTAATAGGGCAGCTAACATATTTTTTTCTGTGTTCAGTATGATGATAAGGGCAGAGGCAAATATGGAGAGGTGACAGCCACTTGATTAAAGAAGCCCATATTCTGTGCTCATGAATCTTATTGCGCTCAGAAAGTGGTCTGTAGGTTCAGCTTGAAGGGGTGACAATCATGATAGGAAGCAGTGGCAGCTTACAACAGAAATAGATGATGAGCCACTCGCCATAAATGCCGCTGGCCTTTGTGTGGGCCCTCCATCCGGTGCTCCTCTCCCCAATCCTGGGGGTGATGAGGAGCAGGACGGAAAGGAAAGTACTTCCTTCCAAGGCCAGTGCGATTTCTACCAATCCTGGAGCTGCTCTCATGCTGTTTTCTGCATGAGAGCAACTCCAGGATTGGTTGGAGCGGGCTAACCCAGCTCTCATTTTGAAGTTAGGGGCCCGTGCCAGCAATCCCTGACTGTTTCTCAGCCCTGGGATTGCTGCGTCTGAAGTGCTCATGTCCGATGGTCAGCTGTAGACAGATGGCCAATCTGACAGGTGCAATGATCCCTGGGAGACAGCCTGCAATCCGCAAGAATTTGCCCCGCTTCATCCCTCACACTCCAGCAGAGCAGGCCAGTGGCACATAGAATCATATTTTATTGTATTGTGTTGCAATTGCAGTTATATAGTGCTTACTACCCCCTATCGAAGCATCAAAGTGCTTTTTCGGCAAGTAGCACGCTGCTACAGGACCTAAAAAAGGAGTAGTGCTGAATTAGTATAGTGAATTTATTTATGTATGTATTATTTATTCAGTGTTTTGTATAGTGCAAACTTGATCCCATGGGGTAACAGAGTGCTTCACAGTACGGGACATGATTACTTTATCTTTAGTACAATACTCTGGATAGCATTTAACAAATTAAAGTCCAATTCAAAGGTGTCACAGCCACTACACAAAATAAACAATTCACAGAATGAATGTCTCGAAGAACCATATTAACAAGGGAAGCAAGAACTTATATTAAACAGGTGAAATTGGATTTTAGCAAAAATCTCTTGTGTCTCTAAGTGAGAGGGTTGAGGCGAATCTTATGTGGTTGTTCTGTATTGGTTACGGTAGAAAATTGCTCATTAGAAAGATCTTGGTTTCTTTCTTGAATCTTGTGGGGTTGGGTAACCTTCTGATGTTGGGAGGTAGCGAATTCCATATTCTCGGTGCCACACCTGAGAACGTCATAAGTTTTTTTTTCTGAAAATCTGTGGCTTCAGCACTAGGTCTCTGGTGCTCCTGGATTGTCTGCTTGCCCCTAAAATCTCCAATTTCTGAGCTAGATACCTTGGTGAGTTGAAGTGTAGCGCTTTGTGTGTTATGCACGCCAATGTGAGATGAATTCTGGCTCCATAAGGTAGCCAATTCAGCGCTTTTAGTTGAGGAGAGATACGGTCGAATTTTTTTGTACCGGTTATAAAACTTGTTGCTGCGTTGTTGCAATTTTTGGGAGCCCAAAAAGTGTTGTGTATCCGTATTCAGTCCTTGAGATTACTAATGCCTGAACTGCCATTTTGAGGTCTGCTGCTTCAATGAATGGTTTAAATTTCTTATTATTGCTCAGGTGAAATCGTGTGTTTCTAGCCAATGTGTTGATGTGTGATTGATTGTTTAGGCTCTGGTCTAGAGTGATTCCTAGAGATTTGGTTGATTCTACAATGTTCGGGGTGCAGTTGAGTGCGGTGATCAAGTTGGTCCATTCTTTTATAATGGGTGTGCTTTTGGAGAGGGATATAAGGAGGAATTTTGTTTTTTTAGCGTTTAGTTTAAGCTGATTGCTGGTTAACTGGTTAACTATAGCATCATTGCCCTTAATACCTTGATCATTGTTATGATCTCCTCCAAAGCGGAATTCTGAATGCAAACCTGAGTGTCATCAGCATACATGTGGAAAAAGATATTGGCACGGTGGAGTATATCCGTTAGTGGTTCCACATATAAGTTGAATAGTGAAGGGGAGAGGGTTGAGCCTTGTGGAACCCCTATCTGAATGGGGGAGGATGCTGACAGTTTTTTTTTAAGTTAATTAAAGTGGTGGACATGTTAGTCTGTTATTTGGATTGAAAAAGGATAGAGGAGGGATAACCATTTTAATATTCTGTGTTTTTACCACTGCATCAGCAGGTGGGGCGATGCTCTTCTGCACAAAAAGAGAAAACACAGCTGGTTGGAAGGCATAGAAATAAACTCACAAGAGCTTTCACATTGAAACAATTACATGGCCATTTGCACCAATTTTTTACAGTTTGGCAAAAAAAAACAGACTCTATTCTATCAGCACAGAGGACTATTAATTTTCCAGGTCACTGGAAAGGTTGTAGGTAGGGCATGTCTGTGGGAATGGCAATAAGCCTAGAAATAAAGCTGAGAATTTCAAAACACATCACAGATGTTCTCAAACGTTTCAATTTTCAATAGTGTCTCTTCCAAATATTGTCTCAAGATGGCCAGATATTTGATCTGTATAGTAATAAAAATGGATATGTATTCAATTTAGGATTACAGTGTTGACACAGACTTGTCTGTTCTAGCTAGTGTTAATTGGCTCCCACAACCTTCTTTTACATAAGAGGAATGGATGCACATTTTGCAGTAGAGGATTATTGCAGCCTTTTGCACAAAAAGTTCTTCCATTCCCTATCCGTGAGTGTTTTAGAAAAAACAATTTTCCTGAGCTCCAACCAAAGCTCGTTGTGGCACCTGGGGCCAGATTTACAAATAATGCACGCATTGCAGCGCTGCAAATAAAGTTGTGGTGCTGCGTTGTCTGATTGGGAAAGAGCAGACCAGTCCCATATCTACTAAGATGTGGTTTTCTACTGCTCGCTGCCTGTTCTGGTACACATTTAGCTGCCATGCACCAATGTAGAAAACCTTGTACTATAATGAAAGGTTAGCTGTGTTGTGTTCAGCATAGGTTTAGTACATGACGGCGTCACTTCCTGTACAAGAACTACGCTTTAAGTCATTTTTCTCTTTGTAAGTGTGCTACAGAATGCAGCACACATGCATAGAGGAGAAAGAGACGAGAAATAAAAAACTGTCACTTTGTTACGTCAGTCTCAGGTAGATGTAGGGTTTTGGCACAAATCTTTGTAGATAGGTATTTGCATCAAAACCCATGAGTGGCTGCATGGAAACACCCATGTACCACCCATGGAACTATCCCTCGATGCAAGTAATGCAAAGGACCACATTGTGCTGTGCTGCATTGCTTTGGGTTACAATCCAACCCGAATCACAAATTACATTGGATTGTAAATCCCAACACTAGACTTTGCGTCAGGTCTACATAAAAAAGTAATGCAAACCCGCTACAAAGTCTTTGTAAATCATGACCTTAAGCAACACCTAACCACAGAGGGAAGAAAAGGGTAGGTCTTTATGCATAAAAAATCACTGTAAAGGTGGACGAAACCACAGGATTATTTAGTGATGTTGAGGTATATTACACTGAGTATGGGAATTTGACTTTAATAGGAAGATTATTACATATTCAGTGCTTGAGGTGACATTTTTGTGGCAAAAAAAACAATTAGAGGTTCTAGTTCATTGTAAAATGCAGAAAACCTTATTCTCCTTACTCGCATGGATGCAAATTTTCACATTGAGAGAATTCACAAAGGTTTCATAGAGTGGATCTGGTACCTGTAATAGAGGCAGCTCTCTAAGCGTGCTATGAAAAACATTTATACATTTGCATATGTGAATATTTAGGGGCATCTGCTCGTTCAGAATTCTACATGTTGCATAGAGTGAGTGCATCACATTTCTGTAAAAACACTTTAAAACATTCTTCTCCACAAATTATTCTCCTTTACACCCTTAACACTTTAGGATGTGTTTTGACCCAGTTCCAAACCATTTTTGAGCCATTTCCCTGTTTGGAAACTGATTCAATGTTGCCTTTGATAGTGATAAGTCCCAAACCATTTTCAAAGTGGGAATGGACTACTGAGTTTGTAACTGGATCACCACATCAGGGCATCTGTGCTTTAGAAAGCCACTTATTGGCAGTTGAGTAGCATGTGTTGGCAG
Organism: Lissotriton helveticus; assembly: GCF_964261635.1. Lineage (NCBI taxonomy): Eukaryota > Metazoa > Chordata > Amphibia > Caudata > Salamandridae > Lissotriton > Lissotriton helveticus. The sequence goes on from NC_136061.1 coordinate 137,908,634, forward strand.
GTCTGAGTTACCTTTTTACCTGTTACTTCTGTGGGTGGCACAAACCATTCTGCAAGCCCACAGTAGCATTGGATTTACCGGCCCTGGCACCCTCATTGCACCTTACTGGGGACTTATCAGTAAATCCATTATGCCAGCCATGGAAACACCAATCCATAACACAATTTACAACAGGAGCATTTGCACTTTGACACTGAACAGCAGCAAGAAAGTGCACAGAGAAACTAAACCAGAAAAAACAGAGTCAAAGGACCAAATTGTGCAGAGGAGGTCAGAAAGCAAAAAGACAGGGGAAACACCCCAAAAGGTGTCAAGTTTAACGGATTCCCTCCTCCTCTGCAGCGCTAAGGTATAGTTTAGAAAAATTAGGATGCAGTGGTTCTCCCTAATGATGTGGTCTGGTTGTCAATCACTTCACAGGATGGCATCCCAATCCTTATGGTGAAGGATCCTGGCCACCATACTCTGGGGTTTCATGGGCTTGCTCCACCGAAAAAATATGGGGTAAGTTCCTCCTCTTAGGGCAGCTCATGAAGCCAGGTCTCTCAGAATTCTTCAGTGCACAGACCCTCCGTACCTTCTGCCAGGCCCACAACTCTGATGTTATTGCTGTGGGAGTGGCCCTCTACGTCCTCTGCCTGTACTGCTAGGAACGTGGACCACACACTAAGGTTAGCCACCTAAGCCTGAATGTTAGCAATGGGGGGGGTGAGGGTAGTAATGGTCTTCTCTGACTGGGTGACCCTGTCTGATAGTTTTTGATGATCATCACACAAGAGAGTCTGATGCGCTGCCCTAGAGTCTATTTTTGCCACACAAGTGAATCAGGAGGTTTCAGTGGCCTAGAGTAGAGTGTCCAGTTTGGCAGATTCCATAGTCCGAGGTGCAGGCTCCATAAGTTTAAGTGAGGGTTGGTCTGGTTGATCTTGTGCATGTAAAAAACACTAGGGTCCAAGTGGCTAGTATCTGGGATAGGGGGACAAACTGCAATATGGGCCTGTTTTCAACTTCCAACATCCGAAGGCTTGTACCTAGGACAGCATGAACAGCCTGTCAGTCATATGCACCTTTCATGGACACCCGACTTTTGCCACTCCTGCGAATTTCATTGGCAGGTTCTTCACCTCTGATCTAGCCTCCGGGTCGGATGGCGGTTTCCGCCAAATACTGTCTTCACCCCTCCCACTGCCATCCCACAGGCCGGTACTCCACCCTCAGGCCCTGGGAGGAGCCAGCCAGACTCCCCAGGCACGCTGGTTTGCCAAGCGACCCCACCACAGATGTGGACCTCTCTGCGCTCCACCACTGGCTGCAGGGGTCCAGAGCGCTGCTCCAGTGACTACTACTTCAGGAACCTGCAGCTGTTCTGCCAGCCACCCTAGCATGCCAGATTATCTATCACCACCCACAGGAGCGGGGGCGTCACTGTCCTCTGGGAGCAGCTGCTGTTCTCACCACCAGTCGGGGATCACTCTTCCTTCTCCATTATATATATCCCTCCACAAAATTACTTCATCCTTAAGAGCCCTAAACCCCAGCAGGGTGGCTCAGTGTCACAGAAACAAAGCCCCCATGTGAACATCACTGCACACTCCTCTCTCTTCATCTGAAGTCTCTGTATTTTGAAATTGACCACGTCTTTTGAAGACGCCGGTCATATTCTCTGTTAGAATGGGCATTGTAAATTTGCAGGTACAGTCATTTCAGTTTTAGAAAACACCCTGTTTCAATTCCGGTCCATTGTACTAAGACTGCTTTCACTGGTAATTAATTTAATCTTTTTATCAAAGCTCTATGACTCAAGTTTGCAAGACTGTCATACCTGCTTCAACTTCTCCACTGTGTGCTTTCCACGGGTGCAGCTTTCAAGTGGAACTCTTCCCACATGTTTCCTTTCACATTATTTTTATGGTGGCATTAATTAAGAAGAGCCTGACCCGCCCGCCTTCACCTCAAAAATAAAATGATTACCTGATGAAATTCATAATGAAAGCTGGCAAGGGAAACAAGCTGAACTTAAATTACCTAATAACAAATCTGGTAACCCCCTGAAAATAAATCTACTTCCACAGCCACAGTTCATAATCTCCCTAAACACGTCTTTTGGCTGCCCTCAACCACAGGAGCCAATAAACATTATATTGGGACATTTAGTCTAGGGCAGTGTTAATGTGGAGAATGAAGTGAAGTCATCAGACAAGAACAAGAGGTCCTTGAAGACAACTAACAGTTCTAGAAGTGACAGAAACCAGCTGTAAATGGACCAGGTTTGAAGCCTGCTCCCAGAACATTGACATCACATGTACTCCCCTTGGGATTTAGCAGTAATGCACACCCCTTTGCCTTTCTTTTAGACCAAATCTTGACCCATTTGGGGTTCTGATCCAAATACCACCAACACACTTTTATCACACCCTTTGTAAAGCAGATGGCAAGCCTTTGAACATGGAGCATTCAATAGCCTCTCTGCTTACTCTCCATATGGATTTGCTGAAGAAACAGGAGAATAAACGCCTGTGAACATAACCATTGTTGTCCAACCTGCCTCTTCTTCAGTCCCCTTAAACTCCTATGTTCCATGTAATATTTCTATTAACACTCTAATGTTTATAGGTACTGCCCAACAATATCCATCACTTTTTTTGTATTCCTCACTGAGGTGCCCTAAGTGTGACCAGTATGCCCAGATGTGGGTCCTGTGCTCACGGTTCCACAGCAACTAAGCTGCATCTTGCTGAACAGGCCCATTTAGGCTGAAACTGGTCTTGTATCTTCTGGTCCAGAGATGACATGGCTTGCCAGTTCAGGCCGGATATTACTAATGAAGCAGGACAAAGGCTGGTTTCTATTTGGCTGGGTCTAATCTGAGGTGGCATGGTGGGCAATAAAACAATGGACTGTTATGCAGTCCAAGTAATTATCAGTGCCTGAGGTTGACGAAAGCATTCCATCCAATCAATTTTTTGTATTCCTCTGACAATGTAGAAAGCCTACACAATTATTTAATTTTTTTTACTTAGAAAAAGTGATCAGTTTATATGCAAGGGGTATCCCATATTACATATTTAATAAGACAAAGGTGGCCACATGTATGAAAATAGAATTTTGCGATTACCAACTAGTTATTTTTAAGAAATCACTACTTAGTAATCGCAAAATGCGATGTAACAAAACAGACAGGAAATATCGCAAACGTAATTAGGGAAACGCTATTTGTAATTGTGACTTCAGTCGTGCCTCAAGGCCCATAGGTGTGAATGGTCATGCATTACCTAAACTGCAATTACCTACTTGGTAATCGGAAATTAGATAATGTACTAAAGCCATGGGGGCCTGGCTGCCTTGGGGCCTAAGGCTCCCCTGGAGTGCCTCAAAAAACAAAAGTGCACATGTATTGTATTGTATTGTAATTGCATTTATATAGGGCTTACTACCCATGACGAGGCGTTGAAGCGCTTTTTCGGTGAGTAGCACGCTATACTGGAACCCAAGAAGGATTACTGTTAAATTAGAATAGTGAAATATGAAAGTAATTTTGAGTGGAGGATAGGTTAGTCAGTGATTTGGATTCAGAAGGGAGGGATAGAAGAGGGAAAAGGATTTGAATGTATATACCGCTTGCTACGCCTAGGGGCATGTGTGCACTACATGGCCTTTTGAAAAATACCATTTTGTGCATTTTTCCAAGTTTGCACATTTTTATTTTATTTATTTATTTATTTACTGTTTTATAGAGCGCAAACCAGACCCATGATGGTATCAGAGCGCTTTACAGAAGTATCGGGTGGGATAACAGGACAACAAAAGGGGGGGAGAGTAGAAGGGACAGGTAACACATAGGAAGGTACAGTACATGGCAAAACACAATCATAATATCCGACTACATATTCGGATAGGTACAAAATGATACAATAAGCTAGAAAAGCAGTCTCCGCACCCTGGAAGATTGTTTGGCAGAGCAGGATAGGTAATAAAAGGAGAGGGGGCCAGGGATAATGCCATAACGATAGGTAAAGTCAGGTTACAGAGGAGAATGTAACATGAGCATTAGGAGAGGAATGTGTCCATTAGGAAAGTTTTGGTCTCTTTTTTTGAGTGAGCTAGATACGGTATTCTTCTGATGGCAGGTGGGATTGAGTTCCATATTCTTGGTGCGGCTCCGGAGAAAGCTTGATTGTATGTTCTTTTTTTCTTGAAGCGTGTTGAAGGTAATAGCGTGTTGAAGTTGAAGGTAATAGCGTTTCTTAAATACACAGTTTGCATTTAGGAAAGGCTTCTTACATGTGCATTAGGGATCCGCAAATTGTGAATACCTATTTGCGTTCGCAATAAAGGTAATCACTAAAAATTGGGATTATCCAAATTTTGAATTTCAAAGCCTTTCATTCCTTCAATAGGCAAATGTAGTGATTCGTAGTGTTTGCAAATGCAATATACTTTGATACATGTGGCCCAGAGTGACCAATTCACAAAAGGCATTCATGAGGATGTGAGCAAGTAGTACAGGAGTACTACTTCAAATATGTGTAAATGATTTTGTGGATTGGTCCCAGAATGATCAAATGCATATTTATAAAAATGCAAAGTGGGATTGTCATTTCTATTTGTACAAATTGTAATTCAACTTTGCCTGAATGTTTCCATTTTTGATGTTTTAGTGAGAATTCACAAAGGCATTTAGAATATATGAAGTCTTACTACAGGGGTACTGATGCCTGTTCACATGAAGCGTCCCCAATATTTTGTTTGTAACACACTCCTCTAGGAAACCTGAACTCATCCCCAGCTAACTATTGCACAAGCATCAGCCGTTTCCTCAGAGAAATGTGTAAATAGATTTAAGAAGACCCAACCAACATTAATGTGCAGAAGTCACACAGTAAAATTCCCAAATCAACTTGGAAAACTTAGAAACTGTAGATAAGTAAAATGACACACAAATGGTAAATACCTCAAATAGGAAACCAGACATTTTGTATGACAAAACGTGCTTAGAAAGCATAAAGCGTCAATGAAGTCAATGTTGACCAGGACCTTAGCATGATTTCAGAATGGTCGATGTGGAGCAGAGGTTTGCTAAGTGTTGCAAACTGCACCAGTCAAACGTTTTATCGTGAGGCATTGATAAGACTGGAACATTGCCGTAACTTGCCAACAATTGTATTCCTCCCAAATCACAGTTCCAAAGTTCTTCCACTGGTAAAGGATCGGCTTGCTCCACCATCAGAAGCCCTTGGACCGTCAGCCACAGGACTGGCAGGTCACAGTGACCTGGCAGAGTCATCCATGTGAATCATGCAAGGTGAGAAATGATGGTCCCGGGCAGGAGAATAAACAATGGCCCGGAAACACAGGTAGAAACCCAAATACCATGCCTCTCAGGGCCTACGCATTTTTGTTTTTCTGAAACAACTTGCTGCTTCATATAGTTCTATTAGTACACATTACCCGATCACTGGAAACCGACAGAAAAACATCTAGGGACCCCCTATTTTTGAACCTACAACTTGTTTTAAATTTTAAAAATCAAATTTCTTCAAGTGAAAAAGAGTTATAAAACTCTCCCAGCCCTTTCTTTTGTGAGAGGAACATTTCACTGGCACTATCGAGGTCGCCCCATGCCGGTATTCCAGCCCAGCTGAATCCAGTTACCTTCCAGAAAAGGACGATGGCCTGCTCTACATCAAAGACGGGCTCCCAGATTACACTTACCCGTAGGTAAATGAGGCGTTAGACCACTCTAAAGCATTTTGGCAGATCCACACACACTATGCATATTAAGATAGGAAGAGAGGGGCAGGATTATAGAAAAAATATATGTATTAATTTAATCAATAGAGCAGCACAATGGTTGAACTGTTTATTTTCTTTACCATTCTGGTAATGCTGATTACTTTGTTTTGTTTCCTTCTATTAATCGTTGCAGGGCACGTATTTTACACAAGAATCATATTGCTTCAATAAACGTTTGAAAGGCCAATTTGAGTTTGTCTTCTGTTTCCCTTTGGGCATGCCGGAGTTACTAATGAAAGGGTTAGATCTGTTTCCACAATGTCTTTGGGGAGTCAGGATTGTCATGTTTTGAGTTTTCACATATCATCCTTTACCTTTTAGGATTTATGGGTCCAGATGGTGCACTGTGAGCTAGCAAGGACTAATGCCAACATATCCTGATGGTGTGCAAGGACTCAATCCTGCATAGTTTTGTAGTTTATGTTGTCTAAACACACAGTCCTACTTAAATAGTATGAACCGTACAACAGTGCAAGCTGCAGTGGCCTCCTGAGGAGGGCCCTGTCACTCATCTTTTACATCCAAGCACTGATTGTTGCCTGGTATGGTCTCAGCAGACAAGTGCAGTAGCTGATTGAACTGAAATGTATGAAGAAAGAACAGACACATTTTTGTATGCATCATGCAGCGATTCACAGTCCAAAAGAAATCAGTGTGGAAGCAGTTGGCAAAAATGGTATATGTACCCAGAAGAGTACTTTCTATTTTTTATAGCAGCAGTTCAGTGAAAATTGTTGTTTTCATGACAGAAAACAGACATTTAATTGCTTTTTTTCATTGAATAACCAGTGTTTTTCTGTTAATACTGATTTTGTTGCTTATAGGCTGCCATTTTGTACTGCCAAAAGGAACCCTGTCATTTGTGATTCCTTCAATGCTCTTGGGCTGAGTTTGTGCTATATAAAACTGCAAGAATAAATAAATAAAGAAGCTCTGTTTCTTGGTTAGATTTTAAGATTTGTGACTTAGGGTCTGATTTAGATCTCAGTAGACGTGTTACTCCGTCACAACAGGGACAGATATCCATTCCTCTGAAATATAATTCCCATTATATCCTATGGGATTTAGATTTTAGTGGATGGGTTATCTATTACCGTTGTGACGGAGTAACCCGGCGCCTAGCTCAAACTCAGGCCCTTATTTTTAAATGTAAATTGCAGTTGTTGAACCTGTCAGCCTTAGAGTGTTCTTCCCCCCAACTTTTTGCCTTCCTCCTCCATTTCCTAGCCTCATTTTGGCTGACATTAGGACTCTTCTAGAAACACAAGGGAAACCCATGGGTACCAAGGGACCAGGGGTAGCTAATGTTTTAAGAAACAGGAGTACCTAGCAAGGTCATATAACAAATAATATACTGGAGAATCAAATAATACCCAGATGATTTACTCGAATGACAGCGTAAAAGAAATACATCTATTAATAAATACAATTGGGAAACTTGGAGTGGGAAAACCCCACATGAGGCACACAATAAACAAGTAATAACAAATTTACTCAGGCAGTAATATGTGAGTAATATGTGATGGAAATTGTACAAGTATTAAGTCACAAAATGCACAAAAGAAGACACTTCTGCTCCTACATTAAATCATACAAAGTAAATAGCGTCAGTGTGTCAGAGTCGACAACGTTGCGATCCATATTGTCCATCATCAGGACATTCAAAATAATGCCTGAGATGTGATACAAAATAATCGCGGGAGGTTACCTAAAAGAAGGATAAGAAAAAAAGGAAAGAGGGAGGACGGAAGATAAAACAGAAAAGAAAAAGAGAGTAAATGGCAATCCATTTTGTATTATAATGTGGTCATGCAGCAAGTGAGCGAGCAGCCCTGTGCCTCTATAAATCTAGAGCCAGTGAGAGGTGCCTAGTGTCTAGACAGTATTAAACCAGTGACACAGCCAGCTATTTCGGAGATCACACCGATTGCTCAAATAGACACAGGGATGATTCCGCACCAAAATAGTAACAACCAAGACCAAGAATGGTAAGATCAGAATACTGGATGCTCAAATAATATAGCAACGTGGATAGGCACAAGACCTAACATCAATTCCATAGTTGGGGATACTGAAGCCAAGAGTAAATGGCCACTCCGTTTCATATGATAACATGATCATGCAACAGGTGAGCAACACCCACATGCTTATACAGTGCTGGAGCCAGTGAGAGGCGCCTAGTGTTTAAAAAGTAATCAACCAGTGGCATGGCCAATTATCGCCGAAATCATACAGATTGCTCGCCTAGGCAAGTGGCCGAATCCACATAAAAAACAGCACAAATTTTAACCTTCAATACTTTACACATTGCCTCTAAGGTAAGCCTGACTGCTCTATGCAAAGGTACTAAGGGGGTGAGCACAGGTTAATTTGAGGTTTGCTTATGTCTTAGCCTGACAAGGATTGTGGTTGCTGCTTGACCATGCCTAACACATCAGTCAACTAAAGACCTAATTTTTTACAGCAGTTCAAAAAGCTAACCATGCAAACTGATCTTGATTGTTAGGCAGGACTGTCTGAATGTGTTACACATGACAAAGGGCCACCCACTTGACCACAATGTAAAACAAGCATTTACAATGCAATGGTCTCGGCATTGCTCATGACATTTCTTTTTTTTTCTTTAAATCATAAATAAATGGGATTGTCATTTACATTGCCAATACACAGCACTCTGCACTCAACAGCACACAGCACTCTGCACTCAACAGCACACACCACTCTGCACTCAACAGCACACACCACTCTGCACTCAACAGCACACACTACTCTGCACCTGCACTCACTGCTCTGCACACTCACTCTGCATCCTGCACTCACTACTCTGCACTCACTACTCTTCACTCACTACTCTGCACTCACTACTCTGCACTCACTACTCTGCCCCCCCTACTCTGCACTCTGCACTCACTACTCTGCACTCACTACTCTATACACTCACTACTCTGCACTCACTACTCTGCACTCACTACTCTGCACTCACTACTCTGCACTCTGCACTCACTACTCTGCACTCACTACTCTGCACTCTGCACTCACTACTCTGCACTCTGCACTCACTACTCTGCACTCTGCACTCACTACTCTGCACTCACTACTCTGCACTCACTACTCTGCACTCTGCACTCACTACTCTGCACTCTGCACTCACTACTCTGCACTCTGCACTCACTACTCTGCACTCACTACTCTGCACTCACTACTCTACACACTCACTACTCTGCACTCACTACTCTGCACTCACTACTCTGCACTCACTACTCTGCACTCTGCACTCACTACTCTGCACTCTGCACTCACTACTCTGCACTCTGCACTCTGCACTCACTACTCTGCACTCACTACTCTGCACTCACTACTCTGCACTCTGCACTCACTACTCTGCACTCTGCACTCACTACTCTGCCCTCTGCACTCACAACACTGCACTCACTACTCTGCACTCACTATGCACACTCACTACTCTGCACACTCACTCTGCACTCTGCACTCACTACACTGCACTCACTACTCTGCACTCACTATGCATACTCACTACTCTGCACACTCACTCTGCACTCTGTACTCACTACTCTGCACTCACTACTCTGCACTCTGCACTCACTACTCTGCACTCACTACTCTGCACACTCACTCTGCACTCTGCGCTCACACTCTGCACTCACTACTCTGCACACTCACTACTCTGCACACTCACTACTCTGCACACTCACTACTCTGCACACTCACTACTCTGCACTCACTACTCTGCACTCACTACTCTGCACTCTGCACACTCACTACTCTGCACACTCACTACTCTGCACATTCACTACTCTGCACACTCACTACTCTGCACTCACTACTCTGCACACTCACTCTGCACTCTGCGCTCACACTCTGCACTCACTACTCTGCACACTCACTACTCTGCACACTCACTACTCTGCACACTCACTACTCTGAACACTCACTCTGCACTCACACTCTGCACTCACTACTCTGCACACTCACTCTGCACTCTGCACACTCACTACTCTGCACTCTGAACACTCACTCTGCACTCACTACTCTGCACACTCACTCTGCACTCTCACTCTGCACTCACAACTCTGCACTCACAACTCTGCACTCTGCACTCACACTATGCACACTCACTCTGCACTCACTACTTCACTCTCTGCGCACTCTGCACTCGCACTCACCTTCTGCCTCACAGAGGAATGAAGAGAGCGCCGTTCTACTGGGCAGACCTGGGGTCGGGTGTGAGATTCTATAGCAAAGTGTTTAAAAATTAGGAAACACACGATTTAAAGCGTAGTTAATAAAATGGGGAATCAAATGCAGAGGAGCAGGCAAAATGGCAGTATTATTCACCTGTGCCTGACCTGGTGGGAGAAGAGAGTAAATGTCCTCCTGGGTGATCAGTTGCAGACTTGGTTGGAATGCCCCCGGCCCTCCTGAATGCTCGCTTCCAGGCCTAGCAGCTTTCATCCAGACTCTCACAACATGACCGCGCGGGAGATTCTGTCACACGCAGGGGGGGCACATTCTTCTCGGACAAGTGGAACAGCTGGCGGTTGGGTAACAGGCACAGCAGTGGCCTTTTATTTACGGTTTTAAACGTCTGAGGGTCTCACAGCAGCAGTCCTGTAACTCCCGAACCGAAAACCTCCTCCCTCGCAAACATCTTTAAGAGATTGCTTCTAATTTAAACCAATCAAAGAGCATAATAAGCAATGCGGCTAGAAGGAGCATTGGTAAAAACGAATAGCTGTTAGGTATATTGTAGAGTTAATAACATATGGTTGGGATATGCTGACATGAGTTAAGAACGCTGCGAGGTCTTGCCTGTGATTTTACGTGATCTCTAAGTTCGCATGTATTTACTGACGACGTTTTAAAATGACCGTCCGGGCTAGAAGGAGTAGTAATCACACGCTGAGGATCACCGGGCGTGAAACAGCGTGGTGGGCGCGCACGAGACGCAGCGTGGGCGAGCACATCAGCTGAAGATCGCCGGAGACACCGAGTCTGCCTGCTGCCGTGACTGACCTGCTGCGGAGGGAAAGACCCCGGTGAGTGGGGGTAGAGGGGGGGCGGCAGAGAGGGAGTGGGCAGAGAGGAAGGGGGTGTGGGTGTGTGTGTGCGTGTGTGTGTGTCTGTCTGTGTGTGTGTGTCTGGCGCGTGCCTGCCTGCCTGTGTGCGCGTCCACAGACCCTGGTAGGCTCGTGCACCGCTCTGTCTTCCCTTGAGAGCGAACTCGGCTACAATAGGTCTCGATGCCGAGACCTAAACAGTGGGGACAGCCATGTCTAACGGAAAGCCGGTAATACAGCAAGGCTACATAATAAAAGGAAGAAACCACTCAAATATAGATGAAAGGGGGAAGTCATCTTGGAGATCACTTCCCTGCCTGCGGCCATGTGCTTCTATGTTGTCACAAAACCCCTTAATGATTTGCAGTGCCAAAGCATTTTCATCAGACAGGGATAATTGGAATATAAGACACACCAAACCTCAACTGTGAAAGCATGTTTTTTTCTGTAAGGGAGATAAGTATCACATGCCTTCTTGCCTCTGTGATAGGTTCAAAACAAGTTTATTTTGACAATTGTCCATAAAACATTCTAAAAAATACATATTAATTAAAACCATTAAAATTAGCCCCCCTCCTCACCACCCCATCCCCATTACATTTATTTTATTTTATTCTGTTTAACAGATCGTAAGAACTGAGCAATCCCAACTGCCACATCTAAATATCGCATCTCAGACAAAAACTCCACTGCCTTGTTCCTATGAAGAGCATCATATTTAAAAAACAAAGGTCTTAAAAACGTGATCCAATTTACAAGATAAAAAGCGCAGTCCATAAGAATATGCGTAATAGTGCATTTGGCTTTCAAAGGACAGGGACAAAGACCACTATTATTTTGCACCCCTGTCTTATAACGGTAGGATGAGTAGATTGGATTACATCCCGCCCGAATCCTTAGGATGTGATCGAATTTCAATGAGCAAAATCATGTTCAAAATATGTTGTCAAAAATGGCTCTGGTGAACCTCGGACAACTGTATATCAATGGCGATTTCCTCTCCTTAGAGCCAGTCAGTCAGTCAAATATCTTTATTTAGCTTTGTTTCTGGAACATAAATGAACATAAAAACAGTCATAAATAGACATTTAAATACAGCAATCAGTGCATTAGTAAAAAACAGTTCATGGGTCTTGCAGCTTTTTAAGAATCAATTAGATAAAAAAACAGTATACACATAAAAACTCAATATTCATTAAAAACACTAGCACCTTCAGTAATATTATCATATAATTTGTCATTTCAGTGTGACAGCTGCCAAAGATAAGATTCAACAGCCTGGCACACCAATGGACCATCCAGCTTTTGAATAAAGCAAAGGTCTGGTCTGCACTTTCTAAAATTGTACCTGCGCATAAGTGGGGCAATGAATTTCTACCTCAGAGAGGAATTAAAAGTGCAAAGAAACATAAGGTGCAGGTTAGATTGAATTTACACACCGTCACATGGACAAAGACAGTACGCAGGAAAGGCCAGAATTTACGGGAATTCATGCGGAATCTAGTGAGTATGAAACGATGATGCAAGTTCTGGATGAATATCAAGTACCACTCCAAACTAGGAGTTTGGAAACATTATAATGAGTATCAGCATATTTCTGTATATTAGCTTCCCTTCTTTTGAGAGCAGCACTAGCTAAAAAGGGCTCCTACAATCTCACCTGGTGGGAGTATTAAACAATTCGGGCAGGCCCAAGTACTCCAGAGTACGCTGTACATGTGATAACCAGGGATTCGCTAGAGTGTGCTGTATGTTTATGCAATCCTCCAGGTTCTGTTGGTTTAATACCACCATTTCCATCTTCCATATCGAGTGCGAGAGCAATTCTCGTGCCAACTTAGGGGTCAATTAGGATGGCGGACGGATCGCCACTGCCATGCAGGCGGTGGCGATCCGTCCGCCATGCTTGCCCGTCCGCCACCTATTTCCCCCTGCCATATTACAATGGCGGGGGGACCGTGGCGGACGGGAAGACCGCCCGCCGCTTTTCCGCCGCGGTCGCAAAGCGACCGCGGTGGAAAAGCTCTAATATGGTGGCGTTGTCTATCAGACACCGCCAGCCATATTAGGATGTGCTGGGGGTTATGCCTTTCATATGGCACATGGTCCTTCCATTGGGGGCAAGTTGCAGGCCCCCAGGGTGAAGGGGGTGGTGGGGGGTGCACATGGGGGGTACCTATGTTGCAGGTGCCTGCCGCTCTGTGCATGCAAATGCACAGCATGCATTTTTAACTTTGCGACGGGTGCTGCTTAAAGCCGCACCCGCCGCAATGTTAAATATACAGGATGTGACCGCCAGGGGGTCGGTCACATCCTAATTCCAATGGAGGGAACGCCGCTGCCCCTGCGGATGGTCCCTCCACCTCGGGGGTGGCGGACGGACGCATGTCCGTCCGCCATCATAATCGACCCCTTAATTATATCTGTAATATAAGGCACACCCTGTTCACTATAAAATATTATGTTGGAACAGGAGCTGGGTAAGGCTAAATGCTTCTTAATGAATGTATCCTCAATGTATCCTCAATTCGCTGAATCTCACCGACTTCCACCATTCCCCAGACAGCCGCCCCATAGGTAGCTGTTGTAACAAATTTCACTGCATAAATGCACTACATCCCAGTGATAGGTTTCGACCCAAGTTTCCTTGTAAAGTTGAGCAAGGCTAGTATTGTTTTTTCCAATGTCAAAGCCATGTGTACAACCATGTTTTTTCCATGAGTCGAATAAGATACCCAGGTACGAAAAGTTCTCAGCCTCTTCCACCCTACTCTGGACGTGGTTTGGGCCGCTTCCCACAAATAAGTGTGAAAGATTTACTTTCATTCACCTGAAGGTCTAACTCCCTCATAAAAGTTGTAATATCCTCTATGAGACACTGCAGTGCTCGTCCAGTTCATGTTATGAGCACAGCATTGCTTGTAAAATTGATTATAGGGTGGGGGGATCTAATAAGAGAAAAATCCCTAGACATCACCACAAAGGCTGTTTCAATTTACTGGTATAGAGTAAAAATAGAAAAGGGGCTAGGTCACAACCTACCTTACACCCCTCTCAATCTTAAAGTACTTAGTGCAATCACGTTCCCGGCCAAATCGCACACAGGAAGAAGCACCCTGAGTACATCCGTTTTATAAAAGTGATAATGAGGCCTACAACACCCATCTTAGCCACAGTGGACCAAAATTCAGAATGAGAAACACTGTTGAATGGAGCTGTAAGGTCCATTCGTTACAAATAAATGGCATCTTTCTTCACCACCACGTACTTGCCTATTAATATGCCCAAGTTTAGGCATTGGTCTATCGTGCCCCTGCCCTTCCTGAAACCATACTCTTTGTCTACCAGGGTGTTGTTTGACTCTGACCACGCCTCCAACCTATATAACAATAAGCGGCCCATTAATTTTTCAGTGGAGTCAAGCAACAGGATCGGGCTACAATTTTCGGGACTAGACTTATGTCCCTTTTTATGTATTGGCACAATTAACGATTGACTCAAAGATGCCAATGGGCTCTGGCATTAAGCACGAACACCAAAAGTGAAGCCCACCAGTCTTGGTACTCTAAGAAAATGTCCACTGGTACCCCATCGGGCCGGGGTTCTAAAGGCTACTACATTTCCCCGAAGCCCTCTTTAACTCCTCAAAGGCAAAAACCAAGGGAATCACCTTATTGATTTATTTTGCCATTTGTAAAGCACGCAGCTACCCTTAGGTTTCCCGGCGCTAAATACTACAGTGGCATTACTGAAGAAACAACCTTCACCAAGGACGGGTTGGTTAACAGTCATTGTGGACCCAGTCCTACACTGATATAGCTGCGTAAAAGGATCTATCCAGCCCGCTTCCCCTACGTGAACCTCTAAAGAAGGGCGATTAGAATCCTTAAAATACGGGGTGTTCACCATCTTCCTGAATCCAGAGCTCTCTCTAGCTAGACATGCTTCCAGTAGATCCTCCAAGGCATTTACCTTCAGGGCCTTTAACCTAGCAGTAATAGCCTCTTTGTATGCTGCTCATAACCACCTGACTAGAGCCCTGTATGTTGGCTCCTCGTGAAGCGCCACCTGCAGGTTGGTCAGTTCCTTTGAGCATGACAAGTCAAACCAGCGTGATGCCAGTAGCTTTATATGGTGGGGATCGCATGACAACTGCTGCTTTATGTGTGACAGGGTACCCGTAAAAGCAGAAATAACCTGTCCCGGGGGAAACTATGTATTCAGGTATGCAAGCACCTCTGACTGTTTACAATTGAGGAGACCTGGGAAAACTTTGGTATGTGCATTCTGTCCCACCTCGGAGTAAAACCATTTTTACTAGTTAGCACTGACTTAGGGACCACAGTTATATTGGTTTTAAATACACCCCCTACCCTCAGGGTGCCGGACAGCATGCAGTGTCACTAAACCCTGAGAATAGCCACTCGGTCTGGTATCTGGGTGCACAAACCTTCTAGACAAGCGGGCTCTCTGGATATCCACCGTATTCATTATTACCAGGTTAATTCTTCCTGTGAGACCGTTCAAAGAGTCGCCATACTCATTATGTTCAAAGTGGACCAATTTATTGCCTTCATTAACCATTAGCCCTGAAGCAGAAGTTTCCAACCTCAGGCAATAGTGCACATAGAAATCACCCATCCAGATTACACTCAAAGCTTTGGGGTAGGGAAATTGGATATACCACAAAACAGAATCGAGCAAGCACGCTACCTGGGCCATATTTACAGTGAAAGAGTTTTTGTAAAACGTAACAATTAACAGGTCCCAGTCTCTGCACATCTCACAAACCAAACAGTGTAAATAGGAGGAGGCATTGTAGAACGTACACAATTTTTTCCAAACAGGTATTAGCAATCAGATTAAGGAGGCCATCTTTTGCTCTGACCGCCCTAGAGGGAGTGACAGGGGAGAGAAGGCAGTGAAAATCAACTAGAAAGCTAGGCTCTACCTCCCATGGTTCCTGAAAACATATCACAATACATTCTGGATTTTCCAATTGCCATTCCAAACCAGCTATATTCCAGGATGCACGTTTGATAGTCCCATCAGAGCCAGCCAACCTGCCATCAAGTTGGTCTGACTGTTCCCCCCCCCCCCATTATCTAAAACTCCCTTTGATGCTGGGCTCAGTCAGTCACATGCATCTAGAAAGGTCAAAGGGTGCATATCTAAAAAAAAAAACCTCCACAACATGCTATTGCATGGCCTCAGCCATGGTCCTACACATTCATAGATGAATAAATAGTGTCTACCTAAGTGAGGTTTCTTCTGTGTTCACCTGGGACCAGAAAGAAGTTAGTGAAGTCAGTGAGTCCCAGCATGCCATTCGATAGTGGCAAGGACCCCACAAGAAAGAGACAAAGAAAGAGAAGTAGAAGAAACCTGGAAAGGTATGGCTAGACTCTGTTTTGTAGGAGTATTCAAACCAACCAGGAAATCATCTTAGAGCAGTGAAATGAAATACAATGATAGGAAGTCATGTGTCAGGTCGCATGGAGCAGTCTGTATTATATCACAGGAACTCTAGAGAAATTGGTGATAAGATCATGTCGGTGACAGGACAAGTGTAGCATCATTTGTGGAAACGCACCTTGATATTTTGGGTCAAGTATCTCAAGGCACTAATCAGGTTAGAATCAAATGCTCTTAGTGCTGGGCAAATCCACTTAGGACATTTGACATTTGGTGACAGGATCTATACCAATAAACATTTAAGCCATATTTCGGCCTCTAGTGGTAACTTCTCCAACCCAGCGCATGTTCTACTTCTGCAAGACGTTTTGCCTTGAGACGCCAGTGGGCCATTCTGAGGACATAGAAAGCTATATGTAGTGTACCTAAGATTCATCTATTCCAATTTATAAAAAAATCAGCTTCATGAAAACATTTATGCAACTACCATTAATACTTAAATCTAACAATGGTGGTTAATCCACTCGAGTCTTGGACATTTTTTTAAACTTCTTTTTCCTAAACAAGTTCCACTATTGCTGCTGTCCCCTTAAAAGAAATCATTATTCTAGGAACATAATCATAGGTCCTTATTTAGAGGTGTAATATATATTATTCAGGTTATTGTTATGATTGTAGGTAATAACTATTTGTTTTCAGAATTGACATTGCCTGGATTTAAGTTACTGAAGAAATTCATCCATAGTTTATATGAGCAACTAAATCTCTCTCTCATGTTAGCTCTCTGTCCCTTTGTCTGGCAGTAATTAGAAAACCAGTATGTCCTCACACTTTAGCTTCACTTTCTACCAATATTTATTCCAGTGTGAGACGTGAGTGAAAGAAATCCTTCTAGGAAGCCAGGGAAAAAGACTGTTGTACATGCAATGCATACGTTACCATAACAACCTTCCTTGGACGGCTTCATAAAGGTTGCCTAAAGTATCTTTATTCATCCCTTGGATACCAAGGGCTGGTCCTAGGATCAATGCCTAAATCAAGGACTTCAGTTGAGGAAACTAAACAAAAAAAGAACAATGCATTGAACTGAAAAGTTCAAAGGAAAGGCAAACTTGAGAGAAAACCAATGTTATCATTTAAGGAAAACTAAAAATGAAAGTTTGTCCCTTTATAACAAATTTATTACAGGACGTTATGTAGCTCAGAAAGAGGGTACTGATCCTTCCATAGATGATGGTGGTGCAAGATGTCAGATGTAAAATACCTTCTTTCTTATTTTGGCTAGCTCTGGTAGGGGCTTCTGGGAGTCTACAAAATGGTGTGCTTACATCCAGGAATTCTGGCAGATAGGGTGGGGTTACTAAGGGTAGAGATTTCATAAATAAAAACAAAGTTTTAAAAAGCTGTGCAACATCAAAAACCTCAACATTACAAAAGTAAGTAGCCAGTCCATCACATAAGGATTTTTGAATGAAAAATAGGCTTTGCATGCTGTACATAATGTGATAAAAGGGATCCATACATATAGGGGTCGATTCCGAATCGGGAAAAACCGCTCTGAATAGCCGTTGGGAGCATTTTTCCCGTACGAATCGTACCCTGCAACGTTCCGCGTACGTACGTCGAAGTATGACTCGTACTAGGAGCCGGACTCCGTACGAATCGTACAGAGACCGTACGACTCGGATCCCCGTACGGGTCTCCGTCGGAACCCGCTGTACGCGAGATCTGTACGGCTCGCGGCTGGTTTATACGACCAGAGCAAGTACGATATGTGTTGGGTACGCACCGTACGACCCTTTTTTTACGGGAGCTGAAAACAGCCGTAAAAGCAGAGTTCATACCGAAACAGGTACGGAACGGCCCCCCCCCGGGTACGTTGCATACCGCCCATGATTGCAGTGGTACGCACCGTACCCCATGTACGCTGGGTGTACGGGGTGTACCCCTGCGATCATGGGGGGTATGCACTGTACCCCATGTACGCTGGGTGTACGGGGCGTACCCCTGCGATCATGGGGGGTACACACCGCCGTACGGTGTGTATGTGATTGTGCGCTTTTCCGTACGAATCGCCCTTACCTGACGTGGACCGTACGGATCGCGTCCTGATGCCCCAGTCCGGATCGTACTCGTCGGGTCGTACGGCATGTGTTTGAGTCGTACGGAGAGGGCTCTGGATACGATTCGTATGGACTTTTTTTTACCGGATCGGAATCGACCCCATAGTGTAGGTGAGAGGGGTAGAGTATCAGGTGTGACAATTAGTCTTAACTGGCTCCTTTCTTTATATAATTAACGGGAGATAGGCTGGGAGGATAAGGAAAGTTGAATTATGGGTCACATGTTTCAGGAAAATATCACTCAAGACCCTTCACTATTCATCAGAGTGCTTTGAAGTTGTCTTTTAAATCCCTCCTTCCCTATTCTAATGGGAGTTACAAAAAATTTGAACATTTTCCAATCTGGCTGGCCTGGGAAAAATTATTTAAAATTAGGGCAGATAACATTTACAGATAACAATGGCATAGCTATTCAATGACAAATACCATTGACGGAAGTAGCGGGAATATTAGATTCACAAGAGGTGGTTCACTGTAGAAGATCGCACCAGGGTGCACAAGAATGGAGATATGGCCATAGCCTAAAACACTGTTTTGGCACAACAGAAGATGAAGGGTCTTAGTCAAATAGAACATCAGTAATCTAACCATACGTCAGTCCTTCAAAGTTTCATACATTACAGGGTCAATGTTTTAGTATAGATTTTTACAATTCAAAGTTCAGGGGATGAGACCTTAAAATCTTTCTGTGATGCGTCCAGTATTGCTCCAAAAAGAGAGGAAGGGAGTAGCCTACTGGCATCTTCAAAGAGAGGAAATCTGGCTAAACGGTGTAACAAACTTTAAAATTGTGATGGTAGTGGATGAAGAGCCGTGGCTACAGATGACTAAGGCATATTTTGTGGTAGCCCCGTGTGGACCTTTACAGGTGCTTACCAGAGTGGTTTAGGTTTTGTTCTGTTTTTTTGTAGGCAACTTGCCTTCCATATAGGCTACTAAGAGCCTGAAAACCACACAATCTAAAGCATGGGCAGACAATATTGGCTTACACCAATGAATCTCTATTGAGTGCTTCAAGAATGGTGTAAAGTGAGTCCAGGAGGTTGAAAAGCTATGTGTAGACACCCACCTCAGAAGATCACTTCATAAACCCTCCCATTAAAATCAGTGATTGTGGCTCCCAGCTTTTTCACCATGTTGATTCTACATTTATGCTTAAGGCTAAAGGCATGGCTATAAGAGAATAATCTAGCGAAATGATGGACTTTAAAATAAAATGACCGATACAAATCGACCGACAAAACCATTATGTAACCCTAGGCACCAACTCAGTAAATGGGGTGGACAATTAGCTTGGGACGCCCCAAATAAGCTGCACTAAACTTCTTCCCTTCCACTGCTGTGGTATGCTTGGGGCCCTGGCCAGCCCATAGCCTTACTTAGCACTCACAGTTCCAAGTGTGCAGTGGTTTGGGTGGGCCCAAAACAAAACACAGTAACATTTAGCTGCCTACCACCTTTTGTCTCTAAGTTAGAACTTCATCATGTCCCGAGAAGAGCAGGTGCAAGGTAACCTTGGGCTAACCTTGATTGCCACAGCGGCTCTTTACATGCTGCTAGCACGCCAATGTATGGTTAGTGAAGCCTGAAGGGGAAAACCAGCCTTGTTTCCAGGCAGTCATCACCATACCATTGGACTTGCACGTTCTGTAGCAACTCACTGTTTTCTTGTTGTTAGACGTCCCTCATAATAGGGCATTAAAGGATGCTAAACGAAGGGCAATGCTCCACAAGTAGGGGGAAATACATATTTCAAAAGTACATCTAGGTTCTCAGTTGAAGATTGTCACAGCTAATATCCATGGGTCACTGCTGTCAGCCAAGAGGGCATCTTGACACTGAGAGTCAGGGCTGACACAAAGGCTGACGTGGACCTGTAGGATTATGAATAGAATAACCATGTTTTAAGTCTTTTTCTGAAGGAGGATTCAAACTCCAAAAGGTGGGGTTCCAGAGGCAGGACGTTCCAGATTGTGAAGAACAATTAAATTAAACAGGGTCTACTTATGCAAGATCACTTGATCTTGGGAATACAGAGGTAGCAGATTTTAAGCACCTAGTGGAGTTTTAGGGTTTATGCAACTTCCTGATCTACCCAGGGAAGAGTTCAATTAGCGCTCTGTAGATGAAGCAGCAGCCTTTGAACTTGCATCTTTTTTGGATGAGCAGTAATTTTTTTCAAATGCTCTGATAGGTGGATAATGAGTTGCATGGTTGAGTTTTGCAGTCTCTGGGGCATGTATTTAGGCAGGCTTTTGCAAAGAGAATTACCATTTAAATTATAGATTATGGATTTCCTAGAGGAACGAGCCTGGATGGGAAATGCCTTTCATATTGTCCTTGCCACTGCAGAGGAGACGTGATCTTCGAAAGATAGTTTAAAATCGAAATAAATGGAAGAGGGAGGTTGGGCAGTTGTGCCAGTTCAGCGGTCTGCCACTTATTGGACCAGATTGATGATTACTTTCTGAAGAGCAGGCTCTCCATTGTTTTATTGTTTAATTTAAGGCATTTTCCATTCATCCAGTCAGCTATCGGTGGCATGCCAGATCTATGCCCTTTTCCGGACTGCAGCAAAAGCCGCTATGGTAAAAGGCATTTTTATGACTGCCTACACGGTGGTCACATTGTAATCGGGCAGTTGGAACCACCGACATATAGTCAGCTGGACACATGCCCGAAACGATAGTGGTTGGACACTCATCCAACCTCCATCTTAATTAGGCCCATAGTCAGTAATGCAGGTAAAGGAAATGGTGAGATCACAGAGTGTCTATATTTTATAAAAACAGGAATAATCAATATGAATGAGAGGGTCATGCACAGAGCCCAACCTTGTTGTAAGAATTTTCACATACAGCTTACAGTCTTTATTAAATAAAGATATAGGGAGATAACTTGAAACAATAGTAGCATCTTTGTTAGGTCTCGGGGAAACTATAATCAAAACTTCGGTAAAGGACCAGAAGTGTATCCCGAAATATTAAAGTGAGTAAATAGCTTGAGTAGATGAGGTAGAAGGAGAGGAGAAAATTACTTAAAACATCAGCAGGGTTACCATCAGGACCAGTGGATCTATGCAATTTCTATTCTAGAGAAATGGTAAATCCGATTAATCTCGAACTGATTGAGAAATTTTAGGTAATCCACAATACACCAATACATTATCAATATGAGGAGTATCAGTAGATGGAGGATTACTGTATAAAGCTGAAAATAACAAAAAAATGAATTGACAATTTCTTTGTGAGATAATGCAATTTTACCATTAGAACCGTGAATTGCAGAAACAGAATGTAGCCTTATTATTAGTCTTAATATTAGAAATCTGTATGCTTGGCCTCTTGCCTAATTGGGGATTTCATTCATAACTGACTTTTTGTACTTGATATCATTAAGTGTGATAAAGAGGCAGTCATGCTTAGCTTTGTTTATCCAAATCCTTAATTTTAGAGTTAAATTAAATGAAATGAAATTAAATGAAATGAGTCTTTTATAGCGCATGGCTACCCGGAGGCATCCCAGCGCTTCAGCTACAACACAGGTCTGAAGGTGAAATATGGAAACAGTTAGCAGTTGGTTTCCGGAGAAGAACCGGGAAAGAGCCATTTGTGAATAATCTCAAGAGTGCAGGGGTGTCCAAAGGACACCCTGTTGCACCCCTGAAATATGCATGGGTGCACATGTGGCGCACATACATGATTTATTATCATGTGTCATAATATATATAGTTACACCGGCATTCACATTTATATGGCATCTATGTTGAGATTGTTGAGTGGAGTTAAAGTTGCAAAACACAAGAAATGAGTGTGTTATCAAAAATCCCGATAATATGAGTAATAGCACCAGAAATTGAATGGATTAATTGATGGGATACTAATAAATAATTTATTCAAGAATTGGAATTATGAGGGTTAGGGAAAAAGGTAAAATTGTTATCTTGTTTGTTGTGCACATGGCAATATCTACCATTTTAGTAGTTTTACAAAAGGATTTGAGAGTAAAACAGTTTTGGAAGGACGATATTTTCCTAGAGATGTTCTATCTAACACAGGATTACATATTAGGTTAAAATCACCTCCAATAATAAGTGGAACTTACCTAATTTGATCACTTCACATGTAAAGAGAGACCAAAAATAATGGTCATCATTTTTCGGACCATAAACATTAATCAAGTGTAACACGGTATTATCAATTTTAATTTTTACTATAAGACTATGACTATCTGAATCATAACATTTGTTTAGTATAGGAGAGGTCTTTTCTTTGCAAAAAGAATACTAACTCCATTTTTTGTGTAGAAGGAGAAGAAATAAATGTATTGGCCCATTTTTAATTCATGTATGATAAATTTGTGTCATCTATATGAGTATCCTGGAGTAAAGAAATATCAGCTATATGTCTTGCCAAGTAATCTAAACTTTTCACATGTGTAACTGGGTGCCCTAAGCCTTTAACAATTAAAAGAAACACTTGTAATTCTATTAACGTTATCCTTATTTCAATAAGATTAAAAAAGTGAGAAAGAAGAAAAAAGATAATCTGTAAGAATAAAAAGTAGCTCTTGAAATAGATAAAAAGAAGAAAAGGAAAGACAAAGACAAACATAGAACAGACTACATAGAAACATAAACACTAATCCAGAATTGCACACATGCAGGTGCAAAAGTGACCAGCATAGAAAATGCCATAGTAAAGAAAATCTGAAAAATAGGCTAGCTATAAGTAAAAATTACAACAACGGTAACATCTCTGGGGGCTGAGTACTTGTTTGGCAGGGACACTGCCAGTTCGCAGTGACGGCCTTTGAGTAAATTCTGACAAATCGGCGGTATCTCGACTGCCCCATTACAACAGCACCTTGGGGCTGGGAGTGTTGCAGCTGCACAGCCAAGGTAGCAGCGTGCTTCTGTTTTAGGAGAGTGCCTGAAGCCGATGTCAGATGCACTGCTGCGCTGCCAGCAAGTCTGACACATTGTTGTCATGCACCATGTCATGCATGGCAAATAGGTCTTGCATCGACATGGGTGGCATAGGTGTGCACAACATGTGCCTAGGCCACAAGCCACGTGGACTTGTTTGCCTTGGGGCCCTTTTCTGTGGCTCTTTACCTGTGTTTCAACCCACCTTTTCATGGTGGTGTCCCTGCCATAAAAAGGACTGCAGAAAGGCAGGTCGTAATGCCCATGGATGCGCTGATGCCGGCACCTCCACCTTTGACCATCACTATCAACACCGCCGCAGGACCAGAGATCTTAGTGGTGGCGTTGTACTTGCGGCGGTCTTGCAGTGGTCTGCCCACCTGTATTTTATTTCAAACAATGACAGTTCTCCCCATACCGCCAAAGTCATAATTAGGCCCTAGATGATGATGACGCAGAACTTTAAAGATCATTTGACGAGGTTTGGTATGACTTGGGTTACGAAGTGAAGGAATTCTGTGCCCCTTATCAAATCTGACTCATTCTGGGAACTTTAAATGCAAAAGACGTGGTAACAAGTTTTCCAGAAAAGGCCTGCAGTCATTGCCTTTTACATCTTAATGTAAATGAAAGATGCACATTTTGTAATGCATATTGCAATTTTCTAAATCAAGCACAAAAGATTACTCATCGGCACAATTTTTGCTGTGATGTGCAACAGACTGTCAATTTTGATGTGTTATCCTGAATTTTTATTGCATTGTCAGAGACTTTAATAGAGAGACGAGCCATGTCTTTATGGATATTTATTGATTTCTGATGCAATATTATTTATATTAGCAGGAACTACTCGTAATTCATCTAATAAAGTGGATAAAGAAGGTTCATTAGAGTCCATCATTCTTTTCTTGACTGGTGGAGGAGAAGTTGTTTGCTTGCGTTTGTTATTCATGAACTGTGCATTTTTACCTTCCATTTTTATTAAATACTAGCTTACCCGTCGCGCTTTGCTGCGATCTGAGAAGAAAGGAAATTGAAGGAAACCTGTTATGATAATATTTAATTTACATTGTGTCATTTTTATTGAAACTTATTCATTTTAATATGGCAAACATTTTAAAGTGTTGTTCTAATTCTGTTTCTTTATTCGAGGGCTTGTGGATACACCGTATTTTTTGTTTTTCCATCTGGTGCGTACACGAATGAATCAGAAGGTTTTCCGACACGTGAGCTGGCCACATACAGTTGTCCATGTGGGAAGCACGGATTCTCCAAATCTAGTCCACACACTTGCAGCGATTGTCCTTGTGCTTTGTTGATGGTCATTGCAAAAGCGAGTCGCACCGGAAACTGTAAACGCTCAGTATTGGAAAGATTATGAGGGCCCCGGGGGGGGCGATATTGAACATTTTTTTTTCCAGGAACCTTCGTGGGAGTGTACTCAACAACTTTTAACAATTTGTTTAATTTTTTTATTTTTATTTATTTTATTTTTTTGCCAGAAACCTTCGCGGGAGTGTACTCAACAACTTCCCAAAGTTTCATGCCGATCGGATGAATGGTGTAGTAATGCATAAAGGACAAACGGACAAACTTTCGATTTCATATATATAGATACCGTGACATAGTCAAGGAAAGTTGAAATTAAAGGTAAAGAAAAGTATAAAAGAATGTCACCGCAAAAGTAGACAGCGCAGCAGCTAAAACCAGCTGTGGGAGTGGTTTAGAAATCAGTCATACCGTTTTCTTAAATTAGCTCTGCCAGCCTGACAGGAACTGCAGTAGCACTGTGTAGGAGAGACTGGTGAGGAGCTCTAGAAGAAACATGCTGCCAAAACAACAGTAAACTCCCCAACAAAGGGATCCTCACAAAGCGCTGGCCATATAGAGTTGTTAAAAGCACAACCAATGAGGTAAAATTAGCCAGAACAGTGGCGGCTCCTACGCTAAAGAGGAGGAGCATTGCCCCACTGATTTTAAGCAGTGTCACTAAAGGAAAAATACAATTATAATAACTCTAAGTTAGACCTAAACACAAGGTATTTAACTGTTAACTTAAATAGCAGGTAGAATGGCAGCCAAATGCGGTTGGAGTTGACTGAGCTTCCTTTTCAAAGGAGTCATCCAAAAAGAAGTTGGGAGAAAATGCTCTTTCACGTGGTTAGCCCCCTCATACCACTTTTTGCTTTTTTTATTGCTGCTGTATGGACTCTGAACACTGGGGCCACACCGTCCAGGGCCCAGTGTATGAGCCATGGCCCCAGAAAAAATTTAGAATTGGCTTATCATTGATTGGCATATTTAACATACCTATAAGTTTCTAGTATATGGTACTCTCTGGCCCAAAGGCAAGTAAGGTAACTGTCACTAGTGGACTGCAGCACATATTGTGGCAACACCAAAGTGACAATGCCAAGCATGTCTTCAGTCCTGCCTCTGTAGCCTTAGTGCGCAGTTTTAAAACTGCAAATTCGACCTGGCAAAATTATCTTTTTTGCCAGGCCTAAAGCTTATTTTGTATTACCTATAACTCACCTCTAAAGTAAACCGTAAATGCTGGTTGGACAGGGTGCCTATTATCTAAAAAGCAGAACATGTGTTCCTAAGTATAACATGCCCTGGCATGGAAATTATTAAAGTGAAGTGTTCTTTAAAAAAAAAGTATATGAAATATAAATGTAAATAGAATGTTACACCATA
The DNA here is from genome assembly GCF_964261635.1 of Lissotriton helveticus. Taxonomy (NCBI): domain Eukaryota; kingdom Metazoa; phylum Chordata; class Amphibia; order Caudata; family Salamandridae; genus Lissotriton; species Lissotriton helveticus. The sequence goes on from NC_136061.1 coordinate 137,934,670, forward strand.
TCAACTCATTTAATTGAGTCTACATTGGATAATTAACATAAACATATTTTTTTGCCAATCCTACCACTGTGACATTTTTAAGTTTATTTAATATATAGTACATTTTACATAGTTCTGCTTACAATTACTTAAAATTACTATTATTTTTTTAGATTAAAAGTTTGGGCTTTATTATTGTTTTTTTAATTTTAGAAATGCAGTCTGTGACTAGCATCGCGTTAACTTTTTTGCGGCTGGGTTTTGTAGTGGGATGTCCCTCTTTTAATCGGCGTCTTTCTTTACCCTTAAATCACTCCCTTTTTTAGTGAATATTTGTCATTTTCCAGCTACTCCCCCTTGTCCCTCCCATATTTACTACTAAAACGTAGGGTTACTATTGGGGAGATACCCTCCACCTTGGTGAAAATCTTTGCACAGAAAATATAGGTGACGAAGGGCTTTGCCCTTGGATTAGTGAACAGTATTTCGGGAGTATGTGAATATTTCTACTGTAGTACTTTTTCACGTACTACAAAATGGAGTTTGTAAATAGGCCCGCTGGATATTAAGGTCCAGGCACCGGACCAGATAGTCTTGTGTAGTTTGGCTCTATTTTCCTTTTTTTTTTAGCTTTGTGGATCTCCGGTGGAGACAAACAACAGACCCAGAAGTTAACAGGAGCTCAAGCTGATGAAAAGTACGAAACAGAGGTGTAGGTTTATCAAGAATTGACACAACACAGCACTGCACAGCACAGCACCGCAAGCAAAGTTGCTGTGCTGCAATGCATGAGAGGGAGTCAGCAGCACACTCCATATCTACTAACTCATGCCACTCATTCTCCCTCCTACTGTGTTGGCATTGTTAGATTCTGCTTTAAACCATGCACACACTCCTGCACCACAGTGCAATAATGTGTATACAATGTCTGCCATAGGTTTTGGACTGGAAGGCTGCGCTTCCAGTATAAAATAGCACGTTTAGACAACATTTGAAGCTTTTCCCACACTTGATGTGTTGTGTACAATACAGCACACATGCAATCTTCAGATGATAGGAACAATTAAAATTGTTCTCCTTTTTAAAGTGTGCCTCGAAGAGATGTAATTTTTGGTGCCAAGCCTTGCCTGCAAATTTTGAGAGATAGGGCTTTGTATTAATACCTATGAGTGGTTGCATGGGAATGCCCGTGTACCATCTATGCAATATCGCTTTGACACAAGGCAAGGACAAAGCAGTGCAAAGCAGCACCAGCACTACTTTGTGTTAAGAATACTTTGCAGCCAAATAAAGTTTTGCGCAGGAAAGTAAACCCCAATTGAACAGTTTCCGCTGGTATACGCTGCTTTTGTCATGCAAAACTAGGGCAGATTGTTAGTAAATCGCCCCACTGTCTCCTATCACTGCACCAACTTTGAAGTTAAAGCTCACAGTGTTATTAAAAGATACCATTATTTTTATCCTGCTTTGTTATTGCATTGCTTCATATTCAGTGCCCACTTTACTATGCTGTTCTCAGAAAAAAAGCCTTGCTTGTTTGCCATGCTGCTAAAGGTGAATCAAGGTCACTTCACTGAAGCCTGTTTGCCTCTGGAGAATGATCTTGTTTGCCTCAGGCAGAAGCTCAGTTACAACACATAGTAGGAAGATGACCTTAACATGGGATTTAAATACATCCTTGTGCGAGGGCTCTCTAGTCTCTTGCACACCATTCTGATTCATCACATCTGGAGTGTGGGAGCTGACCTTTTCCAGAAAGACAGGACTAATAAGAGCATCCACCATCGTGAGTGTACCTTAAGGGCACTCATTCTCTCTCCTCTTCCTGACACTTTCAGCACTGATAGCATTACAGACATGAAGAGGGATGCAGATGTGGGGATGTATGACGTTACAACGCATGCTTTTACCACGCATGCCTTTACAACGCAGGTTTTACAACGCAAGTTGTTACAACGACTTGCGTTGGGGGGCGATGGATAGTTAATAGTTTAATTTACTATTCCAAATCCAGTCCCCGTGGATAGTAGGGAAGGTGTTGGATAGTAAATTAAACTATTCCCTATCCTAGAGCGCCCCCCAGCGCAATGAGTTGTAATAACTTGCGTTGTAAAAGTTGCGTCGTAATGGTAGTGCGTTGTAAAAGTTGCGTTGTAAAGGGTGTTCCCCAGATGTGGTGACAAACACGTTTTCATTTCTTCTTTCCAACTATATATAATAGCTGCCAGTGCTTATTTCACTTCACATGCTTGAAGGCAAGAGCAGTATAAATGAATACAGCATTCCACGTGTTCTCTAATAGTTTTGACATCATTTGAAACACTGGCATGTTACATTATTATTTTGTGAGCTTGTGAGGCCTTTTTGTGCTGTGAGGATAAATCTGACATAGGTTCTTAGACTGTGACCATCAGACACAAAGGTAAAAAGTAATGCTTGCTTTTTCTTTTTCTTGTTTCATGTGTTTTTTGAGACACGCAGGAGTGTCTGGAGCAAGAGTATAGCATAGTATCAAGGAGGATATAGTTTCATATTAACTTACTGTTGTTATAAATGTTCAGATTTGGAGAGAACACCTGTACTAGGTCAAGGGACGAGAAACGTATTGCATAATGAAATGGCTTTGAGGTTTATCGAATCACCCAATTGACTCAATGTTGCCTGCGCCAAAGGCTGGTACACTGGATCACATCTTCTGCACTGCACACTGCCATGCTCTTACGTTACTGCCCTCTCTGTCCTTCCTGTCTGCAAACTCCCGTGCGACCTTTCAAGCACACCAGACATTCATAAGGGCATTTCCTAGCTGTCTTCGGGCATGGAAATGGGCTCCATCTATGCAGATCTGAACCAGATGTGGCTCTTATTAGCAGGAAATCAAGCAAGAACTCAACTCCAAATATGGGTATTTATACATTATTTAAAAGAAGAAAAAAAATTCCCAGTCTTGCGACATCATTTACATGCAGCAGTGCAGCTTGTGATTACTCCATATCAGCCTAAACTCAATTCGTATTTCTAATTTTGTTTTGTCTTATTGGATTTGACAGTTGCAAAAACAACTGGCAGGGTTAAACGCTCGCTGATGAAACATGCAGTGGTCTATATGTTACTGAATCTCACTAAGGCCAACTCAGCCTTCTATTCTTCCGATATTAGCCAACCGATAACCATTATATTAACTAATGATAATACGTTTGGAGTACTTAGGAACAGCAGAAGTGTGGTAAGAGAAGAAAGGCAATTTTGTATAGGAATTACTCAGCAACATATTTTAGGCTGCATTGGATGTGTTTAGGAACATTATGAATGTTTCCAGCATTAGATTGTAAATGTAAATGTAAATGTGGGATACTTGTAAAGCCCACTGTTACTCTACCCGAGTGTCCTGGCGCTGTAGACTGCTGGGGAACCCATCCTGGTTTTCCCTGTGAGATGGTCCCTTTCTGGGTATCTCCAGGGTGAAACCAGGCATCCCCGGCGTCTGTGGGGGGCCGTTGTAGAGATGAGGCAAGCTTAATGCCCAGAGTTACCGAGTGTGTTCCCTGGTTAGAGTAGGCACTGAGGCGAGAATTATCGAGTCCGTTGACCCTGATCCAAGACCCTGCCGCGTCTGGAATTGAACCCTGGTCTCGGGCCGTTCTCTGCTTACAGGTCTGCCGCCTCTAACCAGTGAGCCACGCCTCTAACCAGTGAGCCACACCCAAGTAAGTGGGTATATACCCTTTGACACCCGTTCCATGGTCTCAGAATGAGGGGGGCCATATGCAAATCAATAGGCATCCTAGTAGTTTGCCTTGTTCTGATATGTGCCACCTAAAGTAATTCACTAACTCAGAGAAATATCAGGTGAAATTAATGCACTTTACACACTGCAGGTGCATAAAAACAAAGGGCCTCATTACGATGGTGGACGGACTCAAGTCCATCCACCATCATCTCGGAATGGAGATCGGCCATCCACGAAGCAGCCTACCCACACTTCGAATTACAATGTGACCGCCACTGTGGCGCTCGCATTGCCTATATTTTTTATTGCAGCGTTGATGTGGTCAGTCGCAATACAGAAAATAGGGTGTTTACATATCCCTACACTACATGGCAGGCACTATGAAGTGCCTGCCACATGGTAAAGGGATATGTAGGGAGGCACCATAGGTGACCCAGGGCCCATGTACCAGCCCCAATCGTTTCCGCTAGCCATTTCACTCCGGGTTGGCAGCTGCAGAAGGACAGTCGGAAAAGGACAGCCTATCGGTGGCAGTCTCTCCTAATCAGGCCCAAAGGCTCTGCGCTGATCCAATGCAGCTCAACATTGCTACTCATCAGCCCATAGTCAGGGCTTTTTTACCCTGGCACTTTCTGGCCATGTGCAAGCGGCTGAGTCACATTTAAAGCAGCCCATGGTGCGGACATGCCCAGCGGGCATGCCATTTAACCTAAAATTCCAGGGTACTCCAAAGTCAAGTCCTTCTGTGCCTGCCCACACTGTACATTTGGAGAGAGAGGCTGCCCTAAGACTCAAAAACAATGCAGAGCATGGAACAACAAGTGGGAATTAGTAGTCGTTAGAAATGAGGAACTGTTTGCAGTGTAACCCCACTTTTTGCCCCCTGTTTCGACTAGTGGGTGCTGGTTTTCTGACTCTGATTGTGCTCTGGGCTCGGCTAACCAGACACAGGCCCTGTGCTCCTATTAAAAGTATATGGCAATTGTGAATAATTACAATTGGCAATGAGAGACCACTGTAAGTCCCTAATATATAATATGGCAAGGGAGATTAAAACTATCTATAAATCCCTAGTATATAATAGGGCAGGGAGGTTTAGAGGCCTAGTAGATATCCTGCACTATAGTGTGCACTGCTGAGTTGTCTGCTGTCATTTAGAAGCCAGCCATGCCTTGCAGGCTGCTTTTAAATTGTAATTATATGCAACTTCGGCTTTGGAATTAAAGGTATTGTCAAAGTAGTAATCTAACTTATTTTTACATATACATCTCGGCAAGATCTCCCTTGGGTGCCCCAGTAGTAGGGTGCCATGTAATTATAAGCAGGGGCATTCTAATAGATTGTTATATTCCCAGGTGAGGGAAATAATGCCAATTTCATCCCCCCAACTGTAGATAATTAGCTTCATAGGCAAACATTGGAATATTTTATTTAAGTATTATATATTGATAGGAAGGAGTTAAAATGTCATTCAATGACTTAAAAGGGTACTTATGATAAATCTAACAACCTGCCACTGTTAGATTTATAATAACTATCACAGAAAATACGTTAATAAACTTTATTTGCCACAAGCCAAAATCCAGCCTTCCAGCTGTTCTCTTATTATTGGCTAGCCTCTACCGGGCTAAGCCGAGCTGCCTTAATGAGGTATTCAGTAACCTGCTGAAGAGACAGTGGTTTTCCTGTGGGAGGAGAACTGAATCTGCAGAGGCAGAAGGCAGGAAAGGGGTGGAGTGACCAAACTGGTCTTCAAAGGAAGAATGACACTTTAGGACAGCACAGGCTCGCCCCCACATCCTGCATCCCCAGCCATACAGAGGCCTGTCTACTCAGATTAGGAAGAGGGCTGGTAGAAGAGTCTTAGGGAATCTTAGCTACACCAGTGGTTTGGCTTAGCCTGATGTATTCTCCATGGAGAGGCTTTCTCCAGGTTGGATTTTGGAAGAATAATGCTTTTTGGGGCAGGAATTCACCACACTTTGGAGGAAGAGGTCATACACCTGGGTGGCACTCTGCATCCGTCTTGTTAGGGATGCCCCCCCGTTTGACACCCATGAACACTGCATAAATATTGAAAAGTTGCCAAGCTACTCAGATCTGTTGTCTGAAACTACAAGGAGAGGAAGGTCTGCCCTGCTGGAACCCTGGCCTGTACCTAAAGGGTTCTACTCTGAAGGACTGCACTTGCTGCACACTTGGAACAGCCCTAAGGACATTGCCTTGCATCAAGTAGGATTAAGGAGTGGACTTCTGACAAAGCTTCAGGTTAACTGAGACCACCTGCATCATCTACACCAAGTATTCCCAATCCTGGAGCGCATCCAGTGGACTTTTAAGGACTTGGCCGGGTGCGTCGTGGGAATTGTAGTCTCAACATTACAAAGTCAATCTCAGAGAATCTAGACCCCTGGATTAACAGTGTGAACACTTTCAACCCTCAAGGAGGCACTTCAGAAAGAAGTTCCAGAAGTTTGGAGACGTTTGGAGCAACTTCACTAAACAGCTTCATATGCTGACCAGGAGCATTGTGGGAGTTGTTGTCCCAAACCTCAAGAGGCAAACCAGAGCCTCTAAACCCATTGCTGGTGCTGTGGTTTCCTGTATCAAGAAACACTTCTGGAAATAAGTGTAACGAACCTTTGACATTGTCCCAGTCCAGTACAACCGTTTTTAATCCTTTGGAGTGCTATCCAACCACTTGAAAGTGATTATTCTTTAAAAAATAATTTCTCCAGTTCCCTATATTGGATTTTTGTCATTTTGGTGTCTATTTGTTCTTAAAAATATAATCTATTGCTATAAATTGGAGTTCGATTTTTTTACTGTGTGTTTTGTGTTACTTATTTAATGTATTGGTGTTTTTACATTCCTTACACACCTGTCTCCTAAGTTAAGCCTCACTGCTCATTGCCAGCTACCAAGGGTTGAGGACGGGAATAATTTAGTTAAACCCTAACGGAACCTTTTATACCCAGTTGTCAACAGTTTTTACTAAAGTGTCTCATGCATATTAAAAATGCAAAACAGTTATGATGTTGAAAACCCAGTGACTGTTGCATCTATTCCCCTTATAACTCAAAATTGCCTCCTATCATGCTAAACAAATCTAATAAATCAAAGTAACAGTGAAAAGTGAAAGTAAAAAAATTTAAGTAAAAAAATTAAAGTAAAGAACAAATAACCTCATGCCGTGACTCCAATTAGAACTTCGTGATACACACATTCATAAACATAAACGTCAGCCTACCGGGACCCAGCACCTGTGGTTTACATTTACCCTCAATTTATGCACTTTTTCAAAGACATCAATGGGAGCGATCTTTTCACAATTGTTAAAAGCCTGCAGGGGTCAGGGTTCTGAAATGTTACTGTGTGCATTTTTCATTTGAGCGCACATTTATAGCCAGTGAGTAAATGTGTTTTTAGCCATTTTCAAATGTATTAATTGATTATTTATAATGTTTTGCACTTTCAAATTTGATTACCTTCACATATTTTGTTTATTTCACTACTTGCATATAGTGAAGGATCACATACTTTGAATGAGGGTCACGAAGGGAGGTGATGCACCTGTTTTTAAATATGGATGACTAACCGATCGCAGGGGCGTAACACAGGCCCACTCAGCCCCCGCGGTGCGGGGGGGGGGGATCTAGCTCCAAGGGGCCCCCTCGGCACTGCACTGTGGCCGGAGAGCTCCTGATTGAGCCCGGAGGGGACCCCTCTAAGTACCGTGCAGGGAGGTACCCTCACTTTTCGTTACGCCAGTGACCGAATGGCGGTTCTGTTTGAATACAGATGACTAACCAAGAGGCCGTCCAGTTTGGTCGGTTTGCACGTCGGACGAAGGAGAGGTTTTAAGGGCTGGAGTTCATGATTATGAATGTGTGTGTCACGGAGCTCTAATTGGAGTCATAACATAGATGTATTTGTTCTTCACTTTCATTTTTTTACTTTTATTTTTCACTGTTACTTTGATTTATTGGATTTGTTTAGCATGCTAGGAGAAACTTTTTGGTAATAAGGAGAATGTATGCAACAGTTCTCACATACTAAACAAGATAAAAAGGATTAATTAAAGAATGAACTTTGGCTTATGACGATTTGTTCATCTGATTTGGTGTTGTTGCATCCTGGGTCTGATACATGTTCATGCATCTGCTTTACTGTGGAATATTTCTTGGTGCAACGGGATGGTGCACTCACCTTGATAGCACCCCGAAATGATATTTGTGAAAAACTTGGAGCTGAACTGGTTTGCGGGTTTCTGACTCATGCTCATGTTGGTTATTGTTTGTAGGGCACACATACCACCCGGTATGGAAACCTGGTGACTTTGATGGGGAGTGAGCTGGCCTATCTGGGGCCTATTGGGAGATCCTGGTTTTCAGTTTCTTCCAGAATTCCAGGACATATCTGCTGACTTTGATATAGTAGGACAGTTCATTCCATGCTTTGGGGGCAATGTAGGAGAAGGCTGGAATGCTGAAAGTGGCCAGTGGACACGGAGCATATCAGTGAGGAATAAATTGGCCGAGCAGAGATGTCTGGCAAGGGTGTAGAACCGGACCCAGTTGTTGAGGTATGCTGGGCCTTAGTTCTGTAGGTATGTATGAGGAGTTTGAAAAGGACACACTTGTGGACAAGTACCCAGTGGAGGTATTTTAGCTGCTTGGATATTTGGGTGCGGTGAGATAGGTTTACCATGAGTCTCTGTTCTATGTGACTTGGAGTCTTTTGGTGAGCTGGATGGTGATGACGATATACAGGGCATTGTTATCAAATCTGCTGGCTCTGAAAATTTCCAGGGAGAGCCACTTGACGGCATTCCTGAGCAGTTTGAGGGTATGGAAGCAGGTGGAGGGAATTGTGTTGACTTGATTGGTTATGGAGATTGGGTTCTTGATCACAATACACAGGTTCCTGGCAGTGATGGATGGGTTTGGAGTTGGGCTCATCTCAGTGGGTCACCAGCCAGCAGAAAGTATATTTTCGAGGGGCTAGAAATGGTACTACTTTGTAAATCTAATTTGATCAACAAAAGGTAATATTTTTATTACAATTTTGAATGCAGCTCAGGTATAGACAGTGAATATTGTAAATATGTTTTATAATACTAATTAAGCAAGCATTTAATACTGAATATTAAGGATAATGTGAAATATGTTTTAGTGAAATGTGAATATTTGAAACACAATAAAGTACTTTCGTATCTTAATGTAGTCCATACAAATATTGTTATGTAACTGATAGAAAATAAACCAAATTAAAAAAATCAAACACCAAAGAAAAAATAGGAATGTGAACCTCGAGAAGATATCTTGAGGATAAATAGTTGGAAAAAACCACCACATCAAGTACATTTAATAAACACTAAAAAGGTTGTACATGTGAGCTGCTTTGTAGCTTATTTCTACCTCTCCTGGGTTTTCATAATCGAGTTGAATAACTATTTAAAAGATAGGAATCAGCAATTGTTTGATATAAATACATATGAATCAGCAATTATCGGAAATGTTGAATCATGGTCTACCTTCAAATTCAGAACTCAATAATCGAAATCATCTATGCAGCCCACTTCACCATAAAGTTTGCTCATTTTGTGACAAGCCTAAAGAAATTTCGACTATATAAGTACTTGGAGCCTCAATTTTTGCATGTTGTGTTAGGGTTATGCTGGCAAATTTAATAATGGTAAATTATATAGCATTGGCAAATAGGTAGCCAAATACATTGTCCTCTTAAATACTTAAAGAATGTCATTTTTTTAGTTCAAGTTATTTATCTGCATGCCTTATTAAGCAGCTCTCTGAGTAATTGTATGTTCTGTAGGGCCAACAGCATAAAGAGAATCAGTTGCGTGTTGTCCAGGTGCAAAATGTCATCATGTAATGCGTAACTTTACTGTAGACACATTCTGGGACCACCTGCAGTTGGATGTGGAGTAGTTGGATGTGGTGCTATGGCCAGAGAGGCTGATTTTGGAATTGGGAAACCAGGTATACATCTCGGCTTTAGCTCGGCTCAACATTCTGTGATTCTGGATAAATCACTGTATCTCCCTGTTACTAAAATGAAATAAGTAGCATTAAAGCCAATCGGTCTTGCTTATGCAAAACTAATTAGCTTCATCAATGTTATTTAGACAGCATGGGCTACTGTGCAACAGGGCTTGGGTATAGAAAAAGAAAGCACTATGATGAGGCTAGAGTTGACCACGTCAAAGTGCTTTTTTTAGGCATGTTTCAGAACCTGCTGTACAATTTGTTAGAAAAAAAGTGGGCAGAGTGAAGCAAGACAAGGAAAGTTTGGGGGAGCACCAGATGTAGCAGCAACATGGAGAAGAGATGGTTGGGAGAAGAAAGAGGAAATAGTACCTCAATCACAATGTGAGCAGCTGACCGGCATTGATAAAGTCAAATCAATCTGTGAATTGGTCCATGCTCCACAGATAAGAATGGAAGTGACGCTTGGCCTACACTGGCTAATTTGGAGGCAGCAAAGAAGTGAGACTGAAGCCAACAAATGATAAGCAAAGGGCGGGCTCTAAGCACTTTATTGTAAACAATAACATCTTGAAAGCGAGACACAGGCTCGACCTGAAAAAATGAATGTGACCTTATCTGATATAATTAATGCCCCAAAGCAACAAACAGTATATGGCACAGGATTGCAATGGAGATGACAACCAGCCAGGATAAATACAAGATCAGTGGAATCCCAGCAGGTAAGAACATTCTGATGATCGGAAACAAACTGCTGTGAAAGCTGTAAGTATAAAGTGACTGATTAAGCCCTGACAGTATGGAAGACTGTGCTCAAAGCAGGGTATGATTGTCAAATGGGAATACCAGGGCTTATAGAAACTTTTGGGAATACCAGGAGGAAAAATCGTCACTGACTACAGCAACTGTTACCCAAGGATTTAGGCAAAGTACATAGAAATCGAAATTGAAGGTGTTAGACATAGCATACCTGGTGTGGTTGCACACTACATTTTTGCCTTAAGACCTCCTGTGTTTACTGACTTTATTTTTGCTGGCTCTAGGGCTCTGAACACTTTACCACTGCTAACCAGAGCTACTTAAAACATGTTCGATTGGCTTGTACTCAATTGGCATATTTAATTTACTTGTAAGTCCCTAGTAAAGTGGCACTATCTGTGGCCAGGGCTGGTACATTAAATGCTACTAGTGGGCCTGCAGCAATGACTATGTCACCTACTTAATTATCCCTCTCAACATGTCTCAGGCCTGCCATTTCACCTTCCTTTTTAATACATGTAAGTCATACCTATGGGAGGCCCTAGACAGCCTAGAGGGCAGGGTGCAATGTATTTAAAAAGTAGGACATATACTTTTAAGCTTTAAATGTCCTGGTAGTGAAAACCCTTGAATTTATTTTTAACTACTGCAAGGTCGTAGATTAACATTGGAGTTATCTTATTACATTTAATTAGGGTAATTTCCAAATGGGAACAGGTAATAAGTTCATGTTTAGTGTCTGTGGAAACGTAATGAAAAATCCTATCATATGGTGAAGTCGGGTTTACAGTTCTGAAAATTCTACTTTTAGAAAGTTGGCATTTTCCTGACTTAACCATTTGGTACCTATAGCCTGTCTCTGTGTTACATGACATAATGCGGTCGATAGTTGGGCTTTGTACATTCCTCCTAGACAGCCACACACAACAGGGAGCATAGGTGTTCTTGGATAGGCCAGCAATGGCAGAATAGGAAGGAGTAGCTGGGCAAAGCCCAACTTACACGTGTTCTGTCCCCACATAAAGGGCTGCATACCCCCCCGTAGTTAGTCCAGAGCCAGAGGTAGGAAGGAAGGGCACCTGTGCATTTCAAAGGTGTGCCTCCAGAAGCTTTTCACCACTTCAAGGGCAGAGCAGGGTATAAGTACTGGACCTCAGACACCACCTCTTCAGTACTCAGGGGATACTCTGCCAGGAAGAAGGACAGCTATGCTGCGGAAAGGAATGCCACTCTGTTGGACTGCCCTCTTGCCTAGGTGCCTGTATCCCTACAACCTGGAACCCTAATGTGATTCCAAGGGCTAGTTGGCTGGCCTCCTAATCTGAGACCTCAGGGACACAACAGGCAACCAACAACATTGCACTTGCACCTGGACTCTGCCACCTGTGGGTCTACCTTGCCAAGTGGTGCCACCACAGTCCTGGACCCTTGGAAGTGGTCCGAAAGGTTCTCTACCAACCTCTGTGGATCCAGCGGAACAAACATTTCTTCTCTGCTGTGTGGCGCAAACCTGAGCAGAACCGATACTTCACCTCTTGGATTGGACCCGTCACAAAGATCAACACTGCATCGTAGCACACTAGAGCCACTGCTGTGTGTCACATTCTCGGAGCAGGCCCCTGCATCCGTCATCAACGGCAGCCTCGATGCAGATGCAGGGCTCCACATCACACCCTCACAGCTCCTCAGAACTAATGCATAGCCTCTATTGCGTGACGCATCCCCCTCGCCGGACTTCACATCACGAGTCCTCAATGACGATGCAGGAGCACGCACCGCAGCCTCACAGCATCTCAGAATTGATGCATCGCTGCAGCTGCACAACACATCCTTGACGCAGATTCTCGCAATGCTCCGCAAACCCAGATTTAACAGTCAGCGGGCCTAACTAAGTCCCTGTAGCCAGCTTGCACTCTATCCCGGTCGGCCTGTACTTGTGACATTGTCCCAGTTCGGTGCAACTAGACATCCACAATTGGTGCTTTGTGCTTTTTGACACCACTTTTCATCAAAATCTTGCAAATTGCACATCTTTGTTTCTACTGGTTGGACGTTTTTCATTTTGGTCTTATTTTATTTATTGATGAAAGTTCCTTTTTTCTAACTTGTGTGGGATCCTTTATGTATGGTGTTTTAACTTTATTATTGTTTTAAGTGTTGCGCAATTTCTTAACACATTGCCCCTATGTTAAACCTTACTGCCCCGTGCCAGCCTACCAGAGGGTTGAACACAAGTCAATTTAGGATTGGCCTGTGCCTCACCCTGCCAAGGATTGTGTTTGTGTCTTGAAAGGGCTCACGCACCCCAGTCAACCAACAACCCAGTCTCTTACAAAAGGAAATTAGTGATGTGCCAAGTCCAGTCCAAAACTTTAAAGTGGAAATCTCCAAGTCATTAAGAGACTGGAAAGTGGGCAGCTTATTCCACAGTTAACAAATTCAGTAACACCTGAGAGACCAAAGAGGACTCTGTGGCTCACTGCACCAGTATGATTAGAGGGAGTGAAAAAGTGTTCTCTCAAAATATATAACGGGACAAGCCAGAAGGTACGGAAGTGTCTGAAATGATAACTTCTATGCCTTCTGCGCCACATAGGTCAAGGAGGACTACAAACCTCAAAAGTGGAGTAATCCTGATCATATTAAATCCCCTCACTAAAACCTTAGTGTTATGCTTTGTACATAGAACCTGTGGCCCACATTTAAGAAAATACATCTTGCAAGGAAGTGCCTTTTCATTCTGGCAACTGCAAATAGAACCGTATGCAGTGCTTAATTTGTGCCGGTGCTTTCCGGTGCTTAGCACCGGAACTTAATTGACAGGGTCGTGTCTACGCATCTTGCCCATGCGTCATTGATGTTTCTTAACATTTTATTTACCGTAAGAGCACTCTGTGTACTCAGCTTGACAATCATCATGCATGTCACTGGTCACAGGAGCGGACGGTTAACAATGGTTGTTGTATTGTTGCCGGCGGATGTGTGTGAGATCATGACTACTAACACAACTTCTCTTCTTATTTAGCTGCCTGCCTACCTGCCGCGGACGGTGCAGTCCAAGAGAGAATAAATTATTGGTGGCGCTCGCGCTTGTGATTATCATGGCGGCCGCAGCCCTTCTTCTTTATTACTTCTTAATTCTTAAGTTCTTAATTCACACAACAGTGAGTGGGCCGTGCGCGTGAACTGCACACAGAGTCACTGTGAGTGTGCGTGTGCGGCGCGCCTTGCTCGTTACTTGAAGATGGTGGGCGGGCGCGGACGGCGGGACCAGTACATTTGCAGTAGCAGTACTGTCTGTCTAACTGGAACACACACTGATTTATTGGGGCGCCAGTGGCGGGCTGGATTTAGGTTCTGAATGTTCTGATAGGGGCGTAGGGGCCGCTGTATGTGCAGCGCGTGCAGATTTCATCACATGACCACTCGCGCCACTGACGCCGCCTTTGACACGGTCGATCATTCCACCTTGATCGACCGTGTCTCAACACTGGGTGTCAAGCATCTCGCCAGCGATCTTATAGCCTCGTTCTTGGCTAACCGCTCCCAATCGGTGAAATTGGGCACATTTTACTCGCCCACATCCACGTTGCCGTGCGGGGTGCCCTAGGGATCATCGCTAAGTCCGACACTATTTAATATCTATGTGTTAAACTTGGCGAGGGTCATAAAATCATATGGGCTGAGTTTAACCACCTATGCAGACGACACCCAATTGGTGTTGGCTGTTCACAAGGATGGATTGGCAGTTGCATCGAGATTCCAGGAGGCTATGCTAGCCATAGGGTCCTGGATGTCGATGAACTGCTTAAAATTAAACTCGGACAAGACGGAGGTGATGACTTTTGTCTCCGGTATGGCCGGACAGCTGGTGGCCTATTGACCTGGGCCCCCTGCCAGTACCGGTTGCCAAGGTTAGAAATCTTAGGGTCATATTCGACACCAAATTAACATTTCACCATCATGTTAATGCAGTGATCTCATCCTCCTTTTTCACTCTCAGGAAAATCAAAAAAATACTCCCTTATTTACCTCCCGCGGCAGGAAAAACTCTTATAACCACTCTAATATTTTCAAAATTGGACTACTGCATTGCCCTCTTGCTGAATGCCCAGCAGCAGGTTTTGGACAACTGCAATTGGTCCAAAATGCGGCAGCAAGAGTACTACTTTCCGTCCCCAAGCATCACTCCGTCTCTGCGGCCATACGTCAACTGCACTGGCTGAGAGTCAGAAGCCGTATAACATTTAAGGCCCTCTGTATTGCGTATAAGGCCATCCACAAATCTGGACCGCAATTTCTAATAAAGGCCTTCAAGATCTACACTCCGAGCAGGCCCCTTCGCTCGGCATCCAATTACCTTCTGCCTCTCCCTCGCACTAGAACAGTTGCCTGGGGAGACAGACGTTTTCTAGTAGCTACTGCAAGGCTTTGGAATACTCTTCCTTTTACCATCAAGACCAGTCCAACTCTTTTAATTTCCGTAAACAACTGAAAACCTGGCTCTTTGACCAATGACTTCCTTCATCATGAAATATGTCAATTGACAATCCTCTGCGCCAAGACACCTTCGGGTATTTGTGCGCAATACAAATCTAATAAACATAAACATAAACATGACCCATGACATTAACGCCCCAGCATAACCACCATCCACAGCAAACGGCTAACCAGCCCAGGACAGTGTCTGGAAGGCGCGCGTAACCGGCGGCTAACTGGACCATGGCAGACTGCCTTGAACGGATATATGACGTTAAAACGCATGTTTTTACAACGCATACCGTTACAACGGGACTTTTACAACGCCAATACTATTACCACGCATGTATTTACAACGCATTTTTTTACAACGCAGGTACCTTTACAACGCATACCATTACAACGTAAGTATTGGTAAGTATATATTTTTTTTTTAATTGTATATTATTTAAAATTAATATAATGTAATGTAATTGTATTTAATTTAATTTAATTTCATTTAATTTCATTTAATTAATTTAATTTAAATATAATTTTATTTTATTTTTACCCTGTACCCCTTTATCCAAAAACCCAAAACTGACCCTGAACCCTAAAAATACCCCTTTACCCAAAAACCCAAAACTGACCCTGAACCCTAAAAATACCCCTTTACCCAAAAACCCAAAACTGACCCTAAACCCTAAAAATACCCCTTTACCCAAAAACCCAAAACTGACCCTAAACCCTAAAAATACCCCTTTACCCAAAAACTGAAAACTGACCCTAAACCCTAAAAATACCCCTTTACCCAAAAACTGAAAACTGACCCTGAACCCTAAAAATACCCCTTTACCCAAAAACTGAAAACTGACCCTGAACCCTAAAAATACCCCTTTACCCAAAAACTGAAAACTGACCCTGAACCCTAAAAATACCCCTTTACCAAAAAACTGAAAACTGACCCTGAACCCTAAAAATACCCCTTTACCCAAAAACTGAAAACTGACCCTGAACCCTAAAAATACCCCTTTACCCAAAAACTGAAAACTGACCCTGAACCCTAAAAATACCCCTTTACCCAAAAACCCAAAACTGACCCTGAACCCTAAAAATACCCCATTACCCAAAAACCCATAACTGACCCTGAACCCTAAAAATACCCCTTTACCCAAAAACCTAAAACTGACCCTGAACCCTAAAAATACCCCTTTACCCAAAAACCCAAAACTGACCCTAAACCCTAAAAATACCCCTTTACCCAAAAACCCAAAACTGACCCTAAACCCTAAAAATACCCCTTTAAAAAAAACCTAACATATAACATTTTAAATATAATTATATACTTACCAATACTTACGTTGTAATGGTATGCGTTGTAAAAGTACCTGCGTTGTAAAAACATGCGTTGTAAATAAATGCGTGGTAATGGTATTTGCGTTGTAAAAGTTCCGTTGTAATGGTAGTGCGTTGTAAAAAATGCGTTGTAATGTGTGTTTACCGCCTTGAACACACACATTTGCCTGTCTAAGGCAGTCTGTATCATGCCCAGTGGCCGGCATTGCTGTGGGCAGGCAAGGTCCGAGTCGGTTTGCATCTGCTGGACACCACTAACTAGCTGGCTCTTGCCGACCCTCCCAACGTAGAGAAAAAGTAAGTCGGTGCCCAGCCTAGCGTAGCCCTGATGACACAAAGGCAAGCAGATTAGACACGCACGCACGCCGCCTTCACCTTTTTTTAATTAATCTGTTCAAGCTAATTTTATTTAGCGCAGCCAGCCACAAGTGGGGGCAAAAACATAATAACTGAGATCAGGCTTCCCCCGGCCTCCGCACCAACCAGGTGTATCCAGTGTCTTCACCAAGCGCGGCCGTCAGAACTATTAGGCAGTCTGAAATGGCATCTTGTTGGTTATGGGGTCACTTGCAAGGACGCCTAGTCGAAGCTGGTTTCCCAGCTTGCCAGCACCTGCCCAACTCGTGTCTGCCCAAATAAGTTGGACCTGTAGGCCTCGCAGGCGGGCATGTGTAGCAAAGCGGACATGGTGAAGTATCTAGATGATTTTGTTTTTGCTGTGGCATGAACCACGGGGAAGTCAGGTGAGAGCATATCTTTAACATGGCTCTCATGCTCCTGGCCTCCCCTGCCCCCAGACAACATAATGACTGTCTGTCTGTGATGCTGCTTGCAGCTCTTCTTTGTTCACACCCAAGGAACCTACATTCCCCATACATACCGCTTACAGATTTCTTTTATGGCTAAAACTTTGGTTAAACTTTGCCCGTCCTCTGTACTACTCCTCAGCAGCAAAAGAGAGCCCTGCTCCAGCTGGGATAATCTGCCATCCTGACACCACAATAATGAAAAGGTCCGTAAAAAAATAATAATGTCCAATTAACAGCAGTACTGTGCATTTGTTCAGAGGTATAGTTTTCACCCTTTGACCAAATATTTACCTCTAATTATATTATTATTCGAATTGAGTTATATTCTTAGTCTTAATGAGCAGCACTGATTTTAATTGGTGACAACTTCTGCAGCCATCAAGACGTTTACACATTTTGGGTCTGTAAACGAAAAGGAATATTGGTGAAAGTTATCGTCAAAAGCATCTTACTTTGTACTGCAGTCTATGGGTTATGAGAGAGGCTGAATACAAGAATAAGTTGTGAAAAAATGAAACTTGCATGAAAATTGATATTAGGAGCTGTCTTTATGCATCGTTGTTATCTTTCTTTACTGTTCGATTCTGCCATGGATTAACTGTGGGAGTTCTATGCTTTTATTAGCAGAGTAAAGCAAGTTTACTGTTGAGGTGCATTGGTATAGGAGCTGCGCGTGGGTGCCACATTTTGCATCTGGATACGAATGAGGTGCATTGTGTTCAATGCTTATTTTGTAAAATTGTAGGTGCAGGAGCCTCGAGGATTTCTGAGGCCTGTCGGTGCAGCCCAATGGCAAGGTTGTTTCATTTCCCTCATTCCTCTTTCTGCACCTCGCTCCACTTCATTTCATTTTATCGCTCTTTAAAGGTGCTCTATTCTTCGTTGGCAGCGCTGGCAGGGGTAATGGGTGGTGCAGGCTGTCGTGATCGCCCGAAAAGGGCCCTGTCACTTATTTTTATTTACAAATTAAGCACTGGGGTGGAGTAACTAGAGTAAGTGGGTGGAGCCACTTGTGGAAGTGGGTGGAGCTGAGATAAGTGGGTGTGGACTCCTAAAAAAAAATGAGCAGCTGCACTTCATATTTTACAAATAAAGCACTGACCGTATGGGTCTGTTTCTTAATTCTTTATGATGTTTTATAGAGAATGAAATTACCTGTTAAGGTGTCCTAGTGCTAGAATAGATCACACTGAGCAGCAGATAGAGACAATTATTGGGAAGACAGCAAGGTTTCAACAGTCTTCTAAAGGCAACATGATTAGTACAGCTGTGGGTCATGAAAGGCTTTTCAAGTTTTGGCAAGCAGAATGCAGAATGAGTGGCTGCTTTTGCATACTGTACAAGAACATGGAATTTTGAGGAAACAAGTAGCAGAAGTGCAACAGGTATTGACAGAATCACCTCTTGATAAATCAAGGCTTTTGCCTTACCAAGTATCCCTGCAGGTACATAAACTCTTAGAAGTAGAGTACTTGCTCATGGTCGTGGGCTATTATCACAGCACAGATTGATAATGAGACATCAAAGTACGTCAAGGCAGACCCAGCAGCGGCTAAGTGAAAAGCCCTAATAAGATCACCCAGAGACACTGGTGGCAAGAAGTAGTATGTGAGGCTGGTATAGGTCTGAAGGTGGTCCCTAATCAAGTGTAGAGTTTTTATGCTAACAGTAGCCACAAGTGTGAATACCAATAGAGAAG
The DNA here is from genome assembly GCF_964261635.1 of Lissotriton helveticus. NCBI lineage: Eukaryota > Metazoa > Chordata > Amphibia > Caudata > Salamandridae > Lissotriton > Lissotriton helveticus. Next base: position 137,953,468 of record NC_136061.1, read on the forward strand.
CAACAGTAAAATCAAAATAAGTCAATCAATCAATGAATTAGTAGATTTGTATAGCGCTTACTGTCACCCGTGAGGGTATCCAGGTGCTAGGAGGGTCCAGTTGAATAGCCAAGTAGCCAGGTCTTGAGGAACACTGGAAGATATGGGGCAGTCCATTGCTGAAAAGGGAGACATCCTTTACATCGCATGTGATACATCGCTTGCCATTACAACGTGGTCGCTACAACTACCACTTTGTTACATCGCAAACCATTACAACGCAGGTCGTTAAAATGTCTTGCTGTAGGGGGCAGAAGGTGTTGGATTTAAAATCCAACACCTTCCCTACTGTTGCACAGACTAAAGTTGAAATAGTAAATTATACTATTCCCACATCCAGCGCCCCCTACAGCAAGTCATGTACCAACTTGCGTTGTAATGGTATGCAATGTAACAACCCAGTCGTTGTATCGACCCCATTGTAATGGCATGCAATGTATCAAATGCGTTGTAACATCGCATATTCAGAAGAAAGGGTAGCTTGTTCCATGTCTTCCGTACTAGGTAGGAGAAGGAGTGACCACTGCATCTGCTACATCAGATGCGGGGGCTGAGGGTTAGAGAAAAGGAAGCAGAGCGAAGGTGTCTGGTGGGTTGATGAAAGTTCAGGAGTTGGTTCAAGTAGGTGGGTCCACAGTTGTGGTGGGCCCTGTATGCGTTGGTTGGGAGCTTTAACTTGCATCTTTTCTGAACAGGGAGCCAATTGATTTCACTGAGGTAGGGGGTGATGTGGGTTTATCTAGGAGACTCAGAACAAGTCTGGCTGTGGCGTTCTGTATGGTCTGTGGTCGGAAGAGGAGGTCAGCTCTGATCTCTTCATAGAGAACAATGCCTTAGTCCAGTCTGCTGGAGATGAAGGCCTGGGTGATGGTGCATCTTGAGCTGTGGGCTACCAGTTTTAATATCTTACGAAGCATGCAGAGGATGAAGCAGCTGGAGGAGGAGACAGAATTGACCTGAGTTAGCTTGTTGTCTAGAATGATGCCTAGGTTCCTAGCGTGGTCAGTGGGGGTAGGAGTAGGTCCAAGTTCTGAGGGCCACCATGATGTGTCCCATGGGAAGTTTTTGTTTCTGAAGATCAGTACCTCTATTTTGTCTGTGTTGAGCTTCAGGAAATTGTCCTACATCCAGTTGGTGATGTATGTCATGCAGTTGTGGAAGTTGGTCTTAGTGTTAGTGGTGTCTTAAGAAAAGGAGAGGAAGAGTTGTGTGTCATCAGAGTAGGATATGATGTTGAGTCCATAGGTTTTGGAAATCCTGGCAAGAGGTGTCATATATGGTTTGAAGAGGGTGGGGCTGAATAAAGATCCTCCACAGATGATTGTACTGGGTACAGAGGTGATGGGGGGAAGGCAGACTTTAAAAATTCTTCCAGTGAAGAAAGAGGCGATCTATCTGAGAGCAGCTCCTTGGATGTTTTTGTTGTGCAACCTCTATAAGGATCAGAGCAGCAGTCTCTACTTACTCGACGAGGGTTCAAATGTCATCAGTAGCCACTATGCAGGCTGTATCAGTGATATGGTTGCATAGCAGTCCGCGTTGGGAGGAGTTGAGTAGGAGGTTCTGTTCAAGAAGTGAGGAGCGTTGTTGGTTGATAGCTTTTTCTAATACTTTGGCTGGGAATGGAAGCAGGGGGATCAGTCAGCAGTTGTTGAGTTCAATGAGGTCTGCAGATGGTTTCTTTTGTAGGTTGTTGACTTTTGCCTGTACTCAGTCCTCGGTGAAGGTGGCCCTGGTAATTGAGGTGTTAAACAAGGTGGTGAGTGCATGCTGATTTTGGCTTTGCCTAGGTTGAAGATGTGGTGAGGGCATGGGTTGGTTGGGGCCTTTGAGGTGAACAAGTTCATGATGGAGGTGGCGTTCTATGGGGTGTGCTGGCTCCATTTGGTTAGTCAGATGTCTGTGATAGTAGCAGGGTCGTTATGTTGCATGAAAAATGTGGTCGCCTTGGGATGAGGTCTGAACTTTCTGGAGATGTTGGTGATCTCGTCATGGAAGAAGTTTGCATGGTGGTCGCAGAGTTCCTGTGAGGGGTTAATGTTTGTTGCAGCTGAGGGGCTGGATAATTCTTTGATGATGTTGAAGAGTTCTTTGCTGCTATTGGAGCTTGATTTGATGCGTGAGCCCAAGGCCTTTTTCTTCAAATCTCTTAACTGCCTGTGATAAAGGTTGAGGGCTATCTTAAAGGCAGTATTGTTGGTCGTGTCCTTGCTGGTGCGCCATCTCCCTTCCAGTTGTTTACAGTGTTGATTAGTGGTTCTGAGGTCGTCAATGTACCAGCTATCCTGCTTGGTACACCGTCAGTGGGTGTTGTTGCCAATGGGAGTGACACTGTTGGTGCAGTTGGTGATCCAATTGTTGAAGTTTCTGACATTCTGGTCTAGGTTGTTGGCGGAGATTGTCAGGCTCTGCATCACAGCGCCTGTCTCGCGTTTAACAAAAACTACAATTCCTATGCACAGGTGGGTATCGGGGGGAATGACTAAAATTCCCCTGATCCTCCTGGTCGGGACGTACTTTGCGAGCTAACGCGCTGTCCTCAGTGCGCGTAATTCTGTGCTTCCGGGTTGCTGTTGTTCGGAGCTGAACTTAGACTGTTGAGGAGCATTGGTGTATTCATCGACGGCGATGGCCTGCCGAGTTTTCAAATTGCTGGTAAGACTGGCGCGGATCCAGTGAGCATTTTTACTTGGGCAGCAGAGGAGCGGAACACAGAGGTAGATTCAACCTCGTGTTGCCGTTTTGGATTTTGGTTTCTTGTAGTGTTTCTGGGATCAGGAACTTGATCACAGCCCAATCTATTTTGCCGTATATTTGGAACTGTAGTACCGGAGCGGGAGTGGTGGTCACAACCACACGCTACCGGTTGTGGTATAGTGGGTGTCCTTATTCTGGAAATATATTCCCCGGAGCGAAGGTGGTGGTCGCAACCACACGCTACCCGTTACCGGCGTGTTGAAGCTTACAGAGTCCTCAAGAAAGGAGCGGAACATAGAGGCGGTCGCAGCTTCATGTTACCGTTTGGTGGATTATTCATTTACAAGGGACATGGATTATGGTGGAGTGAATTCGGGGCGGTGTTGCACCTCACAATCTGCCTAGACTATGCTTTCTTCTTAGTTGTTTTGGGGAAAGAACAGAAATCATTTATGTTACGTTTATGAAGCCCAGTACATTATCATTTAGCAGCTTCTATGAGTTTTATGGTAGGTTATGTGTTTTATGGTAGGTTGTCTTCCAACAGCCAGTATATATATATTTATATATATATATATCACAAAACAGAGACCATACATTTAGATACTCATGAGCTGTTTTTTCTTTACAGGGACTGGATGTATGAATTGCTTGTGTTAGTTTAAAGGCAGACAAGAGGTCCTTCCACAGTGTACAGGTATACACAACTAGCGAAAAATTCATGAGAGTAGATGTGTTTGTGAACCTTGTTTATATTGTTTGCTGTTTCTTTGTTGTTTCAGGTTCTTGTCCCGGCAGTCCCTTCCCTTCCTTTCCCTTGCATGATAGCTCAATCACCCTGTATGTAATGTCAGGGTGTTGGTGACGTCAGGAGGTGGACTCTTATCCACGACATTCGGATCCTGCGGAGCGTATCCTGACAGAGATGGGCTTATTGGTGTTGAGGGCATCTACCCATGTGTCCTTTGAGACTTCTTTCTAACAGTGGTGGGAGGCATTGGGCAGACTGGAGGTAGAGGTCCATGAGCTGATGATGTTGAAGTAGTTGAATGAGAGACTAAACTAAGACAAAAGGTGTAAAGTATGGATGAATCAATTGAATCTCAGTAATAAAAATGAAAGCTAAGCCATGTGCATGAGGATGAGAAAAACAAGGTCTGTTATGTATGTTATATCAGGTTATTATTTTTCCTGGAAGAATTTATCAGTGTAAAGAAACAAATATATTTTATTTCATGTTATAAATCTGTGTGGGTAAATATACATTAACCGCATGCGCACTGCGGCGATATTCGTGCTACGCGGCTTTTTTCAAAAAGCCGCGTTAGATGACGAGCTCAGATCGTCATCAGCGTGCGAGCGGCGCAACTGATGACGAGCTGAGCTCGTCATCAGGGCCGAAGGGGTTAAAAACATGTGTTAATATCGCAAACATTGCAGACATGCCTTCTTCTTTGGCTTTAAACTTTACTGTTTTCTCTGACTTTTGATTTAACTGCTTGCTGCCAGAAATTGCTTCTGTTTCTAACTCAATGTTAGAGAATTTAGCGAGTGATTAGCATGAGAAAAACTTCACAAATCAATTGGTATACCATTCTAATGCTTCCATGCAGTGAACTATTTTAGACAAATACAACTAAATCTTTGAAGAAAATATAAATTCCTCGTTTTGTCAGGCACAAAATGGATCCAGTTTTTCTACTAATATGATGTGAAAGCTAATCACATTGAATGTGACTTATTTTTGGGATAAGGGATGGAAAATAATGTGCTCAGATCTGGTATGTGCAAGAACGTCAAGCAGTGGTTAACCAGGGGAAGACATGTTTTTCTAAGTGTAAGGAAACTCTATGAAAAATGCACTCTGATTTTGATTTGAACTGACGACAAAGAAATAGAAAGCTATGATCTCTGGAGCTGACCCAATTACCTTGGAAGAAAATAGCTATCAAATGTGTTATAATGGGATTCTTTGGAGCATGCAACATCAACTCTATAAACTTGCCTTCTTTCACTAAGTCACTAAGCATCTTTAAGACCTGCCCGTCAAAGATTTAATATTTATCAAGTCCTCAACCATCCCACTTGACAATTTGCACAAATTCACAAATTCAGGCATCAACACATTCCCATTCAAAAGCTCTAATTCTTTTAGTTGTGGTGTAATGAGAATGAGAATATTAAACAACATTAAGAAACATCACTCATGAGATTATCGTTGTTGTTATTGCTGTTAGCGACCTCAATATTATTATTAGCCGTACAGTAGCAGTAAAAACAGCAGTAGCAGTAGGATAATATTAATATTGATTACTTCATGCATGTATATCATGTATAAGGTGAAAATTGTAAGGGGTTTCTGCTGCTCTTTCTATGAAAAAATAAATGAAAAAGACAGTTTTTGTCGCATTGTGGGTCTATCTCAGTCTTATCAACACTTCTTAAACTCACTTACTGGTCACATCAGTGATATGCCTATCCTTCCAGCATTACAATGTCAAACCCATTTTCATTACCTACCCCAGCCCTGAGCTCCATGATGAGGAGGGGTATTTTTAAGAACTCAGTGGACCAGGAGAGGGATTGTTGTTCGGGGACTGTACAGGGCAGTGGGATACAAGCTGGAATGGTATGTGGACTTTCAGTGGTAGCTTTCTCACATACTTAACACTTGACCCAATGATACAATTCTTTAGTTTCTTTTGCATGTTACAATTTTTTTCAGCAAATATTCCCTAATTGTCAGCTATAGTGGTAAGCATCCTCAATATTTCCACCAATGGTTTGCGCCAACACATTTATATTTGATTTGAAATGCTATTTTGTTTTGCTAAGATATTTCTAGAAATATATTTTTCACTTTATCTGGAAGAAGAATTTCATGAGTCAACCACCTTGGATTCAACTGTAACCCAATAATAATAGTTTTTCTTATCACACTCCAGAAAGTCTCAAGCTTTCTTTTGTAGATGTTATTTTTTTGCCCAGTCTACTCATTACTTTGTTCTATTAATCACTGAAAAATTGCCCATTTAAATTATTCACGACAACTCGCCCAAGTGATTACAACACATAGATAATCTGTTGAAACTAAGAGCCTTGTTCGCAAAGAGTTATGTTAATTGTTTTATGTAAAGTGCAACACACACTCTGGAAGAACATTTTGAAGCTAACTTTGAAATGGACATCTACTAACTGTAAGTTGAGCCGAGAGAGGGAACAACAAAGTGTGAGATAAATAGTTGGAGCCTCGTTTTCAATTTTTTATGTAGACCTGAGAATTGCAGGGTCCTTTGGAATGATGAGAGGAATTCTGTTTCATAGCTCTGCTGCCAGTACCATGAATGTTCAGTCTCCTGCTCTGTTGGCTTTCAGTATCAGAATAGCAAACCAAGTCTCTGGGGACACCATAGCATTTAAATTGTAAAATTGTTTGGGCAGGAATATAAGACCTGTGTTTTAGAAAATACTGTACGTGAAACGGGCAGCCTTTAGCACAACTCGTTTGTGCACTGATAACCAGTGTAGTTGCCTTTGGAATGTTGAGAATCTATCAAACTTTATAACTTTGTATATCTGTCTTACTCTGGAATTTTGAATTTGTTACAACTTTTGCATGTCTTTCTGGAGAAGGCCAAGGCAGACTGAATTATGCAAGTCATTTGAGTTTAGATGAAAGTGTTGGTGTGAAAAAGCCATCCTGTTTGCCCTGATCACCCCCATTTATGGACTGGTACTTGTGGTTACTGACTTTGATTGTGCCCTGAGCCCTGCTAACCAGGCCCATGGCCAGTGCTTTGTTCAAAAGGTATATGGTAATTAGGTGCAATTACAATTGGTATGATAACCTACCCATAAGCCCCTAGCACATGGTAGAGCATGTAGGTTTAGAGGCCCGGAAGATTTAATGCAGTTAAGTGTGCAGCACTGCTGTGATGCCTACTGTCATTTTAAAAGCCAGCTCTGACTTGCAGAATGCTTTTAAGATAAAACTATGCCAAAATTCAACTGTGGAATTAAAAATACTTAAAAGTCTTAAACTACGTTAGTTTTACATATGTCACCCCTAAGATCTACCCTAGGACCCCAAGGGTAGGGTACCATGTTAAAATAAACTTTGACATTATAAAATATGTTTTATATGCCATTATGGGGGGAAACTACCAATTTCGATTGTCCTCATTGTAGTGCAGTAGCTCCACAGGTTAAGATGGGAATGCTATATTTAACATTAATAAAGTCTATCTATTGACAGGAGTGAGCTAAAATAGTCATTCAATGTGTTAAAGTCATAGTTAGAGTACCAAGCTTGGATTTATTATAACTATGACAGGAATATGTGATGTTAAAACGCGATCAAAATGATTGCAGTATGTAACATCGCAGTTTTTACAACGCAAGTCTTTACAACGGCTTGCACTGTAGGGCGCTGGACTTAGGAATAGTTACTATTGGAATAGTAATCTTACTATTCCCTAGGTTATAGCACCATCCAGCGCAAGTCGATGTAACGACTTGCTCTGCAGCAGCTGCGTTCTAAATGCATTGTGGTGTAATCACCACGATGTAAAGGATGTTTCCCCTATGACAGAAACAAAGTTATAGAACTTGCATTTCTGATGTACCTGAAACTAGCTCTAGAGCTCCCTCTCTTGATTGGCCAGCCTGAGCCAAACTGCTCTGATGAGGTGTGAAGTAACCTGAAAGTCCGGTGGGTGGAGATCTGCAGCTGCAGAGCTTGAGGCAGCAAGGGGGCTGGGTAGACAAACTGGTCTTTAAAGAAGGAAAGGCAGTTAGGACAGGAACAAGGCCCACACCCACTGCCTGCACCACTAGTCAGATGGGAGCGCCTGTAATTGAATTAGCCGAGGGGCTGGAAGGGGAGTGCTAGGAAACGTTAGTCACACCTGGAGGTTGGAATAGCCAGACATTATGCTCCAGCAGAGATTTTCTCCATTTTGGATTTTTGTGAACAGTGCTTTCTGGGACAAGGAAAAATTACACTTATGGGGAAGTGGTCATCACAGAGGGTGGCACCCTACTCCCCATTTGTCAGCCCCCCCCTTCTTGTCATCCCAGAAACTTGGATAAATATGGGAGAGCTGCCCAGCAACTCAGATCCCTGTCTGGAAAAAACAAGAAGATGGGCTGCCCTGCTGAACCCCTGGTCTGCACCAAGAGGACTGCACTCTTAAGGACTGCACATGCTGAACACTTTGGGCTTCACCTAAAGAAGAACTGTGCCTTGCTCTGAATGTTTGAGATATGGATGCCCTAAAAGCAACAGCTTAAAAGAATGCCACCTGCATCATATTTACCATGAAGAACACACCTGATCAGTTTCACTTGCACTTTAAAAGATTTGACCAGGTGCATTGTGGGTCTTGCAGTTCAAACTTCCCAAGCAGCAACACAGAGCTTCTGGAACCTTTAATTGGACCCCAAAAGGACCATCTGGAAGAAGATCCAGAAGTTTGGAATAATTTAGAGAATTTTTCTGAACAAGCTCCATAAGATGACCTACCCGTTGACGGGAGTCAAGCCGGCGATGTCGTAACGCGACTATGCCTGAAATTCAGGTTTGCCTCGCTGAAAGCTCCAGTGCTCCATCATCGCCGCAGAGAACCAAATCCTTGCACCGTAGCAAGCCGCCGTTGTCAATCTGCAATCCAGCCTGGTAAGGAGTCTTGCTCGAAGTCGAGAGAAAAAACTCCAAAAACGTGACTAAGTCAAAAGGGAAAAACTTGACTGGGCCCTACTGCTCATCATATCCGACCCACGTCTTATCGTGGTTGGTCTGTAACTTTGATTTTTTTCCCAGTCAAGCATGACCAGATGTCCCAGGTTAGTGTTTTTAGCTTTTAGGCACTTGAAAACTTTTTCTCCATATTGCATTTATGTTATTTTGGTGTAATTTTCATCATAAAAATATATCCTATTTTTATAAATTGTTGTTGTATATTTATTGTATGTTGTGGCTTACTTATTTCAAATGCTTTACACACCTGTCTTCTAAGTTAAGTCTAAGTTAAGTCTGATTAGCCATGAGACATTCTACCTAGGGTTGACCAAGGATTCATTTAATGAGACTTGACTAGACTTTGTTTGTGATTGTGGTGTTGTTTCTAGCTTTAGGTACCTATCTGCACCTACTAAAAAAGCACCTTTTAACAGTTGGCAACTGCAAACCTCTGAGGAACAGTGAGAAATTAGAAGATATGCTTGAGGGAGGCTGTTAGAAGAGCTTTGCAATACGGTGCAAGCTGCCCCACTGATTGCACAATGTAGATTTCACTCATTCCTGTGCTAAGGGTTTAGCTATTAACAGTGAGGTGCATCCCTCCCACCTCAATATTGTTAATGGACAGGAGCAGCTGTGTGACGCATTGCACACTGGATAGATTGCAAGGATGGATGGCTGCACACGGCAACATGATAGGATACCAGCATACAGTATGTCACCGTGACCCCAGCCTCATTAACAGACTGGAGTTACAAAAAGTGGCTCTTTCTGAAAGAGACAAAGGTTCAAGGGACAATTGTCTGCACCTTAAGATGCCCACAGGCTGCACTTGAAAAGAAGTGGCTGTCAGCATTAAACAGCTTACACTTAGATGTTACATTACATGGAAATGTTCACCACCTTCCCTTAGCAATCTGTATTAACTCCAAGCTTTAAAACCAAAGGGACAGGAAAAAAATGTGTACATTACCATGAGTGCTACATGAAATGTTACTAGAATATGGGTTTACTTCTGCTTAGAAATTCATATATCCATTCATAATTAGGTTCAGGAAAACTCTTCACACTAGTCAGAGACCTGACAGCAGCTCTGCCACATACATCCATTGCCAGTAGCAAACATAAGATGGTTTCAACAATACTTCAGGCCAAAGTCACTAAAATGCAATCACACATCTTTCAATAATGTTCTACTCCTAACAAATGTGTGAAATAATATATCCTGCAGGCAGGTCTTGCTTCAATACAAAAACAAGTGTTTACACATGATTTAATTGAAAAACAAATTCATAGGATATCAGTTCAGAGAAACCCTTTGTCCAAACTGTTTAAACAAAACGTTCAAGCTGAATGACAGCTTACCATTTGGTAGAAACCAATTGATAAAATGTTGTTTTTCAAATTTACCTTTGCCTTGATTTTTATTAGAACTTGTGGAAATTCCAGCCATATTTTTTTAGGTTTATTTTCTAAAAGGTTTGGGTGCTTTCTTTTTCCCTTCACCTCATTCACCATTCCAGATCCAATCGCTGGTTGATATTTCACTTCTCAAAAAAACTGCTAATACCTTTCTTTTTTCTCTATTTTTTCCCGTACTAGATTGCTTCTCCCTCCATTCATCTACCATGTCCAACCTAATCCTTATATTTTTTGGGGCTAGCCCTCCAAAGTCCCATATTCACCCATTTTTATAATTATATTATTTTCCATATTCCCCATGCTTCTTCCGATTTTGACTTTTTTGGTAGACTGCTGCCATATTCTCGTTATTCCTTGCAATTTCGTTACCATGCATCCCTTTACCTTAGTCAATTGACCTTTTCATTGTTTTATGTTTCAGTATTAAAGCCTTCTTTTTTTTAAAACATTTGTTTTAGTGAATTATGGAAATTGTTACCAGTCTAGGATTTTTATTTTCTAATACCTTTGATTAACTCCTGTCGATTTGTTTTCCCATTAAATCAGTTTTTAATTATTTAGGTTCTCAGAAATGGGTTTCTATTATTTTGTTTTTCAATGAATTTACCTTTGAGAGAAAGGGGCTGGTCAGGCTCTTACTTTTCAAGGCATGCAAAAACACAAAGGAGCCAAGAGGGAATGGAAAAGTATACAAGGGATCGCCCTCCACTCTAAGCAATCAATCTACAATAAGATCCCTATACCTGGGACGATTAATGCATTTAACTGACATGAGTACATATCACTCAGGTTGTATTTTTCGAACATACCAGAGTAGACCCCCTGCTATATATCGCAGTGGGGTATGAATTCTCTAATGTCTTATTGTCCCCATAATCTATTGTTCCAATCTAAAAAAGTGTCTAGGTTCTCAACTCAGACAATATCCAAAAAATGTCCAAAAAATTTCCAAAAAATGCCTGCCTTCTTCTCTGGCAGTACATATAACCACACTCAACCACATGTGCACATAACTAAGAAAACATGTGTGGTGGAATGGAAGGCACCTCACGGGCGAACAACCCTCGGGGATGTTGGCTGATGTTACCAACTCAATGCCCCTTTCTCATCATCGGTTGCCATTCCAATTCCAAAAGAAAACAAATTTGTTACAACACATAAAATGAAATGCGTGTGAAAAGGTGCTGCACAAAGAGTTTTACAACAATAACTCATAAATGTGACCAAATGTGTCTTACTTTTCAAGCCCAAGTCCCTGTGAATAGCAAAGTAGCATGGGAAAACAATTGAGAATTACTACTGATGAGCTAACATGACCCATGAGGCTGGAAAGAGGTAGGACATTAAGTAGCTCTTGAAGCACGTTTCAGTGCCTCTCTTGTGCCTTCTCTCATGGGAGTTGGGTGCCAGCAAACATCTGTGAGAATCCCTGTAGGAGTTCCTAGTTTGCAAGGAATGTGAACAGACCGGCATCTGTCACACCCCTTGTTCTGCTCCTAAGGAAACATTTTCCTCAGGTGGCAGATGAAAACCTGCATATCAATAAGCATACTTGCATGACATTTGTCATAAGCACAAATGCATTTTTAAAATGTATACATGCATGAAATACACTATTTTCACAATCTAGATTAGTGTAGGTCAGGAAAAATATTTTGCCAGTCAGCTCTTTGAATTCTAAATAGAGGACAAGGATAGAAATCTTTCTTAGCTTAATGGGAAACAAATCAGGCCCTTGGATTCAAGGCAAAAAATCAAAAGCTTACTGTCACCCAAATAAGTGATTACATCTATAAATACAATAGCTCAAACCACCAAGCATGAAAGGAAGCAACTTGCATTGACAATGATAATGCAGAGCATCCCATCTCATTATTCATGTACATTTTCTTACTTTCTGCAGAAAGTGAAAGAATGATTTCCTAGAACATACTGTGCAAAAGAGCGACACTAATTCAGAGCTTTTTGGAGTTGTCAGGGTTAACAGCAGCCACGGGCGGTAGGGGAGTACCTGCCGGGGCGGTGACGTAGGGAGCGGGAGGGGCAGGGTGGGGGTTAGTAATGTATGGATAATGGAGCTTTACAGGTAAGTAAACATTTAAATAAATCAAATGAATTTCGTTGCGCGCACTGCATCCCCAAATGCATTGCTACTACAACCTGCAACTCTAAAAATTGTGAATAAGGGCCAGAGTCGATTTTTTACTTCTGAGGCTGCTGAGGCTGCTGTTAATGCTTTTATGCAAACTGTTTCTTGATGGGCTCAACTATTGGCTTATTCATTGGTTTGACTGCTGTAGACTTTCTAATTGGTATTGGTTTATTTTATATTTCACATCTCTCTTACGTTTTTGCATTTTAATTAAGGTTAAAAGAGATATATATACTCTGGTTCTGTTCTTTTCTTTTTCTATTTGGTGAGCCGAGCTGCATGGGAACCACTCACCGAGCATCACAGGGCTATTTGCCCAATTGCCTTAGTTAAGGGGGTGGGCACTGTTGGAGGCTGGGGGGGGTCTGGGTGGTGTTGTGTTAATCTGGGGTAGCTGGGGGGCACTGGGGGGTTTGCTGGGATAGGAGGGTAGGGGGTCGTGGGTGAAAAAGGAAAAAAACATCAGTTCATAGCAGCGGTTCTAGATTTTTTGGAGCAAGGGTACAAACATGTATGTTTATTAATGTCCTGCAATTAATTCTGATATATGGCGGCTAGAAATTTACGAATCTGCTCATTTAATGTTTGTGGTCTTAATACCATTACGAAAAGTAAAAGGGTGAAACATGAATTACGTTTAATTAACCCAGAAATACTTTGCCTGCAGGAAATGCATATTCCTTGGTCTAATTTCAAGATTTTATTACAACTGGGCTATTCAATCTTAGCGGTGTCCAAACAATCTACTACGAATCCTGGGGTAGTTATAATGGGCAGCCATGCTGTAATTGGCACGAGTAGGATACGGGTCGACAATTTTGGACGGTGGACTATTTCCGAGTGTATTATCGGGGATATGAAAGCTACGATATGCACTGTGTATGGGTCTAATCTTGATGAGCCAGATATTTTGGAATTTTTAAATGTTGAACTAGCGCAATGGCCCATGCCCTTAATACTACTGGGAGATTTTAATATCCATGGTGATATTCATACTTGGGATTACCGGCCCCAGAGATATCATGGTCGTAAGCCAAAGGCATTATCCCAACATGGTTTAATTGATGGATGGGCTAAACTAAATCCAGGATATACATTTTTTTCCTCTCCCCACTCTAGATACGTATGGTTGGACTATATCTTCATACCTCAATATTTAACTATAGGTGCGAAGATGCAAGTTATGCCCCGAATTACGTCAGATCACAGCCCGATTTTCCTGGAGGTGATATGTATGCAGCCGACTCGTCTAATCCGTTCATTTACCTTCAATAAAAAACTTATAGGTGATGAAGAGTTTGCCACGCATATTAAACTATGGGTTGCACAATTTCTAGATTTTAATAGAGGCACTGCTAGTCAGCCAATGGTATGGGACTCCTTGAAAGCGGGGATTGGGGGGAAACGTGCAGCTATGGCTGGGCTAAACAAAAAATACAAAAAGTTAGGATTGCTGAAATGCTGGAGGACCTCAGACTGGCAGAATCTGAGCTTATGACGATAATCCAGTCTAATGCTGACCCTCAAGCGCAACAAACTAAGGTTGCTAGTTGTAAAGCTAGGATCAATGGGGTGTGGAGTCAAGATATAGCCTCTCAGTATAATACTTATAAAACCGAAAGATATGAATACGGAGAGACAATGGGGAGATGTTTGGCTCAAAGGATGCGGGGTAAACAGGCGGCTCAATGTATTGCCTTGTTGGAGAATGCTAGGGGAGAGTCGGTTCAAACCCCAGATGGTATTATGGAAGTCTTTCGTAGTTACTATCAAGAATTATATACACAAGATACCATCGCTCTAGAAGAGAAAGAAACTTATCTTAATGACTTGGATATTCTCAAACTTGGGCTCTTTGAGAGGGAAATACTCGAGGCTCCAATTACTATACAAGAACTACAGCTTGCTCTCGAAGACCTAGCGCTAGGAAAGGCATCTGGGCCTAACAAACTTCCTCTAGAGATTTATCACTTATTATTCAGTGTTATTAAGGAGGACATGCTAGCTACTTTTATTATGGCTCAACGAGGTAGTCCGCCGGCATCTTGGGATGATGCCAATATTGTAATTTAAAAAAAAAAAGATAAGCCTCCTGAATTGCCCGGGTCATACCGGCCCATATCATTAATTAACGCTGACGTAAAAATATATTCTAAAATATTAGCCACACGATTACTCCAAGTTACTCTGAAGCTAGTATCTCATCACCAACACGGGTTTCTCCCTGGGAGAAGTACTATAAACCATCTTCATCGCGTTGTAGCGTTAATTGATTACGCAACGGCATCACAAAAAATATGGGTATTATTTTTTGGGAATGTGGAGAAAGCCTTTGAACGGGTTGCTTGGCCGTTTTAATGGGCTATAATGGGTAGAATGGGATTTGGTCCGCTGTTTATGCAGGCTGTTCAGACTATGTATAGGAATCCCCGGGCTAAAATTTGTACTATGGGACAGGAGTCAGCATCTGTCCATATCACTCGGGGCACGCGACAGGGGTGTCCCTGCTCGCCTCTACTTTTCGCGATCTATATTGAGCCACTACTGCAGCGTTTGGAATCTACCAATTTAATAAAATCAATGATGGTAGGAGATTATGAAACACGCGTACTCGCGTATGCTGATGTCATCGCGGTGGTACCATCAGATGCTGAGCCAGCAATACAGGAGGTTGAACTTTTGACGCAATCATTTGGACAAGTTGCTGGCTACAAACTTAATATCTTAAAAACCCAAATTGTTTGTTCAACTGGGCTGTGCACTAGCGAGCCACGTGTGACGCAAGAGGCTAAGTACTTGGGGATTAAAATCAGAATGTGTATACAGGAGATAATTGATGTTAATTGGAACGATATAATAGGAGCGGTTAAGAGCCAGCTAGAAAAGCTAGAATGTTTGCATCTGTCAATGGTTGGGCGACGCAATGTACTTAAGATGTGCATTCTCCCCAAAGTCCTTTATTATTTTCTGACAGTTCCCTTGGAGCTATCTAGACCACAATTGATGAAATTGCAAGGCATCGCGGATAGGTTTATTT
Organism: Lissotriton helveticus; assembly: GCF_964261635.1. Classification (NCBI taxonomy): domain Eukaryota; kingdom Metazoa; phylum Chordata; class Amphibia; order Caudata; family Salamandridae; genus Lissotriton; species Lissotriton helveticus. Next base: position 137,968,555 of record NC_136061.1, read on the forward strand.
GGGGCTGGAAGAAATCCCGTTGTGCATCTAAATACATGACATTACCTTTAAATCATAGAGGCTGGGGTGTCCCGAATTTTCTCTTTTATTATTTAGTTTGCCTTATACAAATTTCAAGGTTTATGCTAACTGGGGGGACCACACGGTTGTATGAGACACCTAATGTTTATCAAATGTTAATTGGAGAATCGGCTCGTGAAGCCCTGTTGACATTTTTTGAGCCTAGTTATTTTAAACGTACCAGATTTAAAATTATGATTGCGGCCTATAAGGGGTGGAAGTTACTTCGGAAAATCTTGGATATTCAGCGTGTTAATTTTTATACACCCTTAGATTCTAGGAATATATTACCTATCTATATTTTGGGATGCTAAGATGCGAATTTGGAAAAGTAAAGGGATGTCACTTCTTTCAGGATGGTACAATGGTTCAATTCACGGATTTATTGGAGTTGTATTCGGTGTTGAAAATTGATTTCTTTAAATATTTGAAAATACGGGATTTTATGTATAAACGCCAACTACAACCCATAGTAATTAATGAATTCATTGCAGCTCTCTCAAAAGGTGTTAAGATTGGTGTCTTATATGTCTTATATGAAATGTTGTTATCAAAACAATTGGATGATATTGAACTGCAGGATACCAAATGGCAAAACCAATTGGGATGTTCGGGTGTATTTTTGCAAGATTCCATCGACATGGCAGGGGTAATAGTTCTGTCTGCTAATTTGCGTACGCAACATTATAAGACTGTATTTAATTTGTACCATACACCTGTAAAAATGATGAAATGGGGAAGTATTTATGATGGTAAATGCTTTTGATGTCAAGCTGACGCTGACGATATTGTTCATATATTTTATAACTGTAATGCACTTTCTCCATTTTTTCTAAGTATAGAGCAATTTTTATCTATTATTATGAAGGTGCAATTTCATGTAAGTCATGAACTGCTGCTTTTCGGGGTTGGTATGGATGATGAAACTGTACAGAACTATTATCCCCAGAGATTTTCCATTTTTATGGCTATGGCGGTAGCTAGACTATGCATTGCTACAATGTGGCTGAAACCCGAACCACCTGCTTTTGAAATGTGGAGAGCCAAGATTTATAATGTGTATCACTAAGAATATAATTTATTTCGTATCAAATCTAGGAAAAAAAAACAACTGGGACTGAAGATATGGCAGCCAATGCTCCAACATTTTGAACTGTCATTTGGATAACATTTTTTTGTTTGTTATATGTTATAGGGCTATAGTATTGTTCTAACGTTATGGAATTTACATTTTATTTTTCTCTCTTTGTCTGCTATGAACTGAAATAAAAAATAAACAAATTTAAAAAAATGCTTTGGTGCAGTGCTCACCAGTAACTCCGGTAGTTCTTCCTCACCCTGATTTAAGGTGCCCCGCTCAGATCAACAAAGAGAATAGTATAATATCAATAGGTCCGGGGGGTTCTCTCCAAGATACTGGGGCATCTGGGGATACTGTATCTGGAACTGAAACTGCATTAGACCCTGAATCAGACCCAACTCAAGTCTTAGAGCCAGAGTCCGGGCCAGTACCTGAACTGTTATCGAATGGCATTGTGGGACATGTAGTGCCTGTTGTGCTTAGCGAAGCTGTTGGAGCCAAAAATGTTCCTAAAACTGTTACCATATCTGATCTCAATCTAATCAATCTAACTAATCCAACTCCAGAACTTAGCGAAATTTCTAATCAAGATACTATGCAGGAGGCCTATGTCCGATATCACATCCGATGAGAGTTTGGATAAGGATTGGGCTGATTACCCTGTAGAGGATAGCAGTCTGGAAGAAGAAGATGAAGGGGCCAACGAGATCTCGCCCGGCTCGACTACTACAGTCAAGAAACATCGGCTTAGGAAATCCTCTGTATCCAGGAATAAATCCAACGGCTTGGAGGGCGGTCTATCGGCACAATCTTGCTCTACAAATGAACAAGCCTTTTCTGAAACATTCAATCCTAATTCTGGTCCTGAGGTGACTCTCTCTATGATATACCAAACTATGTTGGCACATAGGTCTGATACTAAAGCCGAGATTGCACGCACCCAAGCTACTTGTCAAAAGGTAAAGAATGCTGTTCGTCGTGTTACCAAAATATGTACTGATATGTCGTCAAGGGTCTTGGAGGCTGAAACTAGAATATCCACTCTTGAAGATGAAGTTGCTGCACAAAAAAAATGAACTGTCTCAAGTCAAAGCACAACGAGATGACATCAGTTTCAAACTCATTGAGCTTGAAAATCAATCTCGGAGGATCAATTTACGAGTTTTAGGGATTCCAGAAAATTTAGGTGGATCAGATGTTCAGAAGTTTGTTTGTGAACTTTTCTCAGCAGCATTTCCAGAACTCACATCTTGGGACTGGCCTGTGGTAGTTGAGCGTGCTCACCGTTTTCCCTTTTCTATCAAATCTAAGCCAAAAGAAGGAGATTATCCGAGAGCAATTTTGGTTATATTTAATAATTTTTTGGCTAGAGAAACTGTTTTTGATTTGGCTAGACCGGATAAAAAACGCTCTGCTAAAGGGTGTAGCTTTTTTGTTAGACCCGACTTTTGTCAGGCAACTGTGTATAAGCGCTGGCATCTTAGGCAATTGATAGCTGGATTTCAAGAAAAAGGTGCTACAGTATACTTACAAAACCCAGCCAAACTTAAACTCACAGTAAAAGGACAAACAATATGTTTCTTTTCTGAAATTGCTGCTAAAGAATATCTAGCCTCTTTGTGATTAGATGTAAGAAATGTATAATTTTATTTGAAGTACAAATTTACTACTCTGTTATTCGAACTGTCAGTAGGCTGGATTAAGTTGAGTATTTTTTTTTCTTTCTTCAAGTCGTTCGGGAGGTGGGGGGAAGGCACTCGGTGTTCCCAGGGACTGTCTGTCCCTGTGCCTCATAAGGTGGGTTGGGGGGGGGGGGAATAAGGGAGGGTGGTGATGGTGTGTGGGTGTGGTGGTGGGGGTGTAAATCAACAACAGTCGGAACTGACCAAGATCTGAATATGATGGAATATAACTGGTATGTGTATTTTACTTTAGATAGTCTAGATAGTCTTACCAAAAGCTTTAAGTATGGTAAAGCAAGGAGGTCTCTATGTAATAAACCAATATATATTGGAATAAGGAACGCCTGGATTTCTGTGATATATTTCGGTTGTTTAATTCTTATCTTTTTCAATGGGTAGGGAAATCAGAATATGTACGCTTAATGTCAATGGTCTTAATGATGGCAAAAACAGAGGAATCTTGGCTAAAATGATATATTTGCTGCAAATAGACATTCTTTGTCTTCAAGAAACGCATGTTTCTTGGGAAAAAAGAGATCCTTTAAAGAATCTTGGATTATATTTGTTAATCTGTTCTAAACAGACAGGCATTAAACGAGGGGTGGCTATACTCATGCGGCGGAATCTAGGTACTTCCCTCAAGACATCAGCTGATAAATGGGGCAGGTGGGCTTTGGCCGAAATTTTATTATCTCAGAATAGGATTATTATATACTCTGTCTATGGTCCTAACCTGGATGATTCTGAGCTGTTCAATTCTTTAAATCAGGAGCTTGCATTATGTAATATTCCTATTATTTTCAGTGGTGATTTAAATATCCATATAGAAGCCAGTTTCAGTATTAGACAAAAAGAAAGATACACAGGTTTTAAACCACGGACGTTTAAGGCGTTGAGGACTTTGGTATTAGATACCGGTCTTCTGGATGATTGGCATATATTGCATCCTGAGGCTCCTGGTTTTAGCTTTTTCTCTGCCCCACATAGGAAATTTGTCCGCCTTGATTATTTTTTTTATCTCAGTTTTTTTCTGGTAAAATAAAGATAGAAGTTCTGCCTAAACTATTATCAGACCACAATCCTGTTTGTCTAAATGTAAATGTGTAAATGTATGAAACTTATATAGCGCAGGACTTACCCTGGGGCATCTCCGCGCTTGCTTAGGGAACCCGTCCTGGTATTCCCCTGTGAGAAACCCCGGCAGGGTATCCACAAGGTGTAAGCCAGGCATCCCGCCGCAAGGGGCCGATGTGGAGATTAAGCAAGCTATTGCCCAGAGTCGCAGAGTGTGACCCCGTGAGTCGAGTAGGCACCGGAGCGAGAATTGTCGAGACCGTGGAATTTATGAGCCCGAGACCCGCCGAGGCAGGGAATCGAACCCTGGTCCACGGTCGATCTCAGATTCCGGGTCTGCCGCCTCTAACCACTGAGCCACACTTCTCCACTAAATCTTAGTCTATTATTAACTGGGTCAGGTCTGCAATCAACCTGGTCGTTTCAGAGGAACCTGTTATCACAACAGGACTACATACTTTTTATGACGAGTATTATCCAGGAATTTTTTCAGATTAATAACGAGACAGCATCAGTTCCAATAGTCTGGGATACATTTAAACTGATTATATGAGGAAAAACTCTAAAGTACTCGAATTTCCAACAGAAGAATAAACGTAATACATTTAAAAAAGACTGTGATATGGTCCTAAAGTCAGAAATACGATTAGCTGAAAATATTAAAATGAATAAATATATAGAAGAATCTCAACTTGATTTGTCTATTACACGTAGTTTGGTCTATTCTTATATTGCTGACCAGGTAGCTTCACATTTCATTCAACATCGGACAGAAAGTTATGAATTGAATGAACAAACAGGGAAAGTCTTGGCTCAAAGATTACGTCAGTGGGCAATGACTAATGAGATTTTAAAAATTCAAGATCTTGGTGGAGAGGTGAAAACTTCTAAGGGAGATATACTGGCAGTATTTAATGAATTTTATAAAGTATTATATCATCAACCTGATAATCCACTAGATTCAGATATAAAACAATACTTTGAAGATATTTATAAGACGAATTAATGATAGAATAGAAAGAGCTACTTAGTGCCCCAGTTACTTGGGAAGAAATTGAAACAGCTATTACTGGATTAGCTGCCGGTAAAGCAATGGGACCGGATCGCATTCCTTTAGAATGTTATTGAGTCTTTAGAAAAGTCCTGAAGCCAGAGCTGATTAAGATTTTTCAGTCCGCCTTCGCAGGCTATCCACCTGCTTCATGGTCACTTGCTACAATAGTTGTTTTTAAAAAGAAAGGTAAAAACAGTGAAGAATTAGGCGCATATAGACCTATCTCCCTTATAACAGCTGATAGCAAAATGTTCTCGAAAATTCTAGCTAATAGACTAAACACATTAATGCCGTCTCTTGTATCTATCAGACAACATGGTTTCATTTTTAAAAGAGACACTACTGATCATGTCAAAAAAATAATAGCTCTGCTGGATTGGGCACAGGCCTTGGAATCTCCTGTTGCGGTGGCCCTGTTAGACGCAGAAAAAGTGTTCGACAGGGTCACCTGGGAATTCCTATGGTCGGTACTGGTTTGGATGGGATTTCCAAAGGTATATATTAATGCAGTTAAAGCTCTTTATTTTTATCCGAAAGCTGTTATTAGAATAACAGATTCTCACTCTGAAGGATTTTCAATAACGAGGGGGACAAGGCAAGGTTGTCCTTGCTCCCCCTTATTGTTCGCCCTATATTTAGAACCTTATCTTCGTAAATTATCTGTTGCAGCTGATATTATCCCTGTTACAATTGGAAAGGATCAATTCAAAGTATTCGCCTATGTAGACGATGTTGCTATCACGACCATAGATATAAGACATGCACTTCCAAAAATAATCTTCTTAGCTGGAGAATTTGGATAACTGTCGGGCTGCAAATTAAATATAATCAAAACTCAATTGATTCATTCTGAATGGGGACGACCAAACGAAATAGCTTTTGTTCCAGAAGCTCAATATCTTGGGATAACTATATCCTCCAGGATTGACGATATTGTACGCCTTAATATTGAGCCCGTGTTAAAATCTTCTAATAAGCCCACAATTTTGCGTTTAGCTAGATTAATTTTCAAAAAGTGGGTTTCTGCATATTTGGTTTGGATATCCAGACGACGTTGCAGACCAATGGGTGTTAAGTAAAAAGCTGTGACGTTATCCACATATAATAAAGAGCCAATGGACATTATCCCAATCTTGGGGGCATCCCCCGCAATTAATTCAAAGCAGCGGGGAGATCAGATATATACAATGAGAAAAATAGAGGGGCCAACAGTCAGCCCTGCTTTACCCCATTATGCGTTTCAATCCTATGTGATAGCCCTAACGCACCTACCATCCACACCTGACACCAGGTGTCTGTGTGTAATTCAATAACAAGACCCAAAAGATGCTGTGGTATACCAAGTTGGGTAAGCTTTCTCCACAGTGTTTGATGATCAAATTTGTCAAACACTGTGGAGAAGTCAATAAGTGCCCTATAAACCGGAATACTTGGCAAAAAAACATATTTCTCAACAATGATCTGGACAACCGCAATGTCTTCCAAAGTACCATGGTTCTTCCTAAAGCTTGCTCTAAAGGTAATATGTTCTGATCATAAGCCCACAGCTGAAGATGACAGAGGATACTTTTTGCAAATAACTTGCCCGAGGCATCCAACAGAGTAATCTGTCTAAAACTGGCTGGTGTCGTTTTCGGACCATTTTATACAACGGGACAATAATACTCCCCTTCCAGGAGGATGGAATGTTACTAATTTGAAAACAATGCTTAAAAAGTGGCGCTAAAAGAGTTCTCCATGCAGCTGACTCTTTTTTGATTAACGCAATCGGAATTCCATCTGGCCCTTGTGCGCCACGGAGGTTCTGACGTTCTTTATAAAACCTACTACCTCATCCCCTTACGGGGGGCCATATTTGAGACGCAAAGACGCCTACATACGTATCGTTACTGGAACTACTGAGCTGTTGTTTTTATGTAATGAAGAAATATAATCCAGCCACTCCTTTTCCGGAGAGCCCTCTGCCTTGAGTCACAGTATACCGCAATCAAGTGCCAGGACTTTCTTGAGTCTTTGGCCCTTGCAGCTTCCCGCAACCCAATCCACTTAGCTTCAAACTCCCTTCTCTTTTCACTAAGTTTACGCCGGCTTCTTATTCGCTTGAGGCGATGGATTCCATGCTGTTGACCTATTGAAAATTGAACGTATTGATTTTGAACTAGGTGATTAATTTCCTGGTTGAACACTTTCAGACGAATCACAGGGATATGGCAGGTTTCCTCTTTATCAATATTCACAAAGATTTCTAGAGCAGAGTTCGAGATTTTAGCATTATGGCTATATCATGGATGTATTGAAAAACTATACTCAATAGATGATCAAAGTTTCTCCCGGGAGGGATATAAAGACTTGCCACAAGGAAGAAAGCAGGCCTACCAAGGTATGCCAAACAAGCCAAATTCAAACATATACAAAAATTTGAAGAATGGCAGAAAGCCTTCTAGTTCCAATTAATCGTTTTCTTAAGCAAAATGGTGCCCCTCCCCCCCCCACACACACACTAGCGTGACCTCTTTCAGCACGCTTAGCATGGCTGGAGAAAATAAAATAACCATCACAATTGAAATCCTTGCAAGACCAGGTTTCTTACAAACAGATGATTAGAGGTTTCATGGTCTTCAAAAAATTAAATTTTGCCTCGTTATGACCCAAACCATCCATATTCCAGAACAAAAGTAACCCACTCAGGCTACCTGAAAGGATCACTCCTTTCTACTACCGTACAGGTATTATTCAATGCTTTTGCGACCCAGCTCCACCGGGCCGATTCTTCTTCTAAATCTAAGACCTGGGGAAAAGCTACCACATCCGACACCAGATTTATTGAGCAGCCCCTTCTATCCAGGGAAACCACAATGTTTTTGGTGTTGCCCATTGAATACTCAAAATCGGGGGGCACCGCATCTAGTGCCACCGACTTAACGGCCCTAATAGCTGTCAGGCACTGCTTTGGGAAACACTTAGGGGGGTATTCCTCATATTCAGAAGCAAATGCTATATCAAGCCCTCATTTCAGGAGATGCTCACAGTTCTGCATAACCAAGTTGGCAATGATCAAGGAGCAAAAGGTAACTCTAGAATAGGAGAAAGTATCATGTAAATTAATCTTCACATTTAGAATATTCCTACTGTTGCGGGAATTCTGCTCATGCACAGAACTATGCACAGGAAACCAGGACCTCAGTGAATTGTGGTGTACCAAAAAACTCACCTCAGTACCCAGAACCTCTAAACGACTAGCATCAGTGTCTCATTAGCTCTCCGTCCTATAGCGAAGCTACCAATGATTAGACAACCCAGAACATGCAACTTAGGGTACTCTCCGGAATGGTGAGAATCAAGAACACTCTTTCATTTTTATTCTCATACCAGTCCACCACGTGAGTATTAAGAGACACGGAAAATATTAAAATGTTTATTTTAACGACGTGCTCTAAGATGCAGTATTTTTGCTAACATAAGCAGGCAAATGATCAGCATTGTTACAATACCATAAAACACAAAGGGAGAAATAATATTATAATGATAGTGGAAACAGGTCATATAGCCTTGTGAACCAACCTCCCCTACTAGGAACTACGTATTATAATAATAGAAGGTCTCTTAGGCTTGAATGGGGAACCCCATACCTCCAAGATCAGCAGTGGTGAATCACATCACAGGATCAGCAAAAGCTCTCTCACTGGAAAATGTTTTCTTCCAAGTGCCCAAATCATGCATGCATTGCAATATTAAAGGCACTAGAATTTCAGTTGGTTGCAGCTGTGTGCTTGTAGTGTCTAGAGCGGGGACTGATCAACCTGAATAACAGCATACATTGTTATGGTGACCTTGAAGGCTTCTGCACGCAGTGTACAGACTAAGGTCGTAATGTAAGTCTAGGGATGTAAAAAACAGACCGTTCTGATGCAAGGAACCCAAGCAGTGTAGTATTGTGTGCAAAAGCTGCAAAGTGGCAAAATTGTGTTTAAACTTCTAATATGCTTTTGCTAACATAGCAATGTGTGCACACAGGGCCCTGTCTTCACTACACTACTTGATATCAACCTTAGTGCCTCTATTTCTGAGAAAATACAGAGAATGGATCCTCGATATACCGGATAGGATTTGTTATCAAATAACCAAGTAAAGTCCACAATGGGAGAGAGAGCACTCTGCACCATACTAAGATTCTTTGAATTATCCCTTGGGGGGATCCATAGGGGAACCCTATCGCCACAACTGACAACGTGTGAACCAACATTGGGCTGATGTGTTCCTATAAGAGCTCTATTCCACCCCATCTGCTTGATATTCCATGTTTTGTGCCCCTCCTCTAATTATTGTCCACCCTAGCCCCGGAAACCCCATACCAAGTCTGGAGCAATTCCCTTCCAGAATGATCACCAGCTCGTTAATCAAGGGAATGTGAGCTACATGAGGGGACTGTGACCTCAAATTTGGTAAAGATTCTCCTATTCCAGAAACCCCCACTCCCCCGGCCGATGACATGTGCACTATATGGGGCTTCCTAGGAACACCCTTGTCCAACAGGGGTTTGGGATCTCCCTCCTCCATTGATACCTGAGTGTCACTTTGGCTTCCAAGTATCCGTGAAAAATGCAATTTTGATGCTTTTCGTTTAGAGAATCGCCTCAACTTTTTGTGTTTCTTTTTTCTATTTTCCCCTTTATGATTTGTTACGGGGCATGCCCTCTTCCTAGCTTTCAACCCTCCCTCCTCCGACAGGTTTGAGAGACAGGCCTGGGAGGTAGAGGTAATTAAAGCTTGACTCTCACACGGGGATGGGTGAAGGAAGCCTATCATTTGCCAATTCTTCCGTGTGGGGTTTTAACGTAGACATAGGTTGGATAGAATCAAACTTAGTTCCCCTTTGTACTTCAGACAGTATTACAGAGATCATTTCTAGTATATGGTCAGAACTAAATACAAATTTCTCTAGTAAAGACAGAATAGAAAAAAAAAAAATTCAATGCAAACAAGAGATTCTGAAGGCACAACGTCCCTCTCGTTTCTCAACTTCGGTTGTGTACAGGGTAAAAATACATCATGGGCAGACTCCAGAGAAGTGCCAATCAAATGACTTGTGCTACAATATAAAAGTAAGAAAACTAAAGAATGCCCCAAAACCTCATATCTAGATTGTATAACTATTTCACAGTGAGACCAATTGAAAATTAATTAAACCTGGTCAGGTACTTTTATTTATACCTTTCACTCATGTTTTTAGTTTTTTAAGAAACTTGTTTTTTAAGGCAAAAAAAGATATACATTTATAACATAACATTACTAACTACACAATCTTGATGACAAGACATAAATCAAGAATACATCCACATAACACAACACATTATACATTAAAAATTCAGTGCATCATTAGTTCCAAATCAATTCACTTTTCAAGATAAACAAAGCAAAATACAATCACAAGAGGACAACAATATACATTATTTTAGTATATCAACAAATGATACAATTCACTCTTGTGAAAATGCCGACGCGTTTCAGGTTCGAATAATCAATTTCCGAACCCTCATCAGGGCTTTGTTAATTATCTGTATCCTTTGAGATGACGTTGTTTCCTGAACAAAGGGGAACGTTTTGCAGGGCTTCAAGTCCTATTTCTCCATAGGCACCATCCGGCGCCCCTATAGAGGGAGGAGTTCGTTCAAATTATTTTTCAAAGCAAACGAGGCCCCCCCGGGGTCCGATATGCTGTTTGTCTCTCCCCGCGCACTGAATGCGCTAGTCCTAGCCTCCGCTGTAGACGCTCCCGCTGGATCGCCTCACTAATTTGAAAACTACGCCGAAGGAGAAATTGATCGTAAATACAGGTTGCCAAGCAACTAAATATTCGCCCAGTCTCCCCACCCATAAACACGGACATAAGGATTTTCGTCACAACTACCATGAACTCCTCCTCCCAATCTGGCTTTGGCCTGTTCAGAGAGGACTGTTGCTGGCTCTGTTTGATATCACGTGTCAAAAAGATTCGACAAAGGATAGCCCCCTATGACCATCCGCAATGACTTCATTCATCTGGGCCCATACCCTTTCCCGGAAGTGGTTTGGGTCCTCCACAAGAATGCAAGTATCTCTCTGTGGCTTCACAGTGAAGAGAGAAGAGGGCGTTGTTGGATGGCACCTAGTGAACTGTCCATCTTGAATTACTGCTACCACTTCAGGAGCAATCCGGGGCACCTTATGGAAAATACCTGTAGTAACTGGTTGGGATTTGTAGCAGAGTTGCTGCAGTTGTTTAGTGCCACTATATGATCTCTTTAATTTGTGTGACCGACTCTGTGATGAAGAGAGCACTAGCCCCTATCGCAATTTTTTGGATGTCATTTTGCTCACAAGGAGTGCACCCTTAGCAGAACTTACTGCAACCTAGCCTCCGACAGTTACCCAAGTACCCAGATGATGTAAGGAGACCCTCCTCACAATACCCAGCTCCTCACAGCTACCAGCTCACAGTTTGGTAGACAGCAAACAGCTTATTAAATTATTGAATTATTGTGAGTGTCCAAAAGAGAGCAGAACCAGTAAGTGAGGCTCTACATGTGGATGCAAGTTGCACCCAGTGCTACCCGGGCCGCCTGCGCCCCTGCCTGGAGCACACTCTTCGCTACCACCGTCTAGCGGTGATGCCCTCACCCACTCAAGGGATATGCACACTACTCTGAAATTCGAGTTCATCGTGTTGAATCCTCAGGCCGGGCAGAAAAAGTCAGACCCCTCGGCTCGGCTCTTGCAGCATAGTACTCTTGGTAGCCGTACCGCATAGTACTCTCGGTAGCCGTACCGCTGCCGGAAGTTGAGGGAGACACTGCGGGAGGCTATTATCGCAGGATATTGTCGCAGAATATTGTGGTGTCTGGACAGGGTTGAGTTAGACGACACTCAACACTCTACCCGGAGCAAACTTGAAAGCAAACTTAAGTTGAGGCCAAGCTTAAGGACTTAAGGGCTTGGCCGGGCCGGACCCCCACGGCTCGCAGTTCACAGCTAGCAACTCAGCAACTCACAGCTCACAGCTTCCGACCTTCTCCGATAGCCTCTCCCCTCTCGCCCTCTTCCTCGCGCATCTCACATCTGCTCTTGCTCTCCAGTCTCCGCTCAGCTGCTCTGACTTTGACTCGAATCAACAGAACACAATCAGGTGATATCGAAATAACGTGTCTTTTCAAGTGACAGCATTGTGACTGAGATGACAAATCTTCTGCAGAATAAAGGCCTGGTGATATTTCCCCAGACAAGGAAACCCCAAACCTGTTCTATAGGTAGGTGTTTGTTATTTCCCTAGTGAATATTACAGCTTTAACATTTAGGACCCGTAGAGCAAAAATGGTTTTCAATGTGTTTCTATTTGGAACTAAAAGAGTTTGGCTAGATTAATGAAAACATTATGGGGCAGATTTATGAGTTCTGGCGCAGCTCTGCAAATCAGCAGGGATGCGCCAGAACTGATGCGTTACGAAATTCCTTCCTTGCGGCACCACAGATGCGCCGCATTTACAATGCGGCGCACCATGGTGCAAGGAAGGGCAGATGCGTGACGCATCTTGTGGTGTACGGGCGGCGCATTGCTGGAGTAGCGGCGCAAGTGTGACGCAACTCCTGCAATGTACAGAGGCCACCCATACATAACGTGGTGCGTCACTCCTTACGCCTGCTTCAAGCAGGCGTAAGGATTTGACCCAGCAGCGTCGTAAAACTGACTCAGTGAAATCTTGTAGATTTCACTGCGTCAGTTTTACGGGGCTTTCCTACGAGGGAACGCCCACCCTGCGACAGAACGCCCACATGAAACCTGACGCAGGTTTCATGTGGCGCAGGGCTTTACAACGTGACGCATCTGCCTAGATGCGTCACGTTGTAAATAGGTCGCAGGGATGTGCCACGTTTCCACGCTGTTGCGTGACGCAACGGCGGCGTAAACGTGGCGCAAGTCCGACATAAATCTGCCCCACAGTACTTAGGGAATTACTGGTTTTTTGATTTTTCCGAAGAGGGTATAGCTTCAGTAATAAAATGTTCTGCATATTTATAAGAATCAAAATATCAAAATATTTGATTTTGCCATCAGCCAACATGAACTGAAACTGATCAACATATCCTCTTATTGTTATTCTAACATTAGACATGAATTCTAAAGATATACAGGACTGCCTAATAGCTTTCCAAACAAAATAATCCTTGCATATTCATACCATAGATATTATATCGCTAAACTGGCAAGGAAAATGGAAAACGCATTACACATCCTTTCATCCCAAACACAAATGTTGATGACTGACTCAGATTGTGCATAAGGAATATATCTGTTTTCACTTGCATGTAAAACGAAATCATAGTAAGAAATACTCCTTACTTTTTCATGATTAATTTCCATGTCAGCTGAGAAGCAGAAGAGAGGCAACGGTAATTGGTAACTTAATTAAAACTTGTTCATAACTTAATTTAAACTATCTTTGATATGCAGACTTGGGCTTGAAATACCAGCTTTGAAGCAATCCTTTGATGGAGATAAGGAAGAGAGACCAGAGCAAAAGGGGTTGCAACTTATTGCAATCCTTCAGTGAAGAACCCCATGGCTCATTGTAGTAGCCTGGAAGAGTTGAGGCACATAACAGCACCATTCAAGGAGTTATTACACAGAAAGACAGAGGCAGGCGCTGAATTTTTGGTGTAGATTCACATTAGAAAGAGTAAAACAGCCATGTTATAAAAATGTAATGTTTTTTGGGGATGAAAAATTACTTCCTTGAAGTAAATCAATGTCGCGCTTACCACTCATTTCTCATGCACTAGTAACTCAGCCAACAAACCCCTGCCGGATCACCCAGCAACCGCGATCACTGATAAGGACACACCACCCTCCACGAGAGCTCAAAAAACAATAATTATCTGCAGAAGTTAAAGTGTACTTGCTCTGAGTAATAAAGTGTCCTTTGAATATATTTTATAGCTATTAGCTGAACCAGTATTGAATTCAAATGTACCAAAACACTTGACGTGGGTTTCCCTAGCTCATGTTTTAGTTCCCTTAAGTAAGTTTAGCACCCCCCCCCCCTTTGCAGGATAATGACTCTTCAGAATAGCAGTACTTGACTTAATGGCACAAACGGCATGGCAGACTTGAAAGACAGAGAAATGCGGTCTCTACATAATTATAAAGTTATTTTATGAATTACAGACGTGATGTTATTGGAGCAATATTTGGTAATAAGAACTTTAAGAATAGTATCTTAAATTTGAAACCCTAATGTTACTCAAACCTAGAATTAGATACTGAAAGTGAAGTGCACCAGGTTTTTGAAAAATAAAACATCCCTTGGAATCAATTATCGAGTATATGAAGTATTCTAAAAAATATAATTTGACCTTTGGTCTGAAAACTACATTTTTTAACTGTAGGCTCTCACATCCTAAAATAGAGAATCAGGATCTATGAATATTTACTTCCACAAATTGGATTTCCACCCCCTGACACTTTTCAGAAATGTAAATATATATTAATCAGTTAGACGGACGAGTGTCAAAAGTGGTATGCAACATACACATTGACACCCAGGAACACTGGATAAAAATGGAATAGCTGCATAGTTCCTCAGATCTGCTTCCTGAAACTACCATGAGAAGTAGGTCTGCCCTGCTGGAATCTGAATCTGCACCCAAAGCACTGCATTCTTAAGGACTGCACTGCTACACAATCTAGTACTACAGCCCCAAGGATTTGCCTCGCTTCAAGAATGTTTAAGGAGTGGACTTCGTGCAAGATACAGGTTAACAGGGTCCACCTGCATCATCTCCACCTAGAGTCCCCATCCTAGAGTTCTTCCAGTGGGCTTTTAAGGGTTTGGCCAAGAGCGCAGTGGTAGTTGTAGTCGAGACATCCCTGGGACCATCTACGAGATTCCAGACCTTTGGATTTGTATTGTGGAAACTTTGTGTCCTCAGGCGGAAATCCAGGAAAAAGTTCCAGAAATTTTGAGTTATTTTTGGAAAAAGCTCCATAAGGTGACTGACTTGATGTCGAGAGTAAAGCTGGCTACTTTCAATCACGACCTGGCCTGGATTTCAGGGTTGTACCGCTGAAAGCTCTAGAGCTTCGGAGATCCAGAATTTGACCAGTCCTCGCAGAGAAGCGATCCAACGACATTGCATTGAAATCGGCCTTCTAAAGGGACTCGCTCAACGTCAAGAGAAAATCCTCCAAAAATGTTTTGAAGTCTGAAGGTAAACTTTTGACCGAGGCCTCCTGCTTAGTGGCTCCACTGCGGTCGGCCTCAAACTTTGACTTTGTCCTAGCCAAGCGCGACCAGATGTCCTAAAGTGAAGCTATATGTTTTTATGCACTGGAAAGTGTTTATTCTTTAAAAATCCATGTCTCAGGTTCCCTATCTTGGATTTTGTCATTTTGGTGTCTATTTGTTCATAAAGATATCATCTTTATCAATAAATTGGAGTATGATTGTTATTGTGTGTTGTGTCTTAGTTATTTAATGTATTGGTGTTTTGTAAATGCTTTATACACCTGTCTCCTCGGTTAGGCCTGCCTGCACTTTGCCAGCAAGCAAAGGTTGAGCAACAGAATAATTTGTTAAGAACTTGACTGACCCTTTTATTGTGTTTTCAGCATTATTACTAGTGCTAAATCACTACTTATCACTACTAATAATCCACTTTTCAGCACAGTGGAACATTAGCCCTATTATCCTCTGTGCTGTATTCGGGAGGATGCAAGATAGACTGCATAATAAATCCCTCTCATTCTGTATCTTTGTTGATTTACATACTTGTTGAGATCATCATAACTTACAGGAAACAGTCTTAAATCTATGAATTAAATATAGGCATATGCCTATGCTCATTATACAGCAAGCTATACAAAAATATGTTGCTCACTGCCAAAGGACAGTCAGCACTAAGTCTTATTGAAGACCATGACTTGATCCTTTTAGTAGGCTGAAACAATAGCAAAATAATGCTTATGTACTGTGAGCTTAGGATTCAGACCTCCACATAGGTTATGAGTGTCCAAGCCATGAAAGTAAAAGTTACATAAGGCTTAGTTGACAGCTGTGTGCGATATATTGTAAACATTCTGAATATTAAATACTTCCGTGGTCTAACACCAAACAGTTGAACAACATTTTAAATGATGGGGCAGAAGTTTTTGTGTACCTTTTGATTAAACACTAGATTTGTAACCAATACTTTTAAGTTCTGAGCGCAAAGAAGTACTCTGAAAAGGTATAGTATGTATAACAATGCATGCATTAAGCAAGTAATACAAAAAAATAAGGGGTATAAAAATACTTTATTACACAAACAAAGTCTTGTAACTTTCCTAATTATCGGTCTACCAGGAGCATGTAGCATGTCTGCCTTTCCCACATGTATACCCCTGCAAGGTGTTTTTTTTACAATCTAACGATAGTTCCTCACAAGTACCAGCCGGCGCACAAAAAAAATACAACTTCCTCATGAGGTAACTGAAACCAGATAGACGTTAAGGATTTTGGGGCATATTAACAAGGAACAGGGAAAATTAACACTGAGGGTGCTTAGCGTTAATTTTTTTAACGCCCGCTATCACTCGATAATATCGCCTGGTTATCACGTTATTAACAATGCTAACCGCCTAGGCGATAAAAAATCCAGCGATTTTGGCATTTTGGGAGTTTATCACTGGTAATGCAGCGATAAAACTACAAGGATAGGGATATCCTTGTTGATAGCCCATAGTGGATTTAGCCATGTAATACACCTCCCATTGGATTACCTGGCTAAGTCTTTGTTAGCAGACGTAAAAAAGCAGCATTAACCAAGGTTAGCGCTGCTTTTTTTGTCTCTAACAGGGTTAGCGTGAAGCTTGATAATGGGAGAAATGTCGCTTAGCGACATTTCTCCTATTATTTTGCTCTGGAACGCCCACTTTGCATCTCATTAGAGATGCAAAGGGAAGCGTAGTGCAAAAGGATGCTAACATGCGATTTTGCATGTTAGCACCCTGTTGCTGATAGGGCGATATTTTTATCTCCGCTTCTTTGGCTTTTAAAGCCAAAAAAAGCAGAGATAAGGCCCTTGTTAATAAAACCCTCTGTTTTCTTTAGACAGTATGAAATGGGCGCAATCATCTCGATTTAGGATGACAAAAAATACGCAAAAACTCTGCAAACCACAGGTAGTATTTAGTATTGATCATAATTAAGTGAAGTTCGCAGGAGACTAACTTCGGAACTTCTCATACCCTCAATATGAATGTTAATACTATTGCAGTTTTTCAAAAAGACATCCATGGAAATTTGGCATTTTGGGAGGTTATCACTGGTAATGCAGCGATAAAACTTCAAGGATAGGGATATCCTTGTTGATAGTCCATATTGGATTTAGCCATGTAATCCACCTCCCATTGGATTATCTGGCTAAGTCTAAGTTAGCAGACGTAAAAACGCACCGTTAACCATGGTTAGCGCTGCTTTTTTTGTCTCTAAAAGGGTTAGCGTGAAGCTTGATAATAGGAGAAATGTCGCTTAGCGACATTTCTCCTAATATTTTGCTTTGGAACGCCCACTTTGCATCTCATTAGAGATGCAAAAAGAAGCGTAGTGCAAAAGGGTGCTAACATGCGATTTTGCATGACAGCATCCTGAAGTTGATAGGGCGATATTTTTATCTCCGGTTCTTTGGCTTTTAAAGCCAAAAAAGCGGAGATAAAGCCCTTGTTAATATGCCCCTCTGTTTTCTTTAGACAATATGAAATGGGCGCAATCATCTCGATTTAGGATGAAAAAAATACGCAAAAACTCTGCAAACTACAGGTAGTATTTAGTATTGATCATAATTAAGTGAAATTCGCAGGAGACTAACCGGAACTTCTCATACACTCAATATGAATGTTAATACTATTGCAGTTTTTCAAAAAGACATCCATGGAAAAACCGTTTTTTCATTATCGGTGTATACCAGAAACTTGCTTGATTTTATGAACTATGTAGTGAGTTTTATGCCTTCGCAGACTTCCTAAACGATCATGTCAGTAAATTGCCACATTTCAAATATACTATTTAATCAAGATATGCTAGTGAGTGAGTGATCTATGAGGCCAAATAAAGCAGTCTACCACTTTTACAAAATAGCACGTCTAGACTTTCAAGGAGAATTTTAAAGTTGCAACAACTGTGCTAAAAGCAGTATGTCAGTATGAATAACCATCATTTCTCAGATGTTTATCACCAAAACGTGTGCTTCTGACTAATATATCTGCTTACAACAGCTCTGTCGTCCAAAGCTGAATATTTCATCATAAAATAAATGAATATTTTAAAATATGATGGACTATATACATGAAGCTCATGCATTTTTAAAGGCTCAGAATGCTTTAATTTTGCTTTGCCATGTTATGCTAGGTGTAGCATCTTTGCCTGTGGTATTTCCGGATGTGTGCAGAGGGTAAGAATTGCATTTCTCTTTCCCAAAAATGTAAACATACATTTTAAAGGCTTTAGTAAACCTATGGTCACAAATGCATGCATTAGATGTGTTGAAGTATAGGCTTATATGGCATAAAATGACACAAATTATCTCTTTATATTTAAAACCCATATTTTTGCATTAGAAATTAGTTTCCGGACATTATTTATCAGATTTAGCGCTCATGATCTTAAAAAGTTAAATATTTGAGGAAACTTCATTAAGATTTGACACTTTTACTTACAGATTATGATTTTCTCCCAACCGAATCACTGGTCTTTAATTGCTAAGGATGCATTTGGGATTTTCTTGTTTTATGAGGTGGTTGTTTGTAACCGTCCTGAAACACTGTTGCCTAGGGATGCTGAAAGCCTCAGGGGT